>NC_066595.1:4057500-4422500 GCF_905475345.1 Vespula vulgaris | reverse complement strand
ACATTAGTTGGAAACGTAAATGAGAAGAATGTAGCTATTTATAACCGGCTTTAAATAATAACAATAAAGGAGGCGTAATCTTGTTTTCCTAAATAGAAGATAGATAACTATTTACAATTCCCGAAAATTGCAAGAAATCTAAACTAATAGAACTGTCTGTCATCCCTTTTCAAGGTTTACAAGACAGAAAAGGTCAAGCGAAAAATACTTCTTACAAAAGGTTTTCTTTACAAAGGTAATATCATTCTGCACGATTTATCGTAATTGTCAAAATTTTTAAAGAAAATATCGATCTTACGATTTTTTTTCCTTTGTATTACGTCATAAATTACGCAATACATTCTTTTCACATTTATCTTTCTTTTTTTTAATGTGAAAGCAATAAACATGGACTATGACATTCTATGAATTATTACTTTAAGATATATTTTTCATTTTAGCTCAAATAAGATTCGATAAGATAGTCTTGTTGTTTTATTCCATTAAAAAGAGAAACAAGACATATCATTTGATCATCTCATTTGAATACATTTATACTAGCTCTCTCTTGATTTATAAAAGTCTCGTATTAGTAGTTTCGTTGAAACTATTTAGATTTCAAACTATTATGGCGATACCGAAAGCTTTTGAAACGTTGGAAACGAAACAACGAATACCTACAGGAAACACATAAGTTTACCTACTTGAAACAGGATATACTCTTAGATTGAAACAAACGTGCTTCTTTCCAAAGATCCACCTGGTAGTTGGATGTTTCTTTCTGTCAAGAGAAAGAGAGAAAGAAAGAGAGAGAGAGAGAGAGAGAGAGAGAGAGAGAGACATTTTTCAGACGTATCGGGCCACGTTTCCCGGTGAGATTCATGGTGCGGACATCCGGGTATTTGTGCAACGGCGATGTGCAACATGTAGGCACTTAGAACGTTCCTTTGTCCCGCATTGTGAACCCCAAACATACATTTCTTCTAATGTCCATTGTCATGGACCATACCGCTCCAGTTATGGACGCTTTTCCACGCAACGGCCATTCTTCGATCCCCATGAGCTTACAGAGTGTGCTTTCTAACACTAAATTTTGCGATTTTTATCGAACAATAAGAAGAATAGAGACGATTGAAATTGGTACTCGTACGTAATATCGTATAAAAAAATTATTAAAATCATTTGAAAAAAATGAAAAATATATCATTTTCCTTTCACGAATGACAACAAAGTTCGAAAGTGTATCTTAAAAGTAATATATTCATCGAAAAAAAAAAAGAGAGAGAGAGAAAGAAGAAAAATAAATAAATAAAAAAATAAAAAGAATAAAAAAAAAATTAAAAGAAAAAGAAAAAGAAAAGAGAGAGAGAGAGGGAAAAAAGAAAAGAGAAGAAAAATGTGCACGGAGTGCAACGTTTTGGAGTGCAGGTTTCGTTTACATCGGGTCAGGTCCTACTCAGGGCGTATTGCTTTCCGTGGGATTGAAGTGCTCGTAAAACAAACCATCCTCTCTCGTCTCCCCTCCCATCCCACTTTGAAATTAGAGCAGTCTTGTGGCTCCTGCTACGCACGCATGTTATACCTATACACACACATACGCACACACATATACGTACACGTACGTATACACACGTTCGTTTACGCAGACAGACACACATATATCTATCGTACGAGCACCGACTCGTCCAACGTGTACGTCCTCTTCACCTCCTTCCTTCCTCGCGCGATACAATGTTCTTCCGTCCCTCTCCCCCTCGTCGTGAAACTAACACTGCGCATTACCATGACAATGGCTAGATTAAAAAGGAAGGGGAGTGTACACGCACCCCTAGTTTCCTTTTCTCTACTGCGGGCGGGCAAAAGGGGGGAATAGAGGAGGGAGGGGGAGCGAACGACGTGTCTGACACGTATGGCCGAACCTTGGAAACAGAACGTTTTACGAACGCCTAAACTTTGCAACGGGGAACGAGGGCTGCCGCCTCGAACCCTTTTCCCTTTCAGGTGAATCGATTGCGCGAGTAATCCACCCTTGTCACCCTATAGTAATATAAGAACTGGAAGCTCGAGGAAGAAGTTCGATGGAACGGATTCACTTCGAATCCGGTCCCTTTTGAATCTTCATCGATTGACATTTTATGATCTGTGACGCTGATTATTTTCAACTATGGGTTGGCACATTTAAGCTTACATTATTTTTCTTCGATCGATCCATCTTCTTCTCTTCTGTCTGTTCTTTCTTTCTTCTTTTTTCTCTTCTTCTTTTCAAAACTAAATCTTCACGAACGATGTGTAATATTAGATAGATTATTATAGAGAAAGGTGTCCAAATACTAAAATCAAATTGAACAATGGTTGACTCCTATAGTCAGGAGTTAACGATTTTCAATAATGATCGAACGTCGGCATCACTCTTCGCCAATCAGAGAGTGACGCTGACATTCGGACAAACGAACAATTGCAAAGCGCTAAATGCTCTACGGTACGCGTTCAATCCTCTGAATGTAGCCGTCGTCTATTCGGGGTTCCACCCTGCTATTACAGTCAATGGCGGGAACATACGAAACACTATTCATGCAGCACGCTTGTTCCTTACACACATCATTCTAAGTATAGTGTAACTCGGCTGGATGAATCTACCGAGCTCTCTTAATGGTGGGGGATGCGAGTGACGCCTGTTTGCAAACGTTCGACCAAATTCTCGGGGAATCGAACAATGGCTCTTTCCTCCTACGATGTTAACGAATGGAAGAGAAATAAATTGCTTACGATTTATAATGTTTATCGTAACTCGTTTGCAAAAGAAAAAGAAGAAGAAGAAAAATGAAAGGAAAAAAGAAAATTAATAATATCGATACTCGTATAAGAGTATAAAATTCACAAGTACATCGATCCGAATCGAGAAAGCTTCAAATCAACAAAGTCAAGTGGTGGTCGCGGAGGTCGCATAGAATCCGATAGGAATCCTTGGTGGGATTCTTTCGATCCTCGGCAAGTATTTCTGCGGAGGCAAGGAATCGGTGTCGCGTGAAATTCAATTATGTCATTCATTGCTCTTGGCGGCTTTTCTGGCCCCCTCCCTTTTCCGTAACCCTAAAACCCTCGATGATCCCCATGCAACGTGGTACTGGATGATCCGCAGATGCGTCACACAGGAGTGTGTGTGTCGCCGATCGTGTCCCACCCTATGAGATATATATCGCCTTTCACAACGTCACCGCAATCACTGTCCCGTCGAATTAGCTAGATTTCTAGTTGGCTCGTCCTCTTTTCTCTTTCTGCTCCTTTTACTCCATTCTTTTTCCCTTTATCCTTCTCTCTTTTTCTTTTTCCCTCTGCGAATTCCTCGTATTTGCCAGTCGATTTTTCATCCCAACGACGAAACGTTGAGTCCTTCTGCTTCTTCTTCTTCTTTTTCTTTTCTTTTTTTTTTTTTTCTTCAACTAGCTTCAATCGAAACCCTTAAGCGAGTTCGACGGAGACATTCACCCTTCCAGCTTCCGTATTCTTCCACCTTCGCAAAGAGAGCACAAGAATCGGAAGAACCAACGTCGACGATCCTTACACGCGTCGTTGACTCGTCCTCTGCTCTTCTTCTTAAAAGATCCCACCGCCGAGAGGACGACCTTTTTCTTCCACTCTCGAGAGTCCTTCCACTCGCGGCAAACAGGACGCTTAATTGGCCGATTTCATGCTTTATTTCATTTCGTGCAGCATATCCGAGTTTGTCTATCTTCCTACAGAATCGAATGTTGAAGGATAGAGATAATCTTATTATTTATTTTATTTTTAATTAATTATTTTCGATATTAACGTCATATACCTTTCTTTTTTTACAAAATGTTTTCTTTTTTTTTTTTTTTTTTTTTTTTTAAATTAACTTGATTTTATCGTCGACGCTCATCGTTTCTTCCATTTTACGTACAATAGACTTAGCACACGAAGCTGTTAATTCTAACTGTACGTTGTGCGATTGCAATAGTAGATATTCATGAATGAGATGACCGTCATAGTTTGAATGAGGATAGTTCCGCCTGGGAAGTAGGTGGGTCTAACCTTGAGTCCGTTAGTCGACCATGCAATAAATTCACACGAGGCTGCTTTTCTCGAACTGTCGACACTTTGACTTTCCGTTTTTTTTTCTTTTTTTTTTTTTTTTTGAAATAAAATTCTAACAAGAACAAATTAAATTAAAAAACCTATTAATTCTATATTTTGTATTATGGTTTTTTTTTCACGTTGTTCTCAAATCATTGATCTGCGCTTGGCCTATATAAAAAAATAAAGATATATAGACACACACACACACATATATACACAGCTATATATAAAGAAAGGACCGCGTCAAGTTTTTCCACGGTGAATAATAGAAATTCATAGGTGATTTTTGACACACCGTATTCCACGATGGGGTCCGTCACCTTAACATCACCGAACATTTTTTCTTAACGCATAGAGTCCCGTCGACTCAGGGCGTAACACGATAGACGTCGGAGTTTGAAAATTATGAGTAAGGGGAGGGGGTCCATTATCGATGCTCTCCTTTCACCTCTTTCTTTCTCCCTTCACGCCCTCTTTCGTTTCCCTCCTTCGTTGGTTCTCGGTTCCGCATCGCAACGGGGGTAATTATTCCCTTCTAGCAACAAGTAAGGAAACACATGTCTCGAGGTAAAAGCATACCAAGAACGTTGGAGCACCGGCCGCTAGACCACGTGGACCAAAAGCGATATAATAAATCCGAACCCTCGTTGTAACGCAATTTCGACGGCATTGTCCTCGGCATGGCCCAAGCTCGGCCGGTTATGAAACTCAATTCTCATTGTGGATTCCGTTTGGGAGGTATAAGCTCGACCCCTCGTTTTTAGCCTTTCGAACCCATTGCAACGTGGAGAAAGAATGAAAGAGGAGAAAAAAAAACAAGAGAAGAGAAAAGAGAAAAGAGAGAGAGAAGAAGACACAGAGGAAGAACCAGTTTCTTCATCGTTTCTCTGGGAGGAGTGTCCTAAGTCCAAGAGTCCTTCTTTTCTCAGGACTTCGAAAAGTTTGAGTTCAGAATGAAACGAGCTAGTGCGACGAGCTTGGACCCTATCTTCTAAAGAGAAAAAGAGATAGATAGAAAGAGAGAGAGAGAGAGAAACAGAGAGAAAGAGAGAGAGAGAGAAGATTTTAGCCATGAATATTCCAAACTACCACGAATGGTCGGAAGAAGGCGCCAGGAGGAGAGAAGGAAGGCTATGAATGTCATCCGCAAACGTTAATCGACGAAATACAAAAGCCATTAGACTCTACCGTCGAGTGGTGCATGTCGAGGGCACCGGAGAACAGCACGCCCATGTCATTTTCACCATTGTACCGGTGCTACAATTAGAGCCGACTTCGACACCGCACCGGTGTATCGTTGATTGCTACCTATTGTCATCATCGTGACGACGAGAAGAAGCAGGGCGGATCTTTCTTGTGTTTCGTTCGAATTGAATTGTTCATCTGGATAATCTTTTTTGTTTATGGAAAATGTTTTCGATTGAAATCTCCCTGTTGATCGTTCAATTCTTCAATAATCCATCAATAATAATCTCGTTAATCATTGTGGTCGTTTTCATTTCGTCAATACAAAATGGAGGACGCATTTCTGTTGGAAAGTTTTCGGGCTCAACGGTTCCATAGTTATCTTCCATGATTTTCTTGATTTCACTGCGTGACATTAGGCAATAGATCGGGGACACATAGAAATTTTCGACGGTGCAACCAACCGGCGTTTCACATTGTCCGCCGACACCTCTCGGAGACGCGGTTTAACAAAACGCTCTCACACGCTATGAAACTTTTATTCCTTGAAATGGATGATGGCCGTGATGCCTTTCACAACGGGTGGCTGCCGCTGCTGTTGCCGCTGCTGCTGCTGCTGTTGTTGCTGCTACCTCTGCTGGTACTGGTACTGGTGTTGCTGCTAGTGCTGGTGCTGGTGCTGGTGCTGGAACTGGTGCTGGTGCTGGTGCTAGTGCCGCTGAAAAGATCCTATCTAACGCGAGGTGGGCGTATGATGCTCTGACAGAACAAGCTCTTTCTTCAAGGAGAAAGAAAGAAAGAGAGAGAGAGAGAGAGAGAGAGGGAGAGGAGGAGGAAAAAAGAGCACGTAGACCTTTCTTTCTCGAATACAAATATGCGTGTGCCACCTGTATGAATTAAGCCTCCCGAAAAACTCCCTTCGGATCCTACCTTCTATCGAATGAAAAGGAAACTACGAACACGAATGCGGGATCAACGGGATTGTCATCCGGCTATAAGTTTCGTGTTATACTACTCCCACTATGCACCATGCTGGAGATATCCACCGACGTTGATATATCTTCATTATTCCATTTGAATAGCGTATTCCTGGTGGGCGCTCAATTTGATCTCCATATTATTTATTTATTTATTTATTTATTTATGGGAATTCGAGGATTGTCATTAAAAAAATAAATAAATAAATAAATAAAAGTATCTATATCTATGTAGAAATCAAGAATCGACGAACCCCGGAAAGATTTATCTGATTGTAGTTCTTAAGAACGTATAATTGAAGTCTATTAATTTATAGGAATAGGTAATATTAATAATTATTACAAGTATCATAATTACTAACAGATTTTTTTAAATATTTTGATCGACTTGCAAGCTAATGATATTTATTTATTTATTTATTTATTTTTTTATTTATAGTTTTATCTTTTCGTAAAATTAGATAGTCTAAAAAAGATTTACATTCAGTTACGTATAATCAAAGAACTTCTACTTAGGTTTGGTTCTGCTCTCTTATTAGGTATGGTCTCGCCACAAAAAGCTGACTTTTATCGCTTACGTCTTGTTCCGTTTCGTCCCGACGAAGTCGCGGTTTCACGAAGGTGAAAGAAACATTTCGAGTGCAAAAGAAACGACTGACGTGCCATTGGACAAGACGCGTCACTTTCTTCGTCATCGTTGGAACGAAGCAAGGCACACCCTTCGGTAGGTTGGTTGGTTGGTAGGAAGGTGGTAGGTAGGTAGGTAGGTAGGTAGGTAGGTAGGTAGGTAGGTAGATAGGTAGGTAGGTAGGTAGGTAGGTATATCTTCCTTTTAGCATTTTAAAAGCATTCCTCTGCGAGTCGATTTTTTTCGCATTGCTTCGATTGACGCAAGAAAACTCATCGTTCTCTAAGCGACCGTCTTCTTATCGTTCGATCGTCCGATATCTTTAAATACGTAACAGAGAAAGAGCGAGAGAGAGAGAGAGAGAGAGAGAGTTTTCAACGACGAAAGAGAAATAATAACGATAAGCATTAGGTAGGGGAAATGAAAGATGGAAAGGACGAACGATCGACTCGGTGCCCACGCTCAACGATCAATCCTCCAAATGTTCTTTCGTCCTTTTCGAAGATCGAAGTCGTCTTACGAGATCGAGTCGCGTGCCGATCATTTTCCTTTTGCAACGAATAAAGTTAAAATTACTCTTATTTTCGACCATCTCTCTTTATCTCTTTCTGTCTCTCTTTCTCTCTCTCTCTCTCTCTATCTCTCTTTCTTTAGATCTTTCTCTTCATCTCTCGTTACCATCAAGTTATACAAGCGAGACAGAAGAAAAGAAAACAGAATGCCGTGGATACGATGTACCCACGCGTTCTCTTCTCTACGGTATACATACATATAATGAACATATCAGATGGCCGCCAGCCATGTCTGGGATTACATATTTGTATCCTATGTTAATGCGGAGTCGCGCTGCCGTGCATCAGCGCGATATTATTGTGATTTAGAGATTGAATGGTTAAGGTACGAGGGCAGAGAGTATTCTACGAGGGAGCATTCGGTAGAAGAGAACCGAAGAGGGAAGAGGGTGAAGAACGAGAGAAAGGAAGAAGAGAAACAGAAAGAGAAAGAGAACGAGAGAGAGAAAGAGAGAATTCAGGGGTGGGGCTAGAGCGGATCGATGCCGTGTCGTAGCTCGCTAAAGAATATCGCAGAAAACGCACTGACGTCTCGAAGCGAAGCGATAAAATCTGCGATTGCTTCTCACCTTCTTGATGGACCCTTCTTCGTCATCGTCTTCGTCTTCGTCTTCGTTTTCTTCTTTTTCTTCTTTCTCTTTCCTTCTTTCCGAATAGGTACCTATACTACTGAAGAGAAGAAAGTTGTAGAGAAAAAGAGAGAGAGAGGGAGAGAGAGAGAGAGAGAGAGAGAGAGTGCGTATATTTCGAAGAGGAACTTCTTTTTCAATCTTCGAAAGAGAAGCGTAATCGTTCGACTCGACGTAATACTTTCAACGAATCGATGAATATCTTCTTTCTTTTGTCCTACGATCTTTTCTTGAAATTGTTTGTCGTTAAAAGAAAAAAAAAAAGAGGAAGAAAAGAAAAAAGCAGAAAAAGATAGAGTTCATCGTTAATATCGAACGATAGTGTTCGAAAAGCTCCCATCTGATATTTTGTTCTTTTTTTTTTTCTTTCCTTTTTTCTTTCGATTAAAAAAAAAGAAAAAGAAAAGAACGAGAAAAGAAAAAAGACGAAAGTTTTATCCTCCGTTCAAGCAGAACTTTCTTTGACGACTGTACATAAGTATATGCGAGAAAGAGTTAAAAGAAGTCGAACCGATGGTAACCGGGAGAAGCTTCGTTCGTATATGCTCCAAACGAAACAATAGATGCTGATGGTGTTTGATGGATGTAACCCCATGACCCGGCTAATAAGCCGCACGGAAATAAAGAAAGACGACCGGTTCGACCGTCACTATCGAAATCTACAGTTTACATCATCGATACCGTCAAAGACTGAATTTAGATAGGATAATTTGCTGTTCACGAGCTCTGATCCTTCTATACAATCTAACGCGAGACACGGGTAAATGTTTGCGAAGCTTGTCTTATTTAAATTCACATAAATAAATATATATATATATATATATATATATATATATATTATACTGGTACAACGTATCGTTAAATTTCTGATCGATTTAAAAAACGTACAGACAGGTTAAAGACGATTTCGACGAAGATAACAACAACGACGAATAATACGAAAGGTGTATCACGGTGGCCCCGATTTCTAATGGCGAAGAGAAAGAATTCGATTACGCGTCGAGTCGCATCCTCGTCGAGTGCAACGACGTGCCATTTGGTATATAAAGGCTCACCTGCCAGGGTTCATAATAGTGGAACAATCCCGTGGGCGTTGGACCGAGTAACGCACACTTGTGCTGCCGTTGTTGCTGTTGCTGTTGCTGTTGCTGTTACTACTTCTTTTGTTATTTCCTTCTTCCACCAGCAACTCGTCTCGACATACTCGTCTTCCTCCATCTTCCTTCTGCTTGAGAAGTTCGTTTCTCTTCTTCTCTCTCTTTCTCTCCCTTTTTCTGTCTCTCTTTCTCTCTTGAAGGCCACCCGCAGCGAATCGATCACCGCCGCCGGTCTCGTTCGTCCAACGATTTCGTTGCATTTCCAAGCGACTCCTCATCGAGTTCTCCACACCAAGTGGAGATTATACTACCCATCCCTCCCTAAAACACTTTCGAATGTATTAAGGCCAAGAAATTTTCGTTTACGTCGAATCCGAATCAACGATGTTTATAACAACCCATTCGTTTCGTCGTTCAGTTGGCAAAGATGACGTTCTATTATTCTCATCCTATCGTCTAGCAATTTTTCGAATATTGGCAGGAAGTGACTACGCAGATCACTTCGAAAACAAAATCTGGCCCGCGGTTATATCCTCCTCCTGTTGTCCGTCCCAAAGAAAACAGACGCAACTCTCTCTCTCTCTCTCTCTCTCTCTCTCTTTCTTTTTCTTTCTATCTCTCTTTCTTTCTTTCTCCTTTCCGAGTCCTCCTATTCTTTCGATCTTTTCTTTACCTTCTCTTTTTAATTTACGCATTGTGAACTACGTTTGCCCTCTACAAAGGCGTTCCCACGAGCGGCCAATGAGTTGGCACATATAACAAAAACATTACTTCGTACCAGTTCGTCGTCTACCATCTCTCTTTCTCTCTGTCTCTTTCTCTTTCTTTCTTTCTTTCTCTCTCTCTCTTTTTTCACCTTCTTCTTCTTCTTCCTTCTCCTCCTCCTCCTCCTTCTCCTCCTTCTTCTTTCCCTCTTCTTCTTCTTCTTCTCCTCTTAAAAAGTCGAGTTCTAAATATTCCGACGGTAGCCGCGTAACGTCTTTTGTAGCTCGGAAAGGAGGCTGGACCAAGGATGGACGAAAACTACGAGCGAAGCACGTGGCTGGACGGGAGGAGGGGGATGAGAAAGTTCAAAAAAAAGAAAAAGGGTCTGCCCCTTCTCGAACAGAGATGGCTTCTTAATTTCGATCGTATCCTTTCATGAACATATGTATATATGTATATATATATTTATTTATTTATTTCTTAGATTAATTATAAAAAGAAAGAACGTTTTTATCATTGTTTTTTATCGTCCATAGTTTTGTTCGACAAGTTGATTCGTTATCGAAATATTTCAGAATCGATTATAATATACGCCAATCGTACGAACGATTTCGATCTTTTGATCATGACGATTTCTATTGAAATTAGGTAAACGCATCCGTTTTGTTTTCTGATAACGACAACCTCGACTCACCTCGTCCGGTCAATTTCAGTAACTGTGGAATTAGAGTCATAAGCACGAGCCAGCCACGGTTGGGAGCTCGTATCCGTGCCTGTTTAGTAACAGCAAATAACTTCCCATTTAACAATGAAATTACTCGAGCGTGGTATAAAGCAACAAAAAAAATCTACTTTGTTCTTAAACTAAAAAAAAAAAAAGAAAAAAGAAAGAAAAAAGAGAGAGAGAGAGAGAGAAAAGAGAAAAAAGAAAAAAGTGAGAGCATCGGACGGAGATGCAGGTAAGTATATCTATTGTATAAGAGCAGGTTCCATTCATCGAAAAGTCGTTCGACGTTTCACAACGAAGGATATTAAAATAGTGCATAATCTTTGGTATTCGAAAAGAAATAAAAGTTAGTTTTCAAAACGATACGACGTTTTCGTTAAGAGGGGAGGCTCTCTAGGAAACGAAAGATCGTTGAAAAGAAAAGGAAGAAGCCTCTTGGTGTATTCGTAGAAATTCGTGGAATCCGACCCCCGAGAATCTTTATGGGGTCTCATGGGTATCGGTATGGGGCCGTTGCATTGTTAAACGGTGCCAAGCAGTCTGGCCCTGTCTACCTACACCCTATAGGGACGGATCCATTTACTGTCTACGATATTTCAAGATAAACGAAGAAACGGTAATCGGTGACTAATTTAAATTCTAAATCATATGATTTATCTCGATATTCGTATTACTAATAATACGAGTAGTAACCAAGTAGATATAACAGCTATCGAGTTATTTATTTGTCGCGACAAATCATTTTTATATTCGTTTTTATCATTTCTTTTAGATATAATCTTCGACTAATACCTACTTAATTAATAACTGTATCACGAAAATTTGTTTCCAAGAGAGACAGATAGATAGATAAAGAGTGAGAGAAAGAGAGACAGAGAGAGAAATAACGAGAGAACGAAGCACGTGCGATATGCACTCGGGCAAGTAGACTCCGATATTCCCCGTACTTTTCTCTTCAGTGCATTCGCTCGCACGTGTGAGTAGTAGTATCATGAATCACGTGTCGCCGTTCTTGACCGTAGTTGACTCGAGTCCATTCGTCGGAGCCGACAATAAGCTTTGTGCCAGTCGTCCGGTTAATAGTGGATACATAATGTAAGACCAACCGAGGAAGGAATAGTCGTCAGCGTTGCTCTCTTCGAGGAATGCTAATATGACGGCTCAAACGATTCTCTTTCTTTCTCTCTCTCTCTCTCTTTTCCTCTCTCTCTTTCTCTTTCTCCACGTTTCTCTAACTATCTTTTATTTTCTACGATGTCCTCCAATGTCGCGCTGGCTTTACAGGGCTGATCGTAAATTTTCAAGAGAAACTTTTTCAACAAAAAAATTCTGGTCCAGGGTAAAAATTTGAAGACTTCGTTCCAAGAAACGCAATGTCCTATAAACACCTTTTTATTTATGATCAGTGTATCTCTCTTTTTTTTTTCTCTTTCTTTTTGTCTCTCTGTCTGTCTGTCTCTCCGTCTGTCCGTTTTTTATCCTTTCTTTTGCTCTCTCCCTCTCTCTCTCTCCCTCTCTCTTACGTGTTATATCGAACTTAACACGCGTAACTTCCCAATAAAATACGATATCTACTTCTTCCAGGTCTACAACTCGATACGTACGTAGATCCAATTACGTTACGGACACCGTGGTAGTAGGACCTCTGGATCAACAATTTTCTACTCGTCCTACCGCTCGTTGGAATTTCTGCGGATACAATCGCAATTAAAAGAGGAGATTTAATTGGCTCCGTTAACACGTCGACGTGCACGCCGACGCTCGTCGTATATACATATATTGTTTCCGTCTTTCTGACCACACAAAACCCGATACGAATAAGCACGAACGATTCGTATTCGCAAAATATCGAACTCGTAGACTACCGTAGACGATTAATTAACTTGTAACTTCGTGACTCGCCGTTTGTTAGGATAGTACTTGTTTGTTACGCGCCAGATGATAGAATAGATGATAGAATCATTTTCTTTAAGCTCTTAGCTAATAAAGGGTATTTGATGGAACGTAAAAAAAGAGAACAAGAAAAAAAAGAAAACGAAAAAAGAAAGGTAAAGAAAAAGAAATGGGTGCGTACGACGACGATTATTCATTTATTTGATCGATCTATGTTCGATAGCTAACGACTCATGCCAGTATACGATTCGAGTATTGTGAAGGAAGTTCTGTTTGTATGTATACTCGACGAGATGGACGTTTCTATACTTAACCCGTTCTCGAGATCTCCACGATTATATCTTTCTCTTTTATACCACATATACACGCACACTTACTTACTAACTCGAATGGTAGTACTACGAATAACGTTATTAAGATCATCAGATTTAAAATGGCGAAGTATACATACATATGTACATATATAGTAGGTTTCACGTACGATTCTATCGGACTCGAGACGATTGCGATTTCTAAACGATTTTTGATTTCTATTTCCAACTCTGATTATAACGCACATTCGACCGTTCTTCGCTCCTTCAACGTCACCCCTTGATTCTGCTCTCTTTTTTCTTTTCTGTTTCTTTTAAATCGCCTATTGCCGAATGCGCCTTTCCTTTTCGCTCCTTTCTTCGTTTCGAGTACTCGAACGACAATAAAAATATAATACACACACACATATACGCGTGCGCGCATACACATAAATACAGATACAAACATAGAGACGTATAGACAGCGTTGACTTCAGAGAAGCCGAGTGGTTCACGTATCGTTCAATTTTCTTTCTACCAATGAACGAGTCATTAACGTATTCGACGCCCCAATATTTTCAAATGATATCACAATGGTCTCGTTCACAAGCAGCGACAATGGCTCTATGTAATACCGGTTTGCATTATCGGCCAAGGCGTTCGTCCACTTTGCATTCGTGTTTTAAAGAAATAAAACAGAAGGAGATGTAAAAGTAAAGAGCATGATCGAGGGGAATAAATTTGACAATGGGGCACTACCATCGATACTAATCGCGAACTTTTCTCAACGCGAAATATGAAAACCAAGTGCAATTAACGGCTTTAATTCAATCTTTCTTCTCGATTCAACTTTCGTCCTTTGTAACTTTGATTTATCCCTTTTCAAAACTCACAATCGACGATCGTAAAAAACCTGACGACGAAGTGAGTCTCTAAGACATGCTCTTTCTTTTTGAATCCTATATAAAAAAATATATATACGAAAGAAGAGAACGAAATTTGACAAATTTATATATCCAATGTCTTTAAACTTAATTCTGTGATTCGTCGATTAAAACGTCTAATTAAACAATGCCGACTCTCCCTCCCTCCCTCCTTCCCTCCCTCCTTCTTCTCTCTCTCTTTTTCTCTGTCAGAAAAAAAGTATGATACGAAGTTTTTTCTTTTCTCGTAACGAGTTAAACTCTTTATAACAAAACGTCATTTGTAATCGAATCGATATTCTGTAAGGTCGATTTTTACGCGAACGAGGGCAATCAAGGCTCCCTTAGATCGCTCTCTTTATTCGTCGATCTTACGTGATATCCGTTAAGAGGAAAGAAAGAGAGAAAGAAAGAGAAAGGACTGGTATCGCGAGAGTGCCGTCGCATTAGCCAGCTTTTTCCGTCATCAATGGCGTCGGCATTGTGGTGCAGCGACAACGAGGAAGAGAAGGAAGAGGAGGAGGAGGAGGAGGAGGAGGAGGAGGAGGAGAAGGAGAAGAAGAAGGAGGAGGAGGAGGTGGTGGAGTCCCTGGTGGGGACGAGAGAGAAATAAAAGGAGAGTCGATGCCAAACAGAATTTAATTACGCATTAAATGCAGTCCTCCTCCTCTTCCTCTTTCTTCTCCTCTTTCTCTTCTTCCTTCTTTTCCTCTCCTCTTTCTCTTCTTCTTCTCTTCCTTATACGTATATATATATATATATATATATATATATATATATATATATATGCGGCGGCCGCACCGGTGGAACTTCACAAGAGAGGCACAGGTACTCGACTTTCAATGACTGGCCCGAGGCCATTGTGAACGAATTCAAAGGATATAATTACGCTCACCTATGCCACGCTCGAATATCGCGAGCCGTTTTGTTCGCTCGTGCGAATTATCCTCGGCTCGATCGCTTCGATTCCCGATAAGACTGCCTTCTCTCCTCGTTCGTTCGTTCCGACCTTTTTTTCCCCTTTCCATTCTTTTCACTCTTTCTCTCTCTCTCTCTCTCTCTCTCTCTCTTTCTCTTTTCTTCTTTCTTTTCCTCTTTCTCTCGCTTTCCCTCTTTCTCTCTCTCTCTTTTCTCTCTTTCATCGAGGGTGGCTCGATGTTCGGAAGGAGGAAGTTGATTAACACCGCTATGGGTATATCGTTGCGATCGCACACCGTAAAGAACTAATTTCCTAACACACCATCAAGACAGAAGCCAATACTGTGCTAATGAAGTAAATAAGTATTACGATACGTTCGTAATTGGACGACACCTTTCCGATTGCTATTCTATGCTAAGATCCCTAGGTAACTTTTTTATTCACGACAAAGTTTTATATATATATATATATATATATATATATATATATATATATACACACACAAAACATTGAGGAGAAGCAACATCTGTCGATGCAACACAAATCTCTTTACGTACATACATTTGTATATATGGACGCATTATATGTATGTACATGTCTATATACTGTGGCATAATACAATAGTCAGAGACACACGAGTAGCTACGAGATGGCAATACACAATTATTCATACGTGCAAACTAGTCCGATCGGTCAGTTATGAGTATTCTTCCCTTCTTTTACCTCTGACGTTGCTTGGTATTCCTCGACATTAACTTCTCTTCGTTCTTTTTCCCCATTATATTTCCCTCGTTGTAAACAAGACCGGATTTCCTAATGGATAGATAAAGATCGAAAGGTTTATATAAAGCGCGAACGATAGAATCTCTAATCCAGTTATGATATTTCAAAACGAGTTTTATATAAATATACGATTGTCATCTATTTGTGTGTATCTCGTCCTAAAAAGTCACTCCTTTCTAACCGTTTAAATTCTTTCACCCTATATCGACATTGCTTTCCGTCGGGTTAACCGTGAAAAGATAAACATAGGCATATCATGAATAAATCTCTATTCTATGCTTCTCAAATGATTGTTTACAACTAAGAATCCTCTCGAATGGAATCTTTCGAAAACTAGAATATCTCGCAATAAGAATGGGATGTATATATATACATATAGAGAGAGAGAAAGAGATAGAAGATGCAAATGGAAAGACTAAAATCAAGATAGAGAGAGAGAGAGAGAAAGAGAGAAGAAGAAGGAAAAAAAAGGAGTAAAAAAAGAAAAAAAAAAGGAAATAAAAAAAAGTGGACCCAAGACTACTGACCCTGGCGAGAAGCTGATAAACGACGTCCAAGTTATAAAGAGAACCTGATCCGGACAGCGGTCGCTTATTGTCCGGGCGCGAGCTGCACGTCGTATTTGGACAGTCAGTTGTTAACGGCAATGAAATCCGCCATTGTAGCACCATTCGCCGGGGACAATTGCCCATTATGGCGGTGACTACCTTCCGTGCTTCGTGTACCATAATTACATTACGCGCGTTACGCCACCGACACGCACGCGTTCATACATACACGCATGCACGTACACATATACCTTACACGCACAGAGTCAACTCCGATGCGCGTTCGACCCATTGTTGGCAACAACGAGCAGATAGCGTTCATGGGTGTGTCGAGCACCAACGATTCGCGGTTTCGTCGTTCGACCGATCGATTACAAGTTTCAACAAACTAGACTATTACTTTCGAAAGTTCAGAATCTTTTGATTTATCGTTCGACGATTACTCTTTACTTTTACGAATTTATTACCGACAAATGAATTTTCTTTCAATCCTATTATTACTAATTATTATTATTATCATTCGAAAACTCGATGATCATTATAATGGAAATGAAATTTCCAAAGGTGTTTATTTAATAAAAGATCAAAACAATTAATCGCATTTAGTTACTTTTTAGTTGTCCTTCCCTTTTGTGACAACTTTTAAGGGTTAAATATTATCCATTAATCTGTCGGACAAATCTTATAATCATTATCGAGAAACGTTGGGTCACGTTAGAACAGCTTTTTGCGTTTGATGGTGTACCATTGTATCTTTTCTTTCTTTCTTTCTTTTTTTCTTTCTTTCTTTCTTTCTTTTTTTCTTTCTTTTCCTTTTGTGTACCGTTAATAGTAGTAATAGGATTAGAGATAGAAACGATTCATAAGCGTAGAAAGAGTAAACGTAGTACAGGGGGATCGTATCGGAGTTACTCGAGAGAAAACGTTTTACGCCAATGTAAATGCTGGTGCCAGCCTGTCTGGCCGAGACAGTCTCTCCCCTTTCCCCCAACCTAAAATGCTTTCCTCCCAAAGCAAAGGAAACGTAACGAAGGTCATCTTAAAAATTCCTGACACCCCGTGGAGAACGACTCCACCCCCGGCACGTCCCTTCGTTCTCTTTTATTCTTTCGATATTTCCCACCGTTACACGTTTTTTCTGTCACGTTGAGCTATCAATGAATCGCTTGTCACCCGCTCACAAATTATTGTTTCGGATTACACGCACGATCGTATTTTTTTTTATTTATTTTTCTTTTCTCTCCATCTTTTTTTTCTTTCGTTTTTTTTTCTTCTCTTTTATCTCGAACGCGTTAAGTGTGATCGTTTCGTAAGTAAAGTTCCTTTTGTATCGTGACGTTACTAATAATATTAATAATAATATTAACAGTAATAATAATAGTGATTAGGTCGACCTTATATTTTCTGTATAAGAGCTAACTCGTATTGATACGATACAAAACAAAACTGGCAAACATAACATTTGGTAAACAATTTCAAAGAACGTTCCCACAAAATACGGATACACGTTCTTTCTTTTTTCCTTTTTTTTTTTCGCGAACAATAGTTCTCCACAGCGTACTTCCTATAGCATTCTTGGATTTTCCTTTTGTTATAGAAGCAAAGGTATCGCCGCATGGACAATGGATAGAAAATTTTTGGCATTCGTGCAACAAACCGTATCTTCCATTGTCCGTCGTCGAAAGATGTTGGAAAGACGTGCTCCTATGATGGCATAGAGATTATCTACGGATTAACGAACGAAATCCAAGTAAACTATTTGTTCAATAGATCGACTTCTTTGATATTGTTATTCGATCGATCGCGTTCAATTTTTTAGTCATTAACAATTAATTAACATCTATCGTTGGGAAATTGTCGTCGTTGAAACGATCGGTCATTTCAATTTTTTGCAAAGATTATTGTAAATTTTGACTGTTCTTTCTTCGTGGTTTTTTTCTTTTCTCTCTTCTTCTCTTTATTTAAAGAGGAAGAGAAAACCTTTGAAAAGGGGCGTCGATCGAATAAAGGGGGTGTCCTGAGAAAATAATTCTCGGCTTAGAAGACTCGAGTACCGTGGGTTACGCGCGAGACATTCAAGACCCCCAAACAAGTGCCTTTGCGTATGACGCATAAAGTCAAAGGGGTAGCATACGTTCTTATTCACGATGGCCCCGACGATTTGTGGTCGGCCAGTTTTCGAAGGGTCCGCAAATTGTTGGTTAGGGCTAGGAGCCAATCGAGCGAATCGAGAGTTAGGTAAGTACTTAAGAGGTTGCTCTAATCTTTAGATGTTAACCTTCCCAAGTGACATAGCTTTGTTTCTTGTAAATTAATAGTCGAGCTATTATCTATCCTTGACAGATCTTATTTGTCTCTATTGAATGAAGGATAATGAAGATGCATATATATATATATACACACATCATTCTCCATATAATCGATTAGCATTTAAGATTTAACAGATAACATTAATACTATTATTAAATAAAATTCCGATTGTTATATCACAAAAATATATTTGCATTATAATCGCATCCATCAATCGTAAAAAATTATTCGAATAAAAATTATTCCAAGTAGGTATATCCTATATCGATATATAAAAAAAATTTTGTAAAACTTTTCTAGAGGCTAAGAATCTCAAGAAAGGTTAAAAGTATCTCTCTCATAGTTATCGTCTATAAACAATCGCACCCCAAGTAGGGTAAGACACGTATAGAACACGTTCAGGCCTACCGCAACGCCTTCCCGAAGACTACTTTCGACAAATACTCCCCGTGTAGCGTTCAACCTCAGCCAGATCCTCTCTCGTTCTCGTTCATATGCGTTGCTCGCGTATGACGAACACCAGGATGACGACGGGAGGTCCCCCAAGGAAGGCGGCTGGTATATTTCGAAGGGCAAAAGAAGAATTTGCGCGACGTGCGAGCCTTCTCTACACTCTCTCTCTCTCTCTCTCTCTCTCTCTCTCTCTCTCTCTCCCTCTCTCTCTCTTTCTTTATCTATCTCTGGACCGGACCAACCGGACAAGAGTACGACGCGGCAGCGCGGAATCGTTCCGCCTCTTCCTTCTCGTTAGCCGGTTCTTCTTCGCTCGTTCTTCTTCTCCGCTTTTTGATTTATGCCAACTTTCTTACAACGATATTGTATACACATACCATTTAACTATATCTACTTATACATATATATATATATATATACATAGATCGCTATAACCACGTATAGAATATTCTTATATGTATTTTCACACGGTGTTGTTGTTCCCTTAGACGAATGTTCCTCTACGAATGTCGAAAAACAACGTTACGAAACACATTTTCATCTCTTAACCTATAATAAACTCGCTAATAAATAAAAAAAATATATTCACAATTTCGTCGTATTCGAAGTTCCTGGAAGCGATAAGATTGTTTTTGGAATAACAGAGAAAATGTAAATACCTATTACGTATGTATGTAAATACGTATGTGTACTCGTATAAATATTCTTTCAATGTCATATGACGGGACTCTAGGACGTTTTGGATACAAACCAAGTGACCTTTTTTTTTCTTGCTAACGACCTTCAAAAGGTGTTTCATTTTTCTTACCGAAAAACTATTTCGATCTTAAGATTGGAATAAAAGCGTGATAGACGAAACGTTTCACAGTGTTCGAAGCAAACAATGCGTGGATCTATGGGATAAATCGTAGCCGTATTCGAAGGGAACGATATCGATCGATCGCAATCTCTCTCTCTCTCTCTCTCTTTCTACTTTTATCTTTTCTTTCGAACGAGCTACGTTTTTTTCTCGCGTCGGAGGCGTTGCTCCGATATCCAAAGGACGAAAATAAAAGGTCGTCTTGAGACACACTGTGAAAAGAGACACGCTTTTGTATTCTACTTATACTCGGAGATATATAATAGTATATACCTGGCATTGTGGCGAAGAGTAGACGTGCCGCTCCTGACACCCACCCCCGCCACTCTCCCTCTTCTTTCTCTCTTTCTCTCCTTCTCTCCCTCTCCCTTTCTCTCTGTCGCTTCTCTTTTGTTTCGTCAATGATTTCACTCCTTCGCGGGACACCTCCACCAGTGCGAGATAAGCCGACGAGAGAGAATACATGGGGCTCCTCGTCTCCTCCAAACGGACGACAGTATCACGATCTCGTATCTCTGGCTATGAAAAAGAAGAGACTTTTTTTTCTTTTTCTCTTTTTTTATTATTAAGCCGATGTCACTTCCTATTACGAATTAATGTCGTATCTTCTTTTGGTCAGCTCCGAATTTCTATAGATATTTTTGAAAAGCAACGAAAGAGAAAACGAACGAACGAATGAATAAAAAAAAAGAAAAGAAAAGAAAAGAAGAAAGGAGAGTGAGTAATTTGTCGTAAGACGATTGTTCGTATCGTACATTGATGTTGTACGTGTTTAATGATAACGATTTCTGATGAATGAATCCTCCAGTCGGTTTACATATTTATATGTATATATCTATCTTTCTCCTTCCTCCCTTCTCCTTCTCTCATCCCCTCTCCTAACCCCCGCCAACGTAACTGTTCCAACTCCGAAAGGAATTCGATGCTACGATGTATCCACTTCTCGGAGGTAATAATATAGGCAACGTCCTTGCCTATGAATACGACTTTTTTTGTGACCGATACACGATACTTTGGTTGGGCAAACGAGAAGGATCGTCGAGAGCAGTGGACCGTGGATCCCAAGGAAGGAGTAAGCGAGACGTTCTGCCACCGAATGAGTCCCGCTCGTGCAAGCACCTTTTCAAACTGATTGGAACGGAAAGGGAGTGGAATAGGAGGGAGCCTCTGTTATATAGGGAGCTAGCCGCTTCTCCGCGGCAGACCTTACCAAGATACTCTGCAGGAGAGGGTTGGATACCTAGAAAACCCCTTTCTACGATCAAAGCGAGATAACATCTCGATACATTGTCCTGGCTCATCTCGAGCACCGGCTACTCTTCTCTCTTTCTCTCTCTCTCTCTCTCTCTCTCTCTCTCTCTCTCTCACTCACTCACTCTCTTCTTTTTTTCATATGTTCTTTCTACCATCCGCATTTTGATATTCTTTGACCATGAACATGAGGACTGGTCGACTCGAGCATCTATTAAGATTCTCTAGAAGGAAGAAAGAAAGGAAAAAAAATATATATATATATATATATATATATATATATATATATGTATATTGCGCTGTACGAAAAAGTCTCCGTCTACCGTGAGAACGATTTTAATATATTTTCCATTGTCATCTCATTTGGAAATAATGAAATTATCTACCTACCTACCTACCTGCCTATGTATATGTGTGTATAATACATCGGATCGATTACCAATTTAATCATAAGTAGGATCGTAAAATACAAAGATTGATAATTACTCAAGAAGCCGTAATTCCTTTTTTGAATTGTGGAACAACCTTGCCAGATGTTTCTACCTTGTTCTTCGATATATCTTCGTTCGTCCGTAATTTTTGGCAAAACTTGAAGCTTTCGTTTCTTCTCCCTTTTCCATGCTACTAGCCTACGATAGAATGGGTACCCTTCCGTGTCGAAACGGAATAACAACT
This sequence comes from Vespula vulgaris, assembly GCF_905475345.1. Classification (NCBI taxonomy): domain Eukaryota; kingdom Metazoa; phylum Arthropoda; class Insecta; order Hymenoptera; family Vespidae; genus Vespula; species Vespula vulgaris. The sequence goes on along the minus strand of NC_066595.1, from coordinate 4,400,999 downwards.
TTTCTATCGCGTGCACCCTTCCGTATACTTATGTTTCCAAAACATTCAATATATCGCGCTCGAACGAACGCATAGACTGATGCTTTCTTTTCTTTTTCTTTTTCCTTTTTCTTTTTTTACCGTAGCAGATAGTACCTACTTTTTTTTCTTCTCTATGCAGGATTATATCCGGTAGGTACACTATACAATCATGCATACATCCATCCGTCGAGAAGGGTCTATCTTTTTATCTTTTTATCTATCTATCTATCTATCTATCTATACATATGTGTATATATATATATATCTTTTGTTATTTTCCCGCCAGACAGAGATACATACAGTTCGTAGGCATCGAACAGTCGATTGGCAGGCGTGAAGAATTTCGCACAATAAACTACCCGAAAATACTGTTGATCGGCTCGCGCCCATAATGGACGACAAACGAGATATCCTGCTGAATCAGCCATTATTCATCTTCTCCTGGCTGAAATCATCCGACGGATTCACCGTTCTGTCGTTTCATTACCTTACTCCACGAATTTTTCAAAGAAAAATCTCGCGCGAATAAGACTCGAAGCTTTTCTTGACGTCTCATTCTGTTCACGTGTATATTATTCGATTATCGTGTTATTGAAATATTTCGTGAGAATATATCTAATATACATGTATATATAATATATAATATGTACTTATTACACAGAGAAAATTTCTATCGAACTTAGTTAGCTTAGTTAATATATAAACTTTCTCACGATATAACTATAAAACTGTTATGTACGTTCATTATTCAATACGATTGGTAATAATCGATGAAACAACTTTGATTTTGTTGTCACGTAATCTGACGTTAAGTGATGTTACGCGTTGGTAGCTTATATTACTTGTCACGAGTAGAACGAGTTGGTGACTCGTTACAACAGATTGTAATTTTTAAACAGCCTCCGGAATTCGCATCCTTCTCGTCGTGTGAGTTAGCTAGCGAGCGGGTGTGAAACACGAACTCTTCTCTTTCTCTCTCTCTCTCTCTCTCTCCCTCTCTCTCTCTCTCTCTCTCTCTCTCTCTGTCTGTCTTTCTTTCTTTCTTTCTTTCTTTCTTTCTTTCTACACCAGCACGCTCGGTCACAGGACCATACATTCCGATGTCCGAGGTAATATGCAGTTGGACGGGTTCCCGGCTCGGCTTTTCTATTTTTACACGCACCGGCAGCATCACCGCCACCTTCGACATCATACCTAAGGACCATTCGTTCCTTTCAAAATCACTGCATTTTCTATCCCTCGGAGATACAATCGCATTGATAATCATAGATAGAATACATGTAGAGATTTAGAGAAAAAGAGAGAGGAAGAGAGAGGAAGAAAAAAAAGGAAAAGGAAAGAAAAACAAATCGAAAGCAATTTTAATATTATTATTAAAACCTATAGGTCTATGTCCGTGAAATTAAAATAAAACGATTACATCGTCCGCTATAAATTGATTTCTTTCCTATGGTTTGATTTGTTTCAATATATTTGATATGTAATGATTTAAAAAATATTAATAATTCTTCTTGGATGGAATGGATCGAATATGACTAAATCTCGAAATCGCGATCGATAGACTGCCAGTTGTTAATTTAACACCATTTATTATGAATGACCAACATAAGCGTAATTTCACTTTAAATTAGTTCAATCATCTGTTTATAATACATTTTATTTCATTGTGATATTTGAGACAGATTATTGTATGTTATCTATATAAATTTCTTTTGATTTTGATATATCCTTACTCACGTATACTCACACACATACAGATGATATTATTGTATAGATTATTCTATGCTTGTTGGTCAATCTATCCAATCGATTTCGACATCGTTAGAATAACATTGTCCACCCTCGAACGAGATAGGGAAAACGTGAGAATGAAAGCAGATACTCTTCACATTCCTAAAACTAAATAAATATCTGAGTATGTATAACAGAACGGTATAAGTCTATTTACTACTGAATAATTCCCAACATTTTTATATAATCTCAAATAATGATATACAAGCGTGTGTATTTAATCCTTATCATTGAAACTCGGCATTTACGTAACAACGTTATTTAATAATATACACGAATATATGTACGTATCTATGTACACATAAGAAATTCAAATCAAAAAATATTCCGATCAAAATTAACCGAGCGAAAGCAAAATTAAGAAAATAATTAGAACAACCTAAATTAATAGGAAATTAATAGATCGTTTCTTTTTCTTATGCGATAACTAAATTTTATCTTTGTAAGACGTTTCGAAAGTAAACACGTGAAAGTACTTGGTTCAAGAGGAAGGACATTTTGGTCAACATATGGGGATCTTGGAAGGTCAGGACCATACTCACGTTCTCGGCTCGTCCTTTTCTTTCTAGTCGAAGGGCCGTAGACAATGACGGTCGACGTAGCGACGTCCGTCTCTAACGTGCGGCCATATAATAATACGTTAACCGTTAAGCTGACTGTCTCTCTCTCTCTCTCTCTTTCTCTTTCTTTCTTTCTTTCTTTCTTTTTCTCTTTCTTTTTCTCTCACTCGGGGTCTGTGTGGTCCGCCATTGAGTCTTAACTCTTTGATGCATCGTGCACATATTCATTCGGTCTCGCGTCTCACAATGCCCATAGTGTCCATACACGAGCATTGTGCGATCCTCGCGCCGAGCGTTAAACTCCCCGATGTACTCTCTCTCTTTCTCTCTTTTACACACACACATAAACACAGAAAGACACAGGTACACATATAAACACTCATACGTATAGAAGAAACAAGATATTTGTTCCTCGTGCCGGTTCGCGAACGAATAATACCGTACCTCGCGCAATAACTCACTCGCGAGTAAAACATAAGCAGTTTATCGGACCGACGGCGATTTCTCTCTGGATTATATCTATTATACTTTATTGGAATTTCTAAGCTAACGAAAAAGGAAACGAGAAGATATTAGAAGACTCGATCGAGAAAGTAGGTGAACGAGTTTGGTAATTAGGTCAACGATTTCGAAATATTTATATATGTCAAATATTAGTATAGATATATACCGGCTAGACAATATAAATTATCGAAACGAACGAATAAATTATTTTGTCATTTTTTATCATGATTTATAATTAATAATTTATATGTTATAAGATGAATGTTCGCTTTCTTTTTCTTTCTTTCTTTTTTGTATCTTGAAAATATATCCAAAATCTTACGATAAGTTTCGTAACTTTTTAATTCTGGGAACTTTGAACATTATTATTTATAAACGTAACGCTTATATCTTGTTTTTTAAGAACTAAGATCGTTTTTTAATATCCGATACTATCGAATTAAAATTATATCTCAACTGTGTCTCAGATATAAGCGAGGACACTTTTGAAAAGAAAATTAGACGAAAAATATAAGAATCAAAGTGAAACAGGTAAAATATTATATAGTTTCAATATTACGTATTATTTTATAATTTATTAATTTCTAATGTGTGCGAGTGTAAACTATGAAAATAATATAAGAACGATATACTCGATCGAAGATTATAAACAACATCACTGGCAACATCACGAATGTCACCTCCAAACGTAATGACGCAAACGACCGAAAGAAACATTGTCGTTCTGATAAACAAAAAGAACGTCCTCTACGTAACATATATGTACAAGGACAACGATTTATCTTTCAGTCGTCTTAATACTTTCCGAGAGTGATATTCGAAATCACCATGTAAATACCGATAAAATATTATCGTTGTGTCGAAAGTAGAAAATATTCGTATTAATTTCTTAAAGAGATTTCTTACTCGTTTATAAAATTATACTTAAACAATTGTTTCGTATAACGATATATATATGCATAATATTGTATAATAACGTACGATGATCATTTTTATCGATAATGTTATTCCATCTATTTTGGAACCTCGACATAGATTATTATTCTTTCGAGAAGTGTAACGTGAATTAACGAGGTCGTGTACAGGGAACGAAGAGAAAAGTACAACGTGATGAGGACAATGACGTTCGAGGACGGCGATGAAAAATGACCGACAACGCGTTTTCTTCTGGCAAAAGAGTAGGAGGAAGAGAAGGAGGTGGAGGGAGAGGAGGAGAAGGAGAAGTAGAAGAAGGAAAAATTTTACGGCAACACCGGACATGATTTTCCGGACATTAACGATGCAGAGTTCCGGATCATCGAGCGGTTGTTCGAACAGCGACCCCCACGTAAGAGAGAACTACCCACAAAGGGCTAGAGCACTGTTTCCAATTTAGACAAACTCGTTCGAATAATAGCGAATTCATCGAGTCATTTCCGGACTCTACATGTTCTCCCTCTCTTTCTGTCTCTGTCTCCGTCTCTCTATCTCTTTCTTTCTTTCTCTGTATGTTAGAAAATCGTTTGGCTTAGCGTTACATTGAAAAATGCCATTTCATCGGCCGAATCGACGACCTATCGCAAATGACATCTTGAGGTAATTAATGAACGGCGTTGTTCGTACGAACGAACTTAGAAAAGCAAAAGTATTAATCGTTAAAAACGCAAGTTACAAAATTATTCCCTCTTTCAAACCAGCGTCATTTACTATTCTGTTTTTCTTTTCTTTCTTGTTTCTTTTTTTTTCTTCATTATCCAAAGATAATGTCAAAAATACCGACTGTCTCTCATTTCGGAATTTACAGTACCTTTATGACGGCCCTTTAGATATTTTACGAGCGTTTATCTGTGTTACGTCGTATCCAAACGAATGTGTGAAAACGTCTCTACGAGATAATAATGAACGTAAAAAAGTCCAGCGCGAAAGAAAACAAAAAAAAAAAAAAGAAAGAAAGATATAAAAAAGAAACAGAGAGAAAAATCTCACATCGGGAACTTTCTTACGGGAGGAATTCGATCGTTGTGTAAAATATTTGAACGAGGGTAAAAAATGAAAAATAAAGAGAAAAAAAATGAAAAAATAAAAAGAAAGATTTGCATCACCTCTTGATATTAACAGGTGTCCGTCCTCCAATCGGTAGACCGGCGTATCTCGTTCTTATTAGACTCTTAGCGATCGTAAATCGTTGAATTCGGCTGCGGTCGAGCTGCACGGCTAATTTTATCCACAGTTTACAAGCACTTCCATCGCTATAAATGACTGTTACGACTGTCATCTCTTTTCAATAACGGGTCGCAGTTAAAACGCAACGACGTAGGGTCGACTTTTGTTCATCGCTCGGTATATTTCCGAACGAGTAATTTTTCTCTATAGCCAGCACGAGGTGGATCTTAATCCTTGAGTACGAGAAAGAAGGAAGAAAGGAAAGAAGGAAGGAATGAAGGAAGGAAGAGAAAAAAAAAGAAAGAAAGAAAGATAGAAAGAAAGAAAGAAAGAAAGAAAGAAAGAAAGAAAGAAAGAAAGAAAGAAAGAAAGAAAGAAAGAAAGGACGTAGAGAAACCGGACGCGGTCACGTCGGTTTTTCGACGTGTTTCGGACAACACGCGTACGGTTTGGCGCGTTCCCAAAGCCCCGCGTCGGTTCGTTCTTCTTTTCCTCTTCGTCCTTTTCACCCCTTCGCGATTTCACCCCGATTCTAATGCAAATCGGGGTCAGTTATGGCGATACCCCCATTGCCAAGCCGAATACCCATTGAAATAACATTAATCTAGTGTGGCACTGAGCACGCCACACGGCTGCCACGTTCGATTATTCCTTACACTTCTTCACGACCTACAAGAAAGTCTACGTTCGATGAATAGAAAAGTCTCTACCTTCTTATTCCATATTCTCCTTCTTTTTTCTTCGTCGACTTAACGTCGCGAACGTTGCTTCATGGTAACTTTTTAAAAACCTCTCTCTTTCTCTCTTTCTCTCTATCTATCTTTCTCTCCTCTTGAAACATTTTCTATGTAAATATTTTCATCTTAGATGCTCGTTCGTAAAGTTCGTCCGGATTGTGTCCTTCAAGATGAATCATTGAGTTTACAAAAAGAATGTATAAAGATAAATAAAATTAATGTGATTCATAAATTCACATACACACATACACTCATATATATATATATATATATATATATATATATATATATATATGAGTAAATATAAGAGAAAATTCTGGCCGGTTCAGTAATTAAAGATGAAACTTGTCTCTATCGTTAATCCGATAATACTGTATCTCGAGAGAGAAAAAGAAAAAAAGAGAGCTACTTTTGAAAGAAAACCAAGAAGAACCGGAAGTCTAATCGTTTCTATGTTAAAAAAAATCAAGTGAAAACGGCATAGAAGTGTAGATCGCGCCGTCGGGCAAACGCGTGACGATATGCGGTGAAACAGCTAAGTGGAATTTATTGCACTCTCAACGGTCCGCCACACTTTTGTTGAACACGTTATATGTGGACCCGCGAGCGTATATAGCAGGTTTGCATATCCCTCTCTTTCTTTCTTTCGTAACATCGATGCATCTGCGTGTCAGTGGGTTGTACGTGTTTGTATTTGGTCAGAGAGAGATAGAGAGATAGAAAAAGAGAGAGAAAGAGAGAGAGAGAGAGAGAGAGGGAACGTTCGCTCTCGCTCGATGATTTACGTGCTTTCCGTTAGAATTCGTGGCGGACCATAAAACTGAATTAATCGTTCCGAAAAGGTCCTTTTTCTAGCGAAGCGCAGCTCTCGCTACTATCGCGAATAAAAAATAAAAATTAAAAAAAAAGAAAAAAAATAATAATAATAAAAAAATAAAGAAGGTTCATTCTCTTTCTTGTATTTTTATTCTGATCTTTCTTCTTCTTCGTTCGTTCGTTCGTTCGTTCGTTCGCTCTTTCTTTCTTTCTTTATTTCTTTCTTTATTTCTTTCTCTTTTTTTTATTTTTCTTTCCTTCTTTCTCTCTTCGGTCAAAAAGCATCGCTAAAATTTATGCCCGACTCGTTCGTCCACCTAGCACCTTTATAATTTTCTCAAAGCGCAACCTCATTTTCAGCTTATTCGTGGGTCGCACAAAGAGACGCTTAGGAATGCCACGTTTCCTGCATAAAAGAATATATTACGTCTCCGAGAAGGTTCGAAGCGCAACAACGTGTGCGATTTAAAAAGTGGACTGGCAACGAACGACAGAGCAACGAATTATTTTCTACTTTCTCGGAAGCGATTATTTAAATGGATGTGAACCGTTTAGAAAGCTTCGTTAAAAAAAAAAAGAAAAAAGGGGAAAAAAGGGGGGAAAGAGAATATAGAATATTGCGATCGTTGAGAGTTCTCGTCGAAAGATAAATTCTAAGGGGTGTACCTAACGTTTAAAGGGACCGAGAAAGAGGTTTTTTTAAAATATTTTTTCTCTCATTTTTTTTCAGGATAATACAAAAATGTGTTCCTTTTTTTTTTCTTTTTTCTTTTCTTTTTTTTCATTCGAAGGGGTTAGTCGCTGTTAGTTTCACCATGTTTCGAAAGGGTGAGATTATTCTCTCTTTTTTTTTTTTTTTTTTTTGAAGAAAGCATGAAACTTCACAAAACTCACCTGCTCGATCTTGAAGTGACCGTTGCGAAATTGAACAATTCGGTAAATCCGATTCGGAAAGGGGTTCGAGTTAAGGTGAAAGAATTTTCACAAGGGTACAAAAGCCGAACCCTTTTATCTCGAAAGGAAAATGTCATGAGAAATATTTCATATAAAAACGTACGCCGCGTTTCCGCGTGAGAAAAATTAAAGATCATCGCGTAACCCGTATAGTCAAGAATAGGTATAAGTCGCGAAACGAAACTCGATACTGATTGGTCGGATTGTGAACTCGTGAAACGTACGAGCCGGTTATTAATCGTCGAATCGTTTTTCTTCGATATCGAATAAGGAATCGGAAGAATCGTCGATCGACGTTTAAAAAATCGGATAGTCGCGTCTAATATACGTAAATATAACTAAGTGTATAAATATATTCTCTCTCTCTCTCTCTCTCTCTCTTTCTCTCTCTCTTGAGGTTGTTGAGAAAGGCCAATTCGTAATGCGCGATACGTTCCACGCTCCTTTGCATAATACGAATCTTATAGGGGGCATAACGTACGCGGCGCCATATACGCGCCGGTGTATTATACATGGTGCCTGCGGCGTGTACATAACGCGCAAGAAACGTCGCGACCTGAAATATCACGCCTCGACTACTTTCAATGGGATCTTGGCTCATAGTTTACGATCTTACGCCGGTAAGGAGTCTTTTTCTTTCGGGACACCCGATAGTGGAACGTTCCCTTTTGTCGTACAGCCCTTTACTAGCACCACCAAACTATTTCACTTTCGACTCTTCGAGGTATTAAAGGGTTTTACGAGCTTCGAAAAGGGTGAGCGATAGAGCTCGAGCGAAAAGTCGAAAAGCACTTTCTCTTCGTAATAGTTACTTACCTCTGCGATCGTGAATTCTTGATCGAATTGATCCTTCAAAGCTATTTCCTCGATGAACGATTAGGACGATTATAAAAAATAAAAATCACGTGGACGTCGTTAAGCGGATTATCGCGCGAATCGTCGGGGTTACATTTAGTTAGAAATAACAACAACAAAAATAAATATATACAATTACCGTCATTCTATCGTAATAAAATTAAAACACCTCTCGGTCCGATGGTGGTCGTCCCACCATTATGATGGCGTCGTTCGTGCAATTTGCCATATACCGATGAAGGGTGAAAAAATAAGTTATCTCATAGAAGAGCTCTTCTCGCAAGCCGACGACGACAATAATGGATCGGTACTTCCCCGTTTCGGCATTATATGGAAGAGGCGCACCACTCGAACGTGGTCCATTGATAAGAACTACAATCGGGGATTCCATTAGAAGGTATCGGCTATGGAGAAAGAGAGAGATGGAAAAAAGGGAGAGGGTTGCTATTGGCGAATTCGGACACGGGCTATCCATTACGAATCTACCGGTGGAATTCTGTCCTATCAATCTTTGCGCGAGAGCCGTGTTCATTCGTTCCTCTTCCTCCTTCTCATTCGATCAAATATTCGTCGGACGTTCGTTCGATGTGTCCGAAGGCACGAATCAAGCGTTAATGCATACCTACCTACCTACCATCGACGGCCAAGTGCCAAGGGAGAAATTAATAGTCATCCCTGCTCACCTTCTTTCTCACGTATACGCTTTCACGTTCCTCTAGCAATGTCCAGTCCACGCTGACGAGTGGAAAAATAACGTTTCGAGTTCAGCGAACGAAGAAGGGAGTGTTGGATGGACGAAATAATAAAAGAAAAAAAAAGAGGGAAAGAAAAAAAAAATAGAGAAAAAGAAAAATGTCTCCTCGCGAGAGAGTCCGGTGATAATACGAAAAAAGTGTGGGAGGGGTTAATCACTTTACTCGTTTAACCGTAGTAGATCGTAATTTATAATTCTTGTAATAATTTACTTAAAAGAGAACATACTCGATTCGACCGATTTTAGCCAACGTTTGTTCCGCTTGAAAAAACAAAAAAAGAAAGAGAGGAACTTTCGAGATTAGACATGGTACTTCGTAGCGTAATAGAGAAAAGGAAAACTTCATCTGTTACTGAAAAGCTTTCACGCGAATTCGACACGGACGTCGTTAACGAGCTGGACCACTACTGACCAAGGAAATCGTCAGAGTCATCCTTCGTTTTCTTTTTTCCTTATTTTTCTTCTTCTTCTTTTTTCTCTCTTTTTTTTCTTTTCTTTTTTCTTTCTCTCTTTCTAATGGAAAAGTTGCTGCAACGTTAAGCGTAGTACCCGAATGACGAAAGGGACGTTTCGTCGAGAGAAAAAAAAAAAAAGAGAGAAAGGAAAAGAAAAGAAAAGAAAGAGAGAGAGAGAGAGAGAGAGATAGAGAGAGAAAAGAAAAGAGCAAGGAAGAAAAAAAAAGACGAAGAGAAATAAAAGTTACCCAACCACTAACACATCTAACGAATAAGCATTTAGCTGCCACGATCGTCGGAAAATATCACGATGCTCGCTCGGTAAACTGGAGCTGAAGGAGAAGAGAACGGTCGTATTGAAAACGTGGGAAGCGAATAATCGGAGGCTCGCGTATCTATATCCATTGGCTTTTCGAGAATGGAGAACGTAACGCGCGAAATCGCGAAAGAATTTCGACGAATAAAAAAAAGAGTAGGAAAGGAAGGAGGAGGAAGAGGAGGAGAAGGAGGAGGAAGAGAAGTAGGAGAACGGTCGTAGAGGAGGAGGTGGAGAAGGGGGAGGAGGAGAAGGAGGAGGAGGATAAAAAGGAAATGCCTAGGTAAAAAAAGAAAAAGAACAGAGGACGTTTCCAGCCTTCGCTTCGTTTTCCAGGCTGACTCGACGCTCTCTACCCTTCTCGCGTACTTCGGCAAGAAGGGGAGGATCTATACGCGAGACATTCGAAATGTACGAGTTTGAAAAGCTCCAAGAGACGGAATGCCAAGGTAGGAGGATGGAAAAGACGGGAGGAGTACCAAGGGGTAAAGGGAAAACGAGAAAAGAGAATAAGAGAGAAAGAGATAGATAGAAAGAGAGATACACAGAGAGAGAGAGAGAGAGAGAGAGAGAGAGAGAGAGAGAGAGAAAGAGATAGAAAAGAGAGAAAGAGATGGAATGGAGTGAAACTTTTGCGAGGAATAGGAAAGATATTCAGGGATCCGCGGTCTAATTATGAGTTTGTGGAATAAAGCGAGCATTATGGCGACGCGCTCGTGCAGGAGGCATTCGGCGGTGCAACGCAGAGAGAAGCCTTCGTCGCATAGAAACGGGGACTCGGAATTTCCGCGAGTCCTCCATGGAGCCGATGCATAGATGCATGCTTGGATGGATGGATGGATGGATGGTTGAGTGGTTGGATAGATGGGTGGATGGACGGATGGATGGATGGATGGATGGATGGATGGATGGATGGGTGAGTGGATGGATGGATGAGTGGTTGGATGGATGGACGGGTGGGTGGATGGGTAGGTGGGTGGAATGGCTGTACGGATGGAAGGTGCTCGTATGCTTATATTATATAAGCGTATAGGCGGTTAGGCGGCGCCCTGTTACGGATAGAAACGGAAAGAGACAGAGACGAAAGGATGAGGAAGAGACAGAGAAAGAAAAGAATGAGGCATATAGACAGACAGATAGACAGAGAGAGAGAAAAAGAGAGAGAGAGAGAGAGAGAAGGGGATTGGGCGCACAAAATCCAAATGTTATTCGTAATATTCAGCTGTGGCGCGACTGGATAGATGCGCGTATAATGCGTCGTATATACATACATATATACCTACGTCGTCGGTGGCGGTAATGCGGTAATGCCGGTAATACCCGTATATATCGTAATTATGCGCGGATTCCGCGCGATACCCAAGTCTCCTAACCCCTCCTTCCACCTCTTCCTCTGGCTTCTCTCCCTTCTCTCTCTCTACTTGCATCTCTCTCTCTCTCTTCTATAAACGAGCTCGCTCGCAGCATCCACGAATTCCCTGATCCTCCGCCTACACGTTCCGACGTTCCACCTCTTATTCTATATTCCTCTTTGTCCCTTATCGTTCTTCTCTCTTCTTCTTATTCCTCTTCTTCATCCCTCGCCGATGGAATTATCTCTATCTTTCTCTTTCTTTATATATATTATATCTACATAGATATATATGTATATATATATATAGATATGATACACGCGTAGTACGTATACCTACATATCTTGTTCTCTCTTCCTGTATCTTTTTTCTCTTTTCTCTTCTTTCCTCTTTGTTCGTTCGCACGTCACATAGCGACGTCACTCTTTCACGCATCTCTCAGTCGCGAGGCGTCGAAACAAAAGTTGGCGACATAACGCGCGTTCTCTTCTTTTTCTTCTTTCTCTTCCTCCTCCTCCTCCTCCTGTTCTTCATCTTCTTCTTCTTCTTCTTCCTACTCTTCCTCCTCTCTCTCTCCACCAACCCTTCCTCAACCTCCATGACCATGGCCTCAACTCGTTGACTAACGAGTCGGTCGAGGCACACGCCTGCTTCGGAAAAAGAATGAAAGAAAAATACGTATGTACGTATACACATAGATAGGAGACTTAACATAAGAACCAACGTAGCAGCGTCCAATAGAAACGTTAGATTTGTATTCGTATTTCCTTCGATATACATACATATTTATAGGAAGAATGTGTAACGACTGCACCTCTAAGCGAAAAGAGAAGAATGCTTTTCTTTTCCATTTCTTTCTCTTCTTTCTCCTTCTTTTTTCTTTTTCTTTTTTTTTTTACTTTCTTCTATCTTTTCCCTTCAAAACCGGCAACACGTCGCGGTCGTTTCGCATTTTGTCTCCCGTTTCTTTTCTATATTCTACTTCTATCTATCTTCATCCTTTTTACCTTTTTTTTTTCTTCTTTTCTCCAAGCAAGCCACCTCCATTCTTCTTTCGTCGGGCAACGTCACTGTCGACGAAAATGCGAAAAAAGGGATACAACCTACTCGCACCTTTCAACGTACTTATATACACATAAAGATACTATGAAAAACGTACACGCGTCTATACAGATATAATATCTATGTACGTACATACGTTCATACGTACTTCTATGTACATATATCTACACACACACACACACATTTATTCGAAACGCGTGCATCGTGCGTGCGCGCGCTCCCTTTTCGATATTACTTCTTTCTTGCTAATTTCTTTCCTCGTTGGTATCCCATTCAAATCCTATGGCTATTGATGTCTCATAATTATTTTATACCAGCTTGAATCGTAATTATCCGCGCTTCGACTTCCCCCTCTCCCCCTCAACCAACCAACCAACCAACCACCCACCTATCCACCCACCTCTCTTCTCCTATCCCCGCATCCCAACTTATTCCCGTTTTTCGTTCTTTTCTTTTCCTTTCTTTTTTTCTCTTTCCTTTTCTTTCCTTCTTGTTTCGTTCTTCTCTGTCACTCTTTCTCTCATTCTCTCTTTTTCTCTTTTTCTCATTTTCGTGTTTCCTCGCGAACGAACGCGTGGAACCATAAGGGGGTAGACGAGGGGTAGTGGTAGCGAAACGGGGATGGGACGGACGGGGAAAAGCTTCTACTATACCGACAGAATTAATTATAGCTTGATTAAAGAGTTTCATTCGACGTGAAAAGCGTTCCTCGCGTGAATTTCATTTTTTTCTTTCTTTTATTATTTCCTTCTTTTTTTGCTTTCTTTTTCTTTTTCTTTTTTCTTCCTTTCTTTCTTTTTTTTTGTTTCTTTTTTTTTTTATAGCAAGTTTTGAAAAACCGCAAAACTTTTGGAACGTGGAACGTTGTTGTTTATATATAAAAAGAATTGTTAAACTCAGTAGTAGACGTAAACGTAAATCGTATACTTTGTTGTCATACGTTTTATAAGCGTCTTAAATATTAGTATTTATTCGTAATATTGCAATGTTAAAAATAATATTATAAAGAAAATAAAAGCGTTTATAAAGCTTATATAAATACTCGTCATCTATAAGCTAGGTTGGCCGAGCGGTCTAAGGCGCCAGATTTAAGCTCTGGTTCCCAATCGGGAGCGTGGGTTCGAATCCCACACTTAGCAAATTTTTTTTTTCTATTTTTTAGCAACTCTCATATAATTCATTTATTTGAATAGACAAGAAATATTAAAAGTACAGGTAGACAAATTTTTTTATGTTCTTTTTTTTGTTTTTTTCTTAGATTTTTATGATCATCATACATGCACATAGCTATATGCACATGGGTATTCAAGTATACGGATGTTCGTTCAATAATTAACGTCCAAACGATTCATTCAGACATATTAAACATTTCGCACTATAATTACTTTCCTAATACACTTATAAAATTACTACGAAGATACTTTTTGAATGAAATTTCCCAATTGATACGATTTATTAACTAAACGAGGTGACATAAAATTTGTGAATAAAAATGATGTTATCACGTACCGAGATAATACAATAACGTAATTCCGTTGAATGATATACTTATCGTTGTACAAAATTTCGTTGAAACAACGATAACGAGTTAGTTTGAAAAAACATTGACTCAAGAGACTACTTACAAGATCATCAAAACTACGTAAGCAGATATATAATTTCCATAACTATCTATACGTACATATCTACCTACATAATATATCTGTAGAAGATAATATATATGTATATATCCTATGCATAAGCACACTCGTACTGATTCATAAATAGATATAGATATAGTAGAGTTAGCTCGCTTGTGATTCGCGCACGAAGAGATCATTCGTAACGTTCGCGCGCGTTCAGGGATGGACAGCTCGACAGAAATCTCCGTGTCGAGTCTCTTTAACAAGACGGACGTGGCACGGCCATGGGGCCGTATTGTCGGACGATCTCCTTGCGTGAATCAAAGATATATTTCCTATCGGTGCGCGCCTTGGGTGGCTTCTCTTGTTCATCGCGACGTACATTAGCAGCTATCGTTCGTACGGACAGAGATCCGATCGGGATGTATCTTGGTGCTATCGCGACGTATCTGACAAGCATCGGACATCAAACCGACGTTGGAGGATCGTTACGAATCCTCTTCCCTTATCCTCGTTTCTCTCTCCTCTTCATTTCGACGGTGATCGTCTGCAATATGTATGCAGTATGTTCGATACGAACTACAAACTTTACCGATCGAATCGATGCTAAACGAAGAGGAAGGAAATAAAAGGAAACAATTATTTATTTCGTATAGTTATTGAGATTAGTAAAATCTGTTTGGAATTTGTTAAAGAGTTCGAGAGGTAGATAGATTTATAAGAAATAATACGCAAATATGGAAGAGAGAGAGAGAGAGAGAGAGAGAGAGAGAGAGAGAGAGAGAGAGAGAGATCGGTTCCATCCATCAATTATTTCCTATAGAAACGTAATCAACACACGAAGGAAGAAGGATGGCAGGAAGAAAAGAAGAGGATAAGAATATCGGTAGTGAGAGGAGGATAGTAAAAGAGAAGAGAGAGATAGAGATAGAGAGAAAGATCGTATGTATCGCATGTATCGCGCGTGAGAAATATCGTGGAAAAGGATAAGAGGAATATCGTCTCGATGATGATGATTCGAGTGACAGGAGCACCGTGCTGACGTGACACACTTCGTGGTCACGGTGTACCGACGATTCGTTCCCTCAGTCTCTCTCTCTCTCTCTCTCTCTTTTTCTCAAGAGTGAGCACAACACCTGCGAGAGGACCAATCAGGCATAGGAGGTGAACGCGGTAATAAATCAACCTGCACCTTTCCACGTAAGGTAGACGTGTGGAGAGTCTACTACGGGCCCGTATATATGCGAGTTATTATTTATGGGCGTTCGTTAGCGCGGCAACAGTTCGGAAACGTGTCGAGCCAAGGCGTAGGTATTTAAAGAGGTTCCTATCGCGGCTTCTCGCCAAAGACGACGACGACGACGACGACACAACGAAGAGGACGAGAACGACGACGACGACGAAGAGAACGGCGACGTCATCGATGTGCACCACACACATCTTGCCGTTCTTAAAATCTTTAAATAACGGCCCTCACCCTTGTCGGATATATTTATTATCCTATGCTCGACTTCCTGGTAGGTGGCTAAACCATGGAACAAACTATACCTCTGCAATACGATTTATTTCAAATTCGTTAGATTCTTTATATATATATATATATATATATATATATATATATATTTAGAAATAAATATATATGTATGTATGTATGTATGTATAGAAGGAGAGAGAGAGAGAGGGTTAATAATATCCGATCGAACTTTCGAGAATACTCGTTCGGTGTGTATTATTCACCCTCTTGATACCCCGAATCCAGTGGAGTCCAGATCAGTGATTCTATAAGCGAGATTGAAATAACATCCAATAGACGACGTTATCGATGTACCCTGGCTTCTTCAGCTATGGTAAAGGACTTTGCTCTTTCTCTCTCTCTCTCTATATCTCTTTCTTTCTCTCTCTCTTTCTCTATCTATCTTTCTATCTCTATATCTCTCTATGGTAGAAGCTAACGGAGACGACAAGGGGAGTAAAAGAGGATCGAAGGAGGGAAGGAAGGAAGGAAGGAAGGAACAGCACCGAGAGACGGATAGAGATTCGCCAATAGGAATTCCATACAATGCTAATTAAGAGAAGGGTTTATTCCCGGCCAAAGGGCACGAAAAGGAATTTGTAACACACGTGGATCACAATGGAAACGTTTATAGGACACAATGTCCCTTGTCCCGTGCAAGGGTTTCTCTCTCTCTCTCTCTCTCTCTCTCTCTCTCTCTCTCTCTTTCTTTCTTTCTCTCTTTCTCACTCTTCGTCTTCGTATCTTTCTCCCCTCCACAATTCGCCGGTTTCTTTCCTTTTTTCTATTCTCAAGTCTATCCGCGTATCCCAAAGTTATTCTTACGAGACACGCCTGATTCATGCAACAATACGAATCTCTTTTATCGCATCTTTTTTTCTCTCTCTCTCTTTTTATCCTATCTGGAGAAGCGTAACGGATGCACCTCCTTCTTTCGCACCTGAACTGGATCGACGTGATTATTAGAAAATATTTTCCTTGCATAATCGATCGACACCTGGAACGATACTCTCACATCGGCATTCGCCGATGATAATCGGAATAATAATTATTAAGAATAGATTCGAAGGCAAATCGTGCAACGTACTATCGAATTACTATGTAGGTAAGTAAGGTATACTACCTTATAATACATCTGCGAATCGTCGTCCATCGAAATTTACATTCTAAGTTCGTGAGAAAGAAAAAGAAAAAAATTGTGGGAATTTTGCGCGGGCTAAAAAGAAGGGACTTATGAGAAATCGTCGGGTTTCTTTTTTTTCTTCCTTTTTTTATTATTTATTCTTCGATTCGATAGGAACAAGATTTTTCAGGAGCCCTCCGATTCTTGGGACGAAAGAGGAGTTATGATCGGTTGTATGGCGCACGAGATTTCAACGTGACTCTATTTCTTCCAAAGAAGAAAGAGAAAAAGAGAGAGAGAACGTCTGTCAAGTCCATCACTCTAGAAAGAAAACGAGGAAAAAAGCGAGAAGAAATAAGGGTGTCGAAAGTCTCGAGGCGACCCCTCCGTTTCGTCGTCAGGAGTCCAAGAGTACGTGCATGTAAGAGGGGGAGAGAGAGAGAGAGAGAGAAAGAAAGATAGATAGATGGAGAGAGAGCGAGAGAGAGAGAGAGAGAAGGAGCTATGAAGGAGAGCAGTATACAAGTGTCAGGAACACGTGTAGCCTCGATGCTCCCGCACTCAAGCGCTACTACTTGAAGATGTCACAGCTACGAAATTGGTCTGGATACATGCACCTTATAAACTCAGAGAGTTATTTTCTTTCTCGTTATTATCGGTATCGTTAGAGACAAAACAATGGTCGAATCTGTAGAAACGACGAAGCTCTGTACCAATCTAACTACATGTACAATGTTAGATTAATAGAATCTCGAATTTGATTTTAGATCGGTCTAAACGAGTTTGTAGATCGTTGAAAATGATGAGAAATTTGTAGGCTCATAAAGAAGGAAGCAAGGACGGAAGGAAGAAAGAGGAAGGATGAAATCGTGGTATTGTCATTTGAAGAGCCTCGAATTCCAATCTTGGTAATCGGTGTCGCGAGCAATCGCTTTACGACAAGGATATCAGCCGTCATCGTCGAGGGTAAATTAAATGTCGAGCTTAGGCGATTTACGTCGGCCGATGTAAAAGAGGAAGAAAGAAGAACGGGACTCGACGACTTCGACTCGATGAGGAATCCTCGGCCCACGGACCGGGGATGATGGTGGTGGTGGTGATGATGGGGGTAGTGGTGGTAGTAGTGATGGTGTGGTGGTGGTTGATGGTGATGGTAGTGGTGGCTCTGGCTCTGCTTCGGAGTTCAATCAATCTCGAATGCAAATTCGCCAAAGCCGAGGACGGAAGAGGAGACAGCGAACAATCGTTTCCGATGGCATGCTCGAACGCTCGTATGAGAAAGAAAGAGAGAGAGAGAGAGAGAGAGAGAGAGAGAGAGAGAGAGAGAGAGAGAGAGAGTGAAGGGAGAAAATAAACTATGCCGTATCAAGGGGTGGGTGCCATCGACATCAACATCGTAGTCGTCGTCGTCGTCGTCGTCGTCGTCGTCGTCGTCGTTATCATCGTTGTCGTCGTCGTAGTCGTTGAGTGGTTATCTTAATCAATGCGAACGAGGAATCTTCGTCGATGAACGAAAGCGCGAAGCCACGATAAAAGTAATCACGGTTTTATAGCGGTTAGTTGGAGAACGATAAGGGGGTGAGAGGAGATTGGTTAAAGGTGGGAGTGTGCCCGTAGGAACACCCTACCGAGAGTGCCCGACAAACATTTCTCCACTGGAAAAACGGATAATTATCCGATGTGCCTCGACTCGTCTATTTACATATCGACAATGCCCGTTTCGAACGGACGGATCGTTTCGAGTGGGATTTAAATTAAAATCTTGTTTGCGCCGATACTTAAATCTTACGATTCTCTTTCTCGCTCTCTTTCTCGTTTCATTTACAACATTCAACGGGGATACGCACATTAGATAGGTGGGTATCTGTGCTATATCTTTCTTTTTCTCTCTTTTATTTTTTCTTCACAACCAGGTACTAGAGATTATTTGAAATGGAATTTTATTTATTTGTTGGAAACAAATAGCAAAGAAAACAGGACGACTTTTATCTTCCTAGATTCGAATCCATTAGACATCGGTGACGGATTCTTCGAAAAAAAAAGAAAAAAAAAAAAAGAAAAGAGAGAAAATTCCGAAAAAAGATCCGTGTTCTTTCCGATATATTTATGTTAGGTACGACACACGATAGAACGTCGTCGTAGAATGAATAGAAAGTAGACGGAGCGGCTTATATTTGGCAATAGCAACGACGGCTCTGGGTCCGATCCAGAAGGGATGGAAAGCTGCTTTCTCCCAAGGGGATGTTGCTTTTAATAAGCTGCTACTCACCATTCATAATCTTTTTTCAATTTTCATTGACGCTCGTGTGGAGCTCGATGGTCACGGACCATTAGTTTCAAACTCATTGATGGGGATTTCTTTGACATGGAGTTTCTTCGGAACGCATTGCACCTGCATTAGTAGAACGAACTAAATTCCTTTTTACTAACGTCACACCACACTCATACACATACCTACCTACCCTATATTTCATTGTCTAACCATTATTGCTTTATTATTCGTAGAAGAAAAGCTGTAAAATAGAAAAGACGAGAAAAAGAAAGAGATAGAGAAAGAGAAAGAAAAAGAGACAGAAAGAGAGAGAAAAAAACGTTTTTCTAAGCTGAACGTAGCGTTGTCGTCCCACCAAGAAGGAATCACGAGTAGGTACTTGACTCCGCGTGACTTTGAAAAGTGCCGGACACTCGCATCCTTTCCATGAATCGTGTAGGATCCATTATGTCGTTGCAAAACGTTTTTCAGAGAAAACGTCCTCCGTCCGTCGTTGTCGGAGATAGAAAAGGCTGGAAGTCTCCTCTTTCTCTCTCTGTATATATATATGTATATATATATATATGTCTCACTCTCTCACTCTTTTACTTCGTCCACTGCTATCCATCTCCTTCCTCTCTCGCGACAGTGTGCGTGCGACAAAGGGCATTTCTCTACGGGCATTCGATGCATTGTGAAGCGGCATATTGTTGGCTGCGTTCACCGCACTGCCGAGACGAATTCTGAAAAACGTGGTCATTGTGCGTGTAGGTGGGGAAGACAGTGACATTGTTGGACGGCTTGTTACGAGAACCGGCACAATGCCGGAAGAAAGAGTGCAGTGCTGTGCCATTGACGACTTTAAAAGGGCAAAAGAGGGAGGAAGACGGAAGCTACCTTCCTAGTCTTGTCTAACTTATTTCAGAAAGAGAAGAGATTTTACGAGAAGGTCCAAGGATGTTCATAGTTCACGAAACCGTCATGGTTTAGGAAACGATCTACCATTCATAGAAGCACGAACGACGAACCATGAATGAAACATCGAATGGAAGAAAGCCGTGTAATAATTTCGCTCTCTTTCATAAGAGTTCTTTATCTCATTTTTTTTTATTTTTTTCTTAGTTTTTTCTTCTTCTTTTTTCTATTTTTCTTTCTTTCTTTCTTTCTTTCTTTTTTCTTTATTCTTTTTTCTTGCCTCTCCCTATCATTTCTCAATACCTTAGGTAAACATATTTTTTTACGCGATATTGTTAACTCCAAAGTGCATTTACTTGAAGAATGAACGGGGTATCCATTTTTGACGTTATAAAACTGTCAGACTGTTTATCGTATTTTTGAAAAATTACTTGAGCAATTTTTAACCAATACAGGTTATATAAGTTCCAAAAATATCGATAACAAAAAATATCTATATGCATATTGTGTGCGTATGTGTTGTATAAAATTATGTATTAAAGGGTTAATCGATCTTGTAACTTTATCTATTTAGCAAAATAACAAATGTAACATAAAGTATCTTAAGTTATACGATCTTGACGATAGCTCACATCTATAATTTTGACATTTAATTAGCATTAAAATAATATAGTTTATAGACTACTCAGTTATTATTAGAACGAATTTATTAATTTAACAACGTAAATCATTTCAATTGACAGTTCGATCGAATTAATCAAATGAACATTAGCGTTCGAAACGCGACATTTCTATTCACAATCTAATCGCAATAGCTATTCCCATATATTTAATATCGACATGGCTTGTAACGTCGGTACATATGGCGAATGGAATCGGTTCTAATCGGGTCGAATGGGCCGTAAATTAGGTGCGCTAAAAGCGACAGGCGATTACGAGTCAATCGATATCTTCTTTTCACGAAACACGCCCACCGATAAATAATCATTTATTACCATACCATTGGTGGTTTCTGTGAATCAATCGACATCGACGATTCACGACGAAGAGAAATAGTTCGAATTCGATCGATTTAAAAGGCACGTAGGTAACTAAATAGATAGATACCTATAGGTACGAATATGATACATATATTATACGTATATATGTCTTATCCTTGATACACGAGAAGGTACTGCGTGTCGAGCTTTAAAGTGTCTTGAAAAGCCGGTTTTAGAAGCCACGCCTTGAACGCGATCATGGCGATCACCATCCGAAAGGGTACCGATTGATTTCGCACGTTTCTCGTGCTTAGTTAATAATAAATCGTTCGAAAATCACGCCCAACGTTGAAGGAGACCGAGAACGAGCGAGTAAAGAGAGAGAGAGAGAGAATGAAAGATGAATTCGGATGGAAATATCTAAGGGTGAGACTTCAACTAATATATAGATATGTATGTAAGCGTCTGTATAGGTAACCTATATCTAACATATAATATAATGCTCTTTATAAATTTGTTAATTCATTATATAAACGGTACCTAAGGTATAGAATGGTGTAGACGTTAGAGAGAGAGAGAGAGAGAGAAAGAGAGAGAGAGTTATGAATTTTGAACGAGCCTATTCGTTAGATTATAAATAGGAATTTAGAAACGTCTTGATCGAATGCAAAACTCGATAGAGTTATTCCTATGAATTACTTTACGACATTACCAAACTCGTAAAGTAACAAACTGTATATAGTTAACCGTTAAGTTGTAACGATCGCCCGAAACGAAAAGTACATTCACGTAGTTCGAAGTTTGATTCGCGCTTAGATAAATACTATATCTATCTACATATATAAGTATCTACGTATCCTACATATGTGCATTACGAACCGCTAATCGCGACCACGAGGTGCGCAACTACGTCGGCCTTTTACGCGGTGGGGTACCATAAAATCATCGGGGAAATTGCCGCGGTATACGAACGATTTGACATCGTCTATTCGATGTGCCATTTTGGCGTCGCTTACACGGAGGCTCGGTCCAGTGTCATGCAAAACCGCGACACGAATCTCAAATCCCGATTCGATTGGCATTCATCGAAAATCGAGGGTCGACGATTGCGTGCTATGGGAGGATGGGGAAAGAGGGAGAGAGAGAGAGCGAGAGAGAGAGAGAGAGAGAGAGAGAGAGAGAGAGAGAGAGGGGACTGCTGGTCGACGAGTTCGAAATCGAATCGAATCGAATCGAATCGAATCGATATTTCCATGCCTATAGCATAGAGAAGGCACCTAGGTGAATGCCTATATATATATGCATTCAATGCATCGATGTGCTTGTCAGCCTGTTTTCTTTCTCTTTTCTTATTTCAACCCCCCTGCCCAGTATCCGTCATCGGTCGACACACGGTAGGGATAGCTAGGTAAATTTGTATAAAAATATAGAACGTGCGGAATAGCAGGTAGTTACTTAGGTAGATACGACTTGCGCACGCTTACGATCCAAAAGTTCTCTATGAATAATTTCTAATCGGCCGTTAACCTTTTTTTTTCTCTCCTTCTCTTTCTTCTCCCTCTTCTTCTTCTTCATCTTCTTCATCTTCATCTTTTTTCCTTCTCTTTCTTTTTTTTTCTTTTTTTCTCTTTTGCCTTTGCAACCCCTTCGGCCCCGTATTTTTACCTTCTTTCTTCGTAAGTAATTCGATACGTGCCGGTACAAGGCGCCGTTCGAGCGACAACCCATTGATCCCAAGATTCCGTCGGTTACAAGTCGACCTTTCGATTTCTATTCGATCTGAATTTCTTAGTGGTATCACAATCGAAAAAAATAACATTATCGTTCGCTCTTAGGAACACGCCTTTTTACGTTTCTTCTCTCATTCTTCTTTCTCTTTCTCTCTCTTTCTTTTTTTCTCTCACTCTTTCTATCTTTCAACTAACCGTACCTATGTATATATGTATCTTCCATATAGTAAAACGAAGCCAAGACTCTCGTCCTCGACCTTTTTCTTTTTTACCTTAGAATACGAAAGGAATACGAAAACGTTTCGTATTTTCTTGCTAATAAATCGCCATTATATGCTTCGCGTATTCGTCGTTACATACATAGCTAACAAGAATAATAGAATCGAAGGAACGGGTGTGATACTCTCCGAACGAACTTTGAAAACGATCTTAGATATTACCCTGACGTTTATTAACATTAGTTTTCCTTTGAAAAGGGATGATAAATTTATTTAAATGTAAGTAGACATGAAATGTGTATAGGCAATATGCAAGATATCGAACAATGAAAGAAATGACGATTGAAATTCACGATCACTTTTTTTTTTCTTATTACAACGGCTATCTATTCACAAATTAAAACTATTAGCTAAATATTGTGTACGAATTTGCAAAATTAATTACTTCTTTTCTTCTTGCTTTTTTCTTTCTTTAAATCAATCGAATTCGTGTCATTGACGCGTTATCACGTTACTTCTTTTTTTTTTTTCTTTTTCTTTAAATCAATTGTTGATGTGTAATAATTTCCTTTAACGTCAACGACGATCGAGTTTACACGGTATACGTATCTACGCGTTTAAGGCAACATTTTTCACGCTCTTTCCAATGCTAGTCGTTCTGCCGCTCGATTGAGTTTCCTGCGGCGCGAACGTGCGTCTCGATGCGGAATACCTGTTCCGCCGAGGCGTTAAGAATCGAGCCCGTGTCTTGAATGAACTAAAAAGAGAGAGAGAGAGAGAGAGAGAGAGAGAGAGAGAGAGAAAAAGGCGAGAAAGAAAAAGGTCCGTCGAGGTGAACGGCGCCCAGCGGTCTGCCCGAAAGAACTCGTACGCACCAGGAAAGACAGAGACAGACAGACAGAGAGACAGAGATAGAGATAGGGAGAGAGAGAGAGAAAGAGAGAGAAAGACAAAGATAGAACGATCGAAAGAATGTGCGGGGGTCAGATTTTCAGACCATTAGGTCGTTTTTACCTATGGATCATTATCTTGAATCCAACCCTCAATGAAATCTGACACCCTTCCATTTTCTTCTTCTTCATTTTTTCTCTCTTTCTTTATTTCTCGACTGATAACACTTGGAAAAATGTGTCGAAGCAACGTGTGAAATAAGTACGAAGCAAATCTAAGAGAAATCGTAGGTGAGTTGTAGATGAAGTTAGGTCCAGCAGGTAGATCAATTCGAGTTGTCCGTTTAGCAGGTGTTACTTTCAATAAAAAAGGAAAGAAAAGAAAAGAAAAGAAAAGAAAAAGATGCTGGCACATGTCGATCGTTTAAGAATCTTTCGAGAAGATCAGTCGGTTTCTTTTATTCTTGTTTCTTTCTTTCTTCGTTTTTTTATTTCTTTTTTTTCTATAAGAATTTCATTCACTCTCTCTCCCTCTCTCTCTTTCTTTCCCTTTCTCTCTCTAGTAGAGGTAGTTACTATAAAATATCTTATTGGTCGAGTTTCTCTAAAGAAAAATTTAAAAGATCGGAAACGAATCGGAAACGATGAAATTAGCGTTCCCATAGAGAACGGTACTGTTCGATCTTTCTGTATGTACGTGTATGTCTATGGCGTCTATGGCAAATAAGATTACGTCGGTTCGAAGATGGAAAATAAAGTTAGAGATAGAAAGAGAAAGAGATGGAGAAAGAGAGGGAGAAATTAGAAGAGGAAATTCCACAAAGGGACGCCGCAAAAGAGAAGACTTTACCGGGTCGTTGCACGCTTTTCCACGAGGATCGAGACAGATAAGAGATCTATGAGAGAATAACTTCCCTTTTGTGGCGGCTCGAGCGAGCGTGTTGGGGACGCTTACGTCTCCTCCTTCCCTCTCTCTCTCTCTCTTTCTTTTTCTCCCTACCTCTTAGCCCTCTCATACACGATTTAAAGTTACATGTATTCGCTTACCCGGATAATCCCATCGCGTAAGTATTGTTACGATACTATGACGTGAAAGACGGCTGGCCAGCCTAATCGTCCTTTCCTACGAGATATACGTTTTTCGATTTTCACTTTTCCCTCGTTTAATCCTCAAACAGTACAACGAGAGAAAGAGGGAGAGATAGATAGAGGGAGAAAGAGAGAGAGAGAGAGGAGAGAGACTCCGATACAATCGATTAAACTCGATTCGATGGAATCACGCTTTCGCCTATTTCCTGCACGCTAAACTAACGTGACAGCAAACTCGTTATCGATTATCGTAATAGTATCGTACGATTAAACGAAAATATATATATATATATGTGTGTGTGTGTGTGTGTGTGCGTGTATGTGCCTATATCTATCTATTTATTTAAATAGACAATGTCATATGTATAAGGATAAAGTACGTATTTACAATATAAATCATTTCTATAGAAATCTTTGTAAACATCCGTGTGGCAACGTATTATTAATAGTATTTAGGTATGTAAATATGTAGGTATAATATCCAGATGAGATCGATTGACCTTGGTTCCATTCGTCTCTTCTATGTTTTGTTTCTGTTCAGTCGTCCTATAACCGTTCTACAAGTAAGACGTATTATTATAAGACGTAGCAGTTTCATATTCGTCGTTCTAATATACGTAAGTACATATTTGTCTATCGATTATACATATTATTCATTAAATATATTTTAATCGCCATCAACGAATGTAAACGTTAAGTATGTAATTATAAAGAGCATCGTCGTAGATATTATATTTGTAAAAATAACGTTGCCTGAATAGATCGGGATAGATCGTGAATAGTACGATCGATACGGGATGACAACTGAAACGGATAGTATTTCTTTTCTTCGTAAAAAATAAAAGAAAAAGAAAATAAAGAGACGAAACGTAATCGTATTTTGGTTAAAATACGTGAATGCAATGGGGAGAATGAAAGGAGGAAAAGGAGGATTGAAAATCTCTTGGCTTTTTCGTCCCTTGTGTTATTTCCCGGTAGCTTCGAATTACGTGGCGATCCACGCAGTCCATTCCGAGCCACGTAGGAATAAAAGGGAAGAAGACGACTACGCGTATATCCTTGGTTGCCTTTCTCCGAGCAATCTTCCTAATCTCGAAGATGGACCGATAACGTCAGTCAATTGGCGATCGACTGACTCGAAATAGAGAGAAACAGAAAAAGAGAGAGAGAGAGAGAGATAGTCTGCTCCCCTTTTTTGGCGGCGTGCGAGCCAAGAGGCACCCTCGTCTCTCTTCATCTCTTCGTCCATTGTGGGAAAAAATGTACCAAACAATCGGTTAGCTCGCAAGGATAGCCAGCTCGTCCATTGTGTCGCCGTTAAATGCACTCGTAGATCTTACGATTTCTTTTCCTTCGTATTTAACGAAATGTTCCGCGAGCTCGATCGTCATCCCCTTTTCTTTTTCTTTCTCCTTTTTTCCCGATTAGATATATCTATCTATTCGAGCGTTTAGTTTGCGTGTAAAAGTCCGTCCATGTGGGTACCTACGTGCTTGCTCAAATCAGATCTCCTATTGCGATTATTTACCTACTCGTGGTTTTTATATTTGCTAACGTTAGTCGTATTTTTACACACACACACACACACGCACACATATATAAATATATATATTAACAATTATGATTAATGTTACCGATTAGACTAATCCGTTTAAAGTGACACGATATTATAATACGAAATAAGTTTTAAGTACAGCGATATCTATTCATATTCAAATAGAATGGAAAAGGCGCAACAGCTGATTAAAGTTTACAATTATAGAGATTTAACTTTGTAATTTAATTATTAAACAATGTTCTCACTGATAATGCAATGATAGGTATTGTAGATTAGTATGAAAGGGAAAATCGAAATGGGGGAAGAATGGATCGAGAAATGAATCACACCTTTCGATAGAGCGTAGTAAGTACTTATGTATTCTGATAAAAATACGAACTCGTAAGCTCAATTTCGAGACGAACTTGTAAGAGGATCTCGAAGGATACAAGAAAGAGTCTAATTTCGTCCTGAACGGATTCGTATCGATGCGCATAAAAGAAAAAGAATAAAAGAGAGAGATAGAGCGAGAGATAGAGCAAGAGCGAGCGAGAGAGAAAATGTGGTGACCGGTAGCCGAGTGGTACATAGGTAACTATAAAGAACTCGAATCCTGAATTCGGCTTATCCTGGATTTCCTCTTTTACTCGCGCCTTCTTCGTAGACGAAGAATGCGCAAGAATACCTACACCTGCCGAAAAGAGGAAAGGAACATGGATGAGCTTGCCTTTCTTTAATAAGCAACGATGCGTACAACTCGACGATGTTCAGTATCAGATCGATCGTACGTAGGAAAAAGGAAGCAAGAGAGAGAGAGAGAGAGAGAGAGAGAGAGAGAGAGAGAGAGAGAGAGAGAGAGAGAGAGAGAGAGAGAGAGAGAGATTACAAATTCAATATCTGTATACCATTCATTCTTTATTTATTATTATTAAATATAATTCCATTTTTTGGAATAAATAGAGAAAAAAAATACTTAAGTAGATATTTTTGATAGAGGTATGCAGTTATTTGTTAATTCTTTTTTCTCTGTTTTTTCTTTCTTGTTTATTTATTTATCTTTGTTGTTGTTGTTGTAACGAAAAAATTTTGTATAAGAAAAGAAGAAAGGAAGAAAGTAATAGTGAAAAATTCTTTCGGTCTGTCTGTCTTTTTCTAACGTGGACACAGATGGCATACGTCAGATCCGTGAGGTGTCGTACGAGATATATGTAGAGAAGCGAAAAGTAGAAGAGGGGAATAGAGGTAGGTACGCGTGTAGGAGATGTATACAAGAAAAAGATAGAGAGGGAGAGAGAGAGAGAGGGTGGATTTATTCGCGAATGTTGGCTCCTTCGCAAACCACGATTTATTTGCCTGGGCTAAAAGCTTGAGAGCCCGTCTTCTATTCGTCTTGTATTCCTCCTCTATGTATCCCGTATTCCGTTCTGTATTCCTCACTGGGAATAGCAGTCGATGGTGATACTGCTGTATTCTGGATTCGCGTCGTCGTATTTTCATCCATCAATCCCACGTACCTAAGTATCTATCCATGAGAGAAAAAAAGTGGCTTGTACGCTTGCGCGAAACAGAGAAGAAAACCTATAAGATGAAGAGTCGAACAAATATTTTTTTTATCATTCGTAGATACGAAGACTGGAAATTAAAAGAAAGAGAAAAAAAAACAAATCAGAACAAAGAAAACAAAAGCTGATCCAGTTTTTCTTCGATCATTCGTCATATTTAACATTTATCATATTTAAAGATAGTAAAAAAGTATAATCGTAACAGGTATAATAACAGGTATATTTTTTTTTATAGAAACGAAGATTAAACAATTACGAAGGTTTAATTATTTTAATAGTAATTTTTCGAATTAAATGGAATAAAAAAAAAGAGGAAGAAAGAATCGCATATAATAATTTGATTATAATCGAATCGATTGCACTTTTATAAGATAATTTCGTTAGCATTAAATATGGGGAGTATATAGATGGATACCTGAGTATCTGTTAGAACGAGCACAGACTCCAATGGACAGTAGTGGTCAGGATTGAATCAAGTCCCTATTGTAGGTGCAAATTCGCATGTAAGTAGATGCGCAGGAGGTATGATATCCAAGCTCAAACCCTCGAGTTTCCGTCGGATGCTTTTAAAGGGCTTACTGGTTAGTATTAGCTGGGTATTAGTTCTATCCCTGGTGAGCCCTCTATTTATCTCTTTCTCTCTCTCTCTCTTTCTCTCTCTCTCTCTCAATCCTCTCCATCCCTTTCTCTCATTCTCCCGTTTCCCTTCTCCTCTTTTTGTCCTATTCTATCCAACTACTCACGCAGCTTCTTGCTTTTCGAATTCGTCGTTGAACTGTTATTAATTATTTGCAGCTACGGCATTGAAACGAGTATTAGTCGTTAAGAAGAGTTATCGGGAGTTTGAACATCTGTATATTAGAAATGTCAATGTGAACGTCGTGCATGGATTTAAAAAACTATACAACCCTAAAAAAAAATTGTCTTGCTATAAGTAACTACTTAACTATAGAATATCTATCGATATATTTAATAAAAATATCATTTTTATCAACGATACCATTTTAATTTAATTCGAGTCGAAAAAATTATCGTTCGCTGTATTCCGGAATAATTTCTATTTACCGAGGTATATTCAGGTATAGGTAAAATTCTATTCGTCCCGATGATATATTAATCTCATTTGACAAATAGAAAATAAAAGAAGAAAAGAAGCATGTATCTTGAGCTAAACATATAGGCACCAGCTGTGCGATATAACAACAATTTGGTATGGATCTTCTCGTAAAGTAAATCTTACCGGTGGCCGTTCATTGTTGATCATCGTCGTGCCTTTCAGGGCACCTGCTCATCTTCAAAGTGGAAGACAATCAGCGTGCGACAAGTCGGCTTAGACGATCATTCAAGATCGGCTTCATAGTGAGAAGAAAAAGGAATGGAAAAAGGGAAAAGAATACGAAGAATAAAAGACTTAGGTTTCGAATTATCAGGTATAATAAGGGGTCTCTTTCGTTTCCTCTTGACCAAACAGAGAATCGAAAAAAGGGATGGATGGCTTTTCTCCTTCCTTTGCTATTCTTCTTTCTTCTGTGTTTCCTGCTGGTGTTTCCTGTCGAATAGAAAACGAAGGAAAAAAGAAAAAAAAAGAAAAGAAAAAAAAAGAAAGAAGAAAAAGTAAAAGAAAGAAAAGAGAGAAAGAACGTAGGGGGCGCGATCAGTGGATAGTTTGAACCTGGTGTTCCAACTGGTGGCCGTCTTTTACTATCCAGCAGAGAACCTTTTACGATCGTCTCCCAAGCATCCTACGTGCCAAAGGAAATCGCCTTGGACAATGGCCCAAGGATGACACGGCTGTCCCCACCTTTCCAAACGTCTAGAAGAACATTCGACACGAAAAGCCGAACTACGACTTCCGACGAAGCTAAGGAACCAACCAAACTTCTTTTACGCTTCCTTACTATCGTAACCGAACTCCTCCTGCGAAGGAGTCGAAGAACTCCACGGAGACTCCTTTTTTTCTCTTTCTTTATACCTGAAAAAGATCGATATTTAAGTTTCTCAGATAATACGGACTCTCACGAGTTTGGGGTCACGCGTGACCACACAATCGTCTTCATTCAACTTTACAATACTATGGAATTTAAATATTTCAACGTGGTTTAGATTTTCTCTTTTTTCTTGTACGCTCTTCCTTTTTTTTGACTCGCAAATTGCAATCCTATCGTAATTAATGTGATAGGTCGATGAATAAGTGAGTAACGTGTGTCGGAATTTTCAATAAAAAAAAAAAATATATATATATATATACGTACACCGAACGCAGTAGTATCCGTCATTTATTTAGAAATAAAATATTGAAAATTGATAAATCTAATATTGATAAGTATCTTACAAACACATTCGCTCGTTGGTCAAACTTATTATCGACGTGGGTATTCTACGTGGGTACATAGATGCAGACGGTAAGATTTACACTTAGGGTGTTATTCAATGTCGAGGAGGGTGGCAAAAGGGAGAAGGGCCAAGCTTCCCTCGAGCGAAAGAACCCCCCTGAGTAAAGCCGCACCCCTCTGTCCTTCGTTCGAGAGGGTGGTGAACGTTCCTCCACCCCTCCCGAAACAAAACATATTGTCCGAATTTAATTGTGGATGGGGTGCATTAGATATTCATACGTTACATGTTCTACGACGCGTACAACAATATCCCGAGGAGTAAGAGAAAGAGAAAGAGCGAGAGAGAGAGAGAGAGAGAGAGAGAGAGAGAGAAAGAGAAAGCACGTGCACGTCCTCGCGTTCAAACTCGAAGGGTAGTCGTCAGAACGAATAAATCTCTCCAACGATAAACACTGCGTTCACAACGTTGGCACATTTCGTATGTATGTAAGTATCTATCTATCTAATCTTTCTAAATAGATATTTTAAGATGAGAGCGCATTTTTTTTCTTGTTCGATAATTAAAAACGCATATAAAACATTATTATTTTTCTTACTTCATTTATTTCACGAGTTAAGATTCTTTTTAATATACACCTGCAACAAAACGGAGATACGTGGATCGTTAATTAATGTTAATTAAAACGTTGACATTTGACATGTGTATTTCTATAGAAAAAAATGAAAAAAGAAAACCGAGTAAATAAGTAAATGAAAGAAAAAATCCATAAAGAAATCTATGCGAATTCACGAATTTCGTAATTCGAAGAATGGAGATTAGATCGAAGTAGGGTGAAGTGGAAACGATTAAATTATTAGATCGACGTAGACTCGAAATCCAATCGTCGGCTATGACGATGTACCCTCATTGGCCCTTGGGAGTAAACAAGAGGCGATCGATGGACCCATCGAGGGTGGAATCGAGTGTCTACATATATCTATCTATATAGAGGATACACAGACATCGAACGCTCTATAAACTCTTTTGTAATCCGCGTCACAAAGTGACGCCATTAACGTGAACCCTTTTCCATTCACGTAACAAATTTTTATGTAGGTAGTTTGGTAATAGAGAAACAAAACAAAAATGGAAAGAAAACCAACATTTCTAGATAATTTCGTTCGGTAGATAATTTTCAAGAGGACTGATCGTTTAAATAATTTATAGAGAGTTAAAGATTTACACATTATATATATATATATATATATATATATATATATATATATATATATATAGTTATAGTTATAGGTATATAGTTATAGGTATATATTTTCGCGAAAAATTCTTTTCTCCACTTTAACCTCATCGTTCGACCATAGAAAAGCGCAAAACGATGCGAGAGCAACCATTTTGCACGCGTAGCGAGCCGTTTCAAAGGTTCGCGCATAGAAGAAAGTACGAGAGGAGGAGGAGGAGGAGGAGGAGAAGGAGGAGAAAGAGGAGAAGGAAGAAGAGAAGGAGGAGGAGGAGGAGGAGGTGGAGGTGGAAAAGGAAGAGAAGGAGGAGGATAGACGTCCTGAAGAAGGAGGAGAGAGGAAGAGAAGAAAAGAAGTCACTTTCTTACTTCCATTCTTAGGAGCGTTCTCTCGAATTCAAGTTGGGTGATACCATCGGCCACCATCACGAGCGCCCCTTTCCCCCTCCATTCTCACTCTTCTCCCCTCTCCATCGTTCCGTGGGCTGGAACCAAGCTGGAGTTGAACATGCTGCGTGCCAGGTACTATTCTACTCTACTCTACTCTACTTACCTGACATCTTGTTTCTCCTATTCTATTTATAATTTTCATCCTATTGTTTTCCATCTATAGAGATTGAACTCCATATTACAGGAAATCGATTTGACGAAATTATATCGAATTTGTTTCTTCCATCGTCGACTATACAAATAAGATTAATTATCATTAATATTTCGTTCGTCTTGTCATGTCATACCTCACGAGTATCCGATTATGAGATTTATTATAATAAGAAACGTTATTGTTATATTTATGCTGAAAATAAGAACACGAGGATTACCGTTTGTGATAATTAAGTCCGGTTAGTTTGGAAGATAAGTTTGCCGCAACTAATATTGGAACAAAAAAGGATACAGGAGGAGAAGACGAGGAGAAAGGAATCGTTGGGACATTTCGTAAGAGAGAGAGAGAGAGAGAGAGAGAGAGAGAGAGAGAGAGAGAGAGAGAGAGAGAGAGAGAGAAAGAGAGATAGAGACACATAAAGACAGAGTTAGAGACAGAACAGAAAGAGAGAAAGAAAGAAAGAGAGAGAGAGAGAGAGAAAGAGTTCGACACGCGACGTATCCCACCGCCTCGACCAGCCTCGTATCGATGAGCATGCCGGTAGAACCAATCAACGTGCGACGTAGGATGGCCGTCGGTGAAACGGCCACGCCCATCGACTCGCGAGATTGGCAGTTGCGTTTATCCGAGTCGTGCGCTACCGTGAGCTTAGTGGCCGGGCGAACGACTGTGGTGGGGAGATCCACGGCCGAATGCAACTCGGCACGACTTCGGGATAACCGAAGCCCTCGAGCTCGAGCCTTTCGTGCGCGGCACACTCCCAAAACTATCGTTCGTGGGGAAGGATCGACGCTGCCGTGTACTTCCTACGTGCTTCTCCCTCGTGCTTCTCGGACATTTCTTTATTTCTCTCTCTCTCTTTCTCTCTCTCTCTCATTCTCTCTCTTTCTGTCTCTCTCTCTCTCTCATTCTCTCTTTCTCCTCCTCCTTCTCCTCACTCTCTCTCCTTTTCGCATACGTTTCCTGATTAAATCATTTATTTCCTTTACTTCTTCATAACGTAATTCCTGTTATCATCGACGGAGCAGAAAACTACGAATTTCAAGGATGCGTCGGATAACGTGACTCGTTCGTTCATTCGTTTGTCCGTCCGTCCGTCCGTCCGTCCGTCCGTCTGTTCATTCGTTCGTTCGTTCGTTCGTTCGTTCGTTCGTTCGCTCGCTCGCCTTCCTCCTCTTCTTCTTTTCGTATACGACCTTGTGCGATACAATCAACAAAAAACGACGTCATATTAGATACGTATGTATATCGTGGATTACCTGTTACCCTCGGAAACGTGAAACAAGTGCTATATCATATTGGACCAAGCCGAAAATTATCTGCTCCGAGTGAATATGATCAAATCGGTAGTGCAGTGACTTCCGTTTGTTATTATTTGTTGTTTGTTGTTGTTGCATTAACTTCTGTATAATAAAACGTTTGAGACGTTAGTCTCAACCAACGGCAACAAAATTGAGCTGGACTTACATCAACGTGCCGCCGGCCACTATATGAGGTGAGTTTAATTCAATGTATTTCGTTAAATATAGATATATCATTCTCTATGTTTATCTCCGTGTTCAATTTTATCGTCGTAACACGTGTTTTGCTTCGTATTTTTGACCTTCCGATCGTCTTCTTCATCTCGTGTTGTTTTCTTTCTTTTCTCTCTCTCTCTCTCTCTCTCTCTCTCTTTCTTTTCTTTCCTTTTGTCTTTCTTTTCTCGATATGATTCATTACATATAAAATAAGTAAGTAAGTACATTTGAAGCGCAATAACAGAAGAAATGTTTGTTTACATGTTGTGTAGTTGACATTGCGTAGCAAATAAAAACAGTAAACGCGATAGATACTTAGCGTTGATCTTTCACCTAAGAATACAATTTGTCGAATATCTATTACACGCGTTATTATTTACGATTATTACTATTACGATTATTACTTTGTCTACGTTTCAAATAAACACGTATGATCCTTCTTCTATCGATTGCTATGGTTCATTTATGTTTAAAAAAAAAAAAAAGAAAGAAGAGAGAAACGAAAAGAAAAGAAAAAGATAATTTTACAATAGAGTAAAGAAAAAAAAAGGAAGAGAAAAAATTAGGAAACATGAAAAGAATACAAGGAGAACGCGTCTAGTGGAATGAATATTTATAATCTCTAAAGAGTAGAATATTTACCAGCTCATTTTGTCCGAAACAATTACTATGGAAGCGACGGTAAAAGAGTCAAGACCGTGTGTTCGTGCATAATTTGATCGTAAAAACGTTCGAACGAATAAAAAATATAATATCGTTCTTTACGTACGGATTATTGTTTCAAATCATCGTGCTTATTCTATTTAGACGTTTAATGCCGTTTGCTTGATAATGCGAAAGTTCTATGAAGCGAATACATACAAATTAAATATTCAAATCTGGTGAAAGTTAAACAAGCAAATGATGTTAAATCGAGCGGACGATACCAAATCCGTACTTACTTAGTTACATGCTTACAAACTTGCTTACTTATGTAAATAAACGAGCGTAAATAAACGAGAAAGTAAAAGAAAGAAAAAAATAATCGGATCGCACGAATCGCTTCACGTGGCGGGCCGTGAAAAATGTGCGAATCGAATCACGATTTCTCTCTCTCTCTCTCTCTTTCTCTCCCTCTATCACTCTATCTCTCTTTCTCCCTCGAATGGAGCCACTCCAGTCGAAATCATTCGAATCGTTTGGTAGATATCCGCTGTGCCGTGGCAAAACATTCAATTAGCGCTTCCTAATGCCCCCCTAGAGCGCTTCTTGACAACAACCATTACTTCCAGCATCTTCTCGGCGACAAACCAAACGCAACCCTCCTATTCTCTCTTTCTTTCTCTAGTCATCGAATTCTCCCTTTCGACGAGAGTACCTACCAAAGCTCGAACCCACCCGGATCCCACCTCACCCCATCCCACCCTACCTTACCCCAAAACCGCCCGCCGCCCTCCTCCTGCGCCCACGTTAACCGACGTATCTATTAATCCTCGTTGAATGACACTCGAGGGTGGCTCTCACCGAGGGTGATTTTAACCCTACAAAATCGTAACTACAGCCCTGGGCTCCTCTTCCTCCTCCTCCTCCTCCTCCCTCCTACGACCACTACACCTTTTTCTTCTCTTTTTAATGAATACTCAAGGAGAGATTCGCGTGGTAATTGTGTTAGTAAAAAAGAGACAGAGAGAGAGAGAGAGAGAGATAGATAGATATAAATATGATGTGGTTGAGAAGATAGAAAAGGAACGACAGTCGACTCTCTTCTCGGCAAACCCTTCGCTTTAGGGGTGACATTTAGGGTCCAAAGAGAGAGAAAGAGAGAGACGAAAAGGAGTTTGACATCATCCACTCGCGATCTCGCTAACGCGTGCAATCTTGAATATACTCAGATTGTTTGATGGCTTTGATACGAGGAAAGGATAAGATTTAGTCGTTCCCTAATCGAGAAAGGAAACGAATAAGGAATTAGCCATTGATTTATGAAGATAATCTATGTAGGTATTATTTTGTTCGTTTCTTTAGAAATCTTTTTTCTTCTTTTCTTTCTTTTTTCTTTTTTTTCTTATCCGATTATTGGAAGGATTAGCAGGAATGTAATAAAAAATATTACAGGGTGCTTGGAGAATTTACTGTAAGATCAAAGATAAAATTTTAAATGTAAATGGATAGCTACTTAGATATTTATTTACCATTAATATTCCCCCTGTCATTTCGAAGACAAAACTGTATGTAATATTTATTTGAACGTAGATTTTTACGAGCATGAAAAAAGAAACGAAAGAAATAGAAATTATAATGTCAAAGGTTCGAAGAAATAATATTCGAAAGCTATCCGGTAATCGACAACTTGTAATCGTAATGGCCGTGACGTCGTAACCCGTTTCATCGCCCTTACTAATTAGTGTCTCGCGTTTAATTACAGAGCCGGCGGCAACATGTGCGATGGCTCGTTCACGGACAGCCTACGAGGTATGCAGGGTATGCCCGGTACATCTCCACCGGGTGCCACAGGGGTCGGTCCCATGGGGGTTGCCCTTGGTAGCCCTCTTGGCCCTGCAGCCGTCAAGAAGGCACAGGTCGAACACATAAAACGACCCATGAATGCTTTCATGGTTTGGTCCCGACTTCAGCGACGGAAGATAGCTCAGGAAAATCCGAAGATGCACAATAGTGAAATTTCCAAAAGGCTTGGTGAGAATTTAATTTTTTGTTTTTATCACACGAAAATTAACATATATACTTTTTTGTTCTTCCGTTTTCTTTTTTTTTTGTAATGTACGTATTAATGCAAATACGTAATATATCTATTTGGTGAAGAAGAATTGTAAATTATCGTGTCGCTTAAGATACTTTACATTGTACAAATATATATACATATCCATATACGTTGAATCGATCTCTTATAAATCTCTATATGTGATAACGATATTAAATTTAATATCATTAAGTTAATACATATCTCGACGGAAATATTGGAAAATATCATTCGTGAGAAGAACTTACCCGTGTAATACTTTATCGATAACCAATGAAAACGGAAGTACATTTATAACATATAATTCGTTTGATAGATCGAAAAATTGATCGTTACAAATTTGGCAACTCAACGAACATTTATCGACAGGAGACTCTGCTATCTTTGTGAAAGAAACGTTCCCTTTATTCGTTCGAATTCATTTTTAATCGGTCGTCCTTGCTGCGTTGCTGTATTTTATTCCTATCACAATTAATTCCACGAATCATCTTATCGATGCATCTTACAGAGATTTCATTAATTATTCTTATGAAAGGATGTATACGTAAGAAGATCGTAGTGTAAGAAATCGTTAACCACGTTAAGGGTGAAAAAAGTTACTATGGCTTTCTATTTATCTTTCTTTCTTTTTTTCTTTCTTTTTTTGTTAATGTGCGATGATAGACAAGAAAGCGAGATGAACTAACAAAAACGTAACTGTAATCTTTTAATAGTTAGAGCAAGCTGGCGGGAGAGTTAGGGAGGGTGTGGCGCTCGCGCGCTCGCTCGCACGTTTTCGAACAAATGCCAGGCGGAAGTAGGGCAAGGTGCGAGTGCTACGGAAAAATAATTAAAAGGATCTCGGTGTAGGTAGGTGTATATCTCGCGAGTCGACTCTTCTGAGGGAAAATAGTTGCTTTCTTTCTATTTTGTTGTTGTTGTTGTTTTTCCTTCTCTTTTTTTCTTTGTATTTTTTGTTGTTGTTATTGTTTTTTTCGTCTTTCTCTTTTTTGTTTTATTTTTTGTTTTGTTGTTTTTTCTTCCCCTCCCTCATTTTTTCTCTTCCTCCTTTCCTTTCTTTTTCCCCTGTCGACGTTCTGTGTTTCCGCGCGTAATTCCGGCGCCCTCGAGCGCCGACGTTAGGTATTTCCAGTTAGGTAGGTACTTTTGAAAAAGCGCGAACTTTTACAACGTTAAAACGCTTTTTTTTCTGCTCTTTTTTTATTTTTCTTTTCCTCCTACGCTTGTTACGACGAGAAGCAAAACAACAACAACAACAACAACAACAAAAGGGACAAAAAGAAAAGAAAGGAAGAAGAAAAGAGAAGGGAAAAGAAAAGGAGGAAGGACAAAAAAAAATAGTAGGAAAAACAACGTAGGTAGTAGTGTCTACTTACTACTTATTTGTCACGTTCAACATGCAACGCGAAGTTCACGATTAATGCAATACAATTTGTTCGCCAAAATTTCGACATACACATACATACGTACATACATACATACATATATATGTATGTATGTACATATGTATCTAAATACAAAAATCTTGGACAATTTTATATGCAAATTTACGTCGCACGGAATCGATTTAACCACATTTACATCGCATATCTATCTAAGTAAAATTCAATAGAAAATAGAGAGAAAGAAAGAGAATGAGATAGACAGACAGATAGATAGATAAACGGATAGAAAGATAGAAAGAGAGATAGATACATAGAGAGAGAAAGAAGAGAAAAAGAGAGAAAGAAGGAGAGAGTAAGTAAAACGATGGAAAAGGAGGATCCCGAGTAAGAAGGGGTGAGTCTTGTACGGCATAGGAGAGGGTAAAAGATGGGCGAGAACGAAGGTATTCCGGCTGGTATTTCCGTTAAATACCGAGTATTCGACAAAGGGATCTTCCCGCAGCACCCCTCGAGCGCTTCTTTATCCGTCATTTTCTTCCTCGCCTCCTCCACTTCTCTCTCTCTCTCTCTTTCTATCTCTCTCTAACCCCCGTTTTTCGCTCCCTCGACGACGACGAATAAGGGAAGTGCCTCCTCCTCGCTAAATATGATGCGCGCACGCTCGAACCTCCTGCCTTTCCTCCTCCTCTTCCTCCTCTTCTTTCTCTCCCTACTCCATCTTTACCCCTTCTCTCCCTCTCTCTCTCTCTATCTCTCTTTCTCTTTCTCTTTTTCTATCCTTCTTCGTTGCCTCCCTCTCACACTCTTTGTCGACGCGACACTCTTTTCGTCGCTCTTTTACCGCCGTATACCTGGCACACCGTGTATAGTTATACGTTGATATGTACGGAAAAGCTGAGTGAAAGAGAGAGAGAGAGAGAGAGAGAGAGAGAGAGAGAGAGAGAGAGATAGAGGGTGGTTTTTCGTTAGACGACGATGTATAGCTAGCTGTCGCGACTCTGTACTCCCCTTGTCGGAACATTCGTAAATTTCATTTTTCTCTTTCCATCTTTCTCTAGCTTTCCTTTCGTCTCTTTTTTCTTTTTCTATTTCTTTCTCGACATATTTGGTGCTACCCCTTGTACCTCTTCTCTCTCTCTCTTTCTCTCTCTCTGTTTCTGTCTCTTTTTCTTCTTTCTTCGATACACGTAGAATTTTTCGAACGTAGATAGGTACGTGGAATTCCACGAACGCTCCTTTCAATAATTTCGTAAAAGTTTTGATTTTTTAGAAAAATAGAAAAAGAAATAATATTCGTAGTACGTTATTAGCGAAGAAAATTTGATGTGAAAAAAAGAAAGAATAGATTTTATATATTTTAATACTCTTACAAAAAAGCTTTTGTAATTTCCATTTGATGAGATATATCTTTGATTGTAGTATTTAATTAAACGCGTCAATGTCTTCTATTCTTGGCTGAAGTATAATTAATTTTAGCAAACGATCAGACGGGCATTGGATTTGCTATTAAGATGTTACGTATATATATATACATACATACAAATATATATGTATCTATGTATATATGTGTATATATATATATATATATATATATATATATATATATATATGTATGTAACCAGTCACGAACGTAAAGTGGATACAAACCACAGATTTGTAGAGAAGGTCGAAAGAAGAATTATCTCTTACTAAGCATTTATGTTCTTCACTCGCGTAACGTCTTAGGCACGATTTTATTGCGTCGATTAGAAGATGACGATACAAGTCTTTGAAGGATTCAAAGTATTTCTCCATTTTCATGGAGAACGAACGAACGAGGTAAAAGCCAATAGGGAAAATGAAGAGAAACACAGATGGAAAA
Source organism: Vespula vulgaris (assembly GCF_905475345.1). Taxonomy (NCBI): domain Eukaryota; kingdom Metazoa; phylum Arthropoda; class Insecta; order Hymenoptera; family Vespidae; genus Vespula; species Vespula vulgaris. The sequence continues at coordinate 4,361,578 of NC_066595.1, read as the reverse complement.
GTGACGAGAAAAGGAACATAAATTCGTAACGAAATGGTCCATTGGGAAACGAAATGGTCGAAGCTAATCTCCTTATTGGACTTTGATGTAGTCGGTGTGTAATATACGTATACTTTGCAAGTTTGGGAAAAGGCTTTATCATGATTACAGTGATAGGTATTGCATTAGATGAAGTTCGTTTGAAATAGATAGATACATAATATATATATATAACATATACGTATACATATATAGTAATAAATTCTTTAATCTTATAACCGTAAACTTTTATGTTAATCTTATAACTGTAAACTTTTATATTTATTAATCAATACGATATAAAAATTGTTTGCATATATTAAACAAGTTTCGATTAACAATGTGATACCATTGTAATTGGTGATTTAGAGATATATGCAATAAATTCATATATAAGTAGATTTTAAAGGAGGCTTACTTAGGTATCAATGCGATATAAGATTCTCGTTGATATTCGCGAGATCCGATTGAAAAAAGAGAAAGAGAAAGGAGAAAGAAAAGAGAGAGAGAGAGAGAGAAAATTAAAAAAGAAAAAAAAAGGGAATACGCGAGCGAGTAAAGTTCTTCTTTACAGGCCAACACTATCCAAGATTCTTTAGAGACTCTCTCATACGTCTTTGCATCGATCGACGTAATTCCCATTCTTCTCGTCTATTTGAGAATACTCCCTCTTCCTCCCTATCCTCTCTCTCTCTCTCTTACCCTTTCTGCCTTTCTTTTTTTTCTTTCTTTCTTTCTTTCTTTTCCCTCTCTTCATTTTTGTCGGCCATCGTCTAAAATACCCCCAATGCATTGTCGTCTCTAAGCTAAGCGTATGCACGCGCGCGCACGAGCAAGTAACTTTACAAAGAGCGAGAGAGTGCGAGAAAGGAATAGAGAAAGGGAGAGGGAGAGAGGGAGAAAGAGAGAGAGAGAGAGAGAGGATCGGAGGGAGGGAGGGAGGGAGGGAGGGGGGAGTTGATAGGGTAGTGTGGTACGGTGTGGTGGATGAAGGAGAGAGCGGGGTAAGAAGAGGACGAGCAGCAACGGCGCGTAGAGAAGGTGCACCGTGCGTAAAAAACATGCGAGGGGGTTGGTGGAGAAGAGCGTGTCGCCTGGAAGGAGATAGAAAAGCTCTGCTTGTAGAAGGGAGGCAAGAAGAAGAGACTCGAGGAGAGTTACGTGCAGAAGCTTTCATCGTAATGAAGTATTTCTGTCGCTTGCTGAAACCTCTCTCTCTCTCTCTCTCTCTCTCTCTCTTTCTTTCTTTCTCTCACTCACTCATTCAGTCAGTCACTCACTCACTCATTCGCTTGCTCACTCGCTTGCTCGCTCGCTTGCTCACTCGCTCGCTCTTAAGTCGGAGTTTCGGTTCTTTCGTCGTTCACATCGAAGAGAAACGAATCGCGTGCCGGTTTGTGTCGTTGGATACTCAACGGAGAATAAGGGAGGAAAGCTGTTGAAGAACAGGGGAAGAGGGAGAGGGATGAGAGGAGAAGGAAAAGGAGGATGGATGTTTCTCCTTTTCGCGTCCACGACGATCCTATTTAGCCTTTCGCGTGTCCTGACGTGTCCTTAGGGACCACGTACATTTTCCGCGTATTAAACTCGGTCCCTCGTCTCTCTCTCTCTCTCTCTCTCTCTCTCTCTCTCTCTATTTCTCGTTTGCATTCGTTCGTTTAGACGCGTTACCGCGTTTATTCCGCAGAGAAATCTTTGCGTTGTTAGGTGGCTATCATCGTCATCGTCACCATCGTCGTTCGTCGTCATCATCGTCGCTTTTTCGTATCTAACTCTTTATTAAATGTAGAAAGAATTCTTATCTTATCGAATGAACGTTTTTTTTTTCTAGGTACTTACATATCTATATATTGTTCTATGTGATTTAATTAAAATCTTTATTGTATAGATACGAATAAGTACATAGATATTACTAATAGATTAGATATGATTACTTCATTTTATTGTGTCGGGATTATCGATATTTTATTTTATTTTTATCATATATATGTGTCTATGCACGTGTGTGTGTGTGTGTGTTGATGATTTATGAGTAACATTGTAGATAACTCGTTAACGAGGTAATTAACAATTTTTTTAATCACGAGATACGTAGCTCGATCGCGTTTAGATCAGTCATAAGACTCTACCTCTTTTTTATTCTTTCTCTCTCTCTCTCTCTCTCTCTCTCTCTCTCTTTCCCTCTCTCTCTCTCTCTCTCTCTCTCTTGAAATTCGCGAAGAAAACAATTCGCGGAGGATCCCGACACCGTGCGAATCCTATAGAATCGCGAAAGAACAATGCGAGCCGTCGCGACAAAGGCGACGTATACAAAACGCGTAGAAAACGTACGGCTAAGCGCCTTTCCTCTTTCGCTCGCGTGATTAAAAAAACAAAAAGGGAAAGGGGAAGGGGGAGAAAAAATGATCGTTCCGGAGCGCTCTTCCCCGCTTCTCATCTCATTTTCTCTTATCCTTCTCTTTCTATCTTTCTTACTTTCTCAAAACGATCTTTCAAAAGTCTCCGTCGCCATTTTTCTTTTTCCTTGGACATCATAATGTTTAACATAACGATGAAATACGTGCTCTCATCGTATGTATAATATAAAGAATAAAATATAATAATATAATCGTTCGCTAAAAATTTATATATTATTGAGAAATCAAGAATCAATTAAAATTCTTTTGTCCGTTTATTCTTTATCTTCTTTCTTTTTCTATTTTTTTCCTCTTTCTCTTTCTATTTTTTTTTTTTTTTTTTTTTCGTTAACTGTTACTCACGTTTAGTTATCGGTATAGCCGATAGCTATTAATTAAGGAGGACCTTGAAGTCGTAACGGTGATCAATGATGTAATCACGGAAGCTACGAAGATCGTCAAATGATTATCGATTTAATCGACCATTAATAATGATAGAAAATAATATATAACGTTCATTCAAAAATAAAATAAGATATCACGGAATTCTAGATAGGTCGAAACGTAGATAGTTGGGTACATAGATCCAAGGATGTTTCATAATTCCAATTGTATTTCATTAAAAATATATAAATCATATCTTGGGCTTTGGTTGCCCTCGAGGCTTTTCTCGTTAATTGGTACGATGCAGCTTCCGTAACGGAAATAACGGCCTCATTGTAATGCGTCGTAAGAAAGGGGAAACGCCGCTAACAAAGTATGGAGAATGAGAAAGAAGTGGGAAGAGGGAGGAGGAGCAGGAGTAGGAGGAAATGGTGGAGATGAAGGAAGAAGAGAAGGGAGGAGCTTTGAAAAAGGGAAACGCAAGGAAGCACGAAGGCATACAATTTATTCTTATTGTGTGTCTTATTTAGCATCTCGTTTCGCCATTATTTTCAATTTTCCTTCTTCGAGTCGCGGCCCATTCTCTCGTCGTAACGTCTTAATTGAGCGTTCCCAAGTGCAAATATCAAAAGGTGTTAATAAATACGGGATATTATTAATGAGGGACATAAAGACGCTACACGACTTTTCTACACGACAAAAAATAAAAACAAAGAAAAAAGTAAAAAAGAAAGAAAGAAAGGAAGCAAGAAAAAAATGTTGAGAATCGGCCAAGTAGAAAAAGAGAGAGAAAGAGAAAGAGAGAGAGAAAGGCTCTCCTCGCACATACGACGAACGACGGGAAGCATAGGAAACGTTTTCCAATTTCCACGTTTCATCGGCACGGACAGCTCGTCGACGTAGAACGAGAACGTTCTGTTCGATCGATTCGTGCTCCTTTCTAGCTCGTGTCGTTACTCGCGGTACAACGGATGGTTAAATCTTTTTTTTATACGACTGAATGGAATCTCTCTCTTTCTTTCTCTCTCTCTCTCTCTCTTTCTCTCTCTCTCTCTCCCTCTCTCTCTATATATATATATTTTTTTTTCTTTACAAAGATAAGTATGTATAATAAATAACTATGAAAGAGGTCGACTTGAAATATTTCGTCGTAAGATTCCAAATTAACGTTTACGATCGCGTACTTTTTCGTCATACTTCTTTTTTTTTTTTTTTTTTTTGAGAAAAACAACAACAACAAAAATAGAAAGAAAGAAAGAAAGAAAGAAAGGAAGGAAGAAAGAAAACAAAAAAAAGAAACTTCATCTCCTCGTTCAGTCGACGTTCGTGAAAAGGAATGTACCTAGGATTCTTCTCTCTCATCGGCGAATTACTTTCCTCTCGAAACCAGCAGCAGCTTTTTCCCCGCTTTGACAATGAAAACAGAAAGGAAAGAGAAAGAAAGAGAGAGAGAGAGAGAAAGAGAGAGAGGGTAAAAGAGAAGTTAGGTACCTATTAGTGGTAGTAGTCGGTCTGTCGGCATGGCCGCGTTATCCTCTGGAAGGTCTCCATTCCCTTCTTTCCCTTTCTCTGGCAGCCTTTCCACCCCCGTCCATTAATTAACAGGCTTTGTACTTTTAAACGATGTTAAATAAACGCCATTGTCCGTCGGCGAAAGGACTGAAAAGCAAGCGCCATTGTGCTTTAAGCTCGTCGTCGTCGTCGTCGCCGTCGTCGTCGTCGTCGTCGTCGTCGTCGTCGTCATCGTCGTCGTCGTCGTAGTCGTAGTCGTTTCGAAAACGACGAAGAGAAGAAACAAGAGAGAAAGAGAAAGAAAGAAAAAGAGAAAGAGAGAGAGAGAGAGAAAGTATACCCTACTACTAACACCATCAGTGCTACTACTGCTCTGCTATTGCTGCCACTGCTACTGCTACTGCTACTGCTACTGCTGCTGCTGCTACTGCTGCTACTGCTGCTACTGCTGCTGCTGCTGCTGCTGCTGCTGCTGCTGGGAAGCCTTTGTTCTAAACAAATACACCAAGCCACCCCCTCGCTCACCCTCTACCTACCCGTCACTCTTGACTACCCTCTAACTCTACCCACCTAGTTCGTCGCTCTACCACCTGCCTTTCTAACGAGAAAACGCGTATCGATTGGATAAAGCATAATACTACTATAAATAGAGGAAGTAAACTTGACATTTCGCTTTGACTTTCCTCTTACTTTCCTCATCGACTATACACTCCGTCACTTTCGATGAATTTTGGAAGAAACATGACGATTGATCGTAGCGTTGATGTGTAACATAGGTATGCATTATTCGTCATGAACGATCGGAATAAAGAATTTTTCTTTTTATCCCCTCCCCCCCCCCCCTCTCTCTCTCTCTGTTTCTCTTTTCCTCTTTTTACGTAGGTACCATTCTTTCCGATTCATTGTAAGTCACCACGTATTCGTATTGTTTAGCTCTATGTGCTTCGATATAGGTTTGTAGAAAGCAACTCTCTTCCCATTGTCATAGCCTACTGCTAGCAAACTACTAGGAGAGAGAAAGATAGACAGAGAAAGAGTAAAAAGGTCTCGCGAACAACGTGCATCCATTCTCTCTGTTTCCCTTTTTCTTTCTCTTTCTCTTTTGCTCTCGTTTCTTCCACTCTTCCTCGCACGAAGAATTTCCACACGCGTGTAGTAGGTTAGTTTCTCTGTGTCCTCCGTATCGAAAACTTTTATCCTCCATTCGCTCCCCTCTTTTTCGTTTTTTCTTCCTTCTTTCCTTTCTTCCTCGATACCTCAGAGTTCTCTATCGCCATCGTCGCCGTCGCCATCATCGTCTTCGTCGTCGTCGTCGTCGTCGTCGTCGTTGTTACTGTTGCTGATGTTGTATCCTCGAGATATAGAGCTACCGTAGACTATGGATATTATGATCGTACGTTTCCTGAATGCTTTTTCTTCAGACACACTTGCAGATACATTTCAGCGATGTCTTCTTTATTTTTTCTTACAAAGAAATACTTTTCAAAGACGACAAGTATTATTGTGAAATATAAAGTGACGACGAAAAGTCGTATCAATACGTATTAATTATGAATAAGTAGATAAAGTTATATGAATAAAATATTCAATCCATCAAGCACATTAGGATTGATAAAAAAAGATTTCGTATCTATCTTATATACCTGTTAATTGAACTTCAAATTAAATTTCACAGAAAATCTGATTTTGATGCGTTCTTGCTTTGAAGAATTTTGTGCGTCAAGCGTGTAACTAGATTGATAGAGATAGATAGATAGATAGATAGATAGAGAGGGAGAGAGAAAGAGAGAAAGACAGAGAGACAAAGAGACAGAGAGGCAGAGACAGAAAGAGAGAGAGAGAGAGAGAGACAGAGTGTTCTGTCTAAAATTTTTCAGAAAGTATGAAAATAATGTTGTCGTTGTCAACGAATCTCAACTTTTGTATACATTAATATCGGCACTGACTTCGAAACTGACAGTTATATATATATATATATATATATATATATATATATATATAACACACACACACACACACACACATACATAAATAGAAAGCGTTTCGCAGGATACCCAGGGTTTCGTTCTCTCTTTGTTCTCGATGCCGGCGGCGCACCAACAACAAGTGGTAATTAATTCCCAGTGAAACAATTCTCGTCGGTGGCGAGAGAGAAAGCTTCGCGACACGATGACGCTCGAGGGTCGTAAAAGCGTTTCGCTATGCGAGCACAGCAAGCTTTGCTTTCGTGTTAGCGATTCTCTTTGCACATCTCTGTCTCTCTCTCTGTCTCTCTCTTTCTCTTTCTCCTTCTTTCTTCGTTTATCTCGAGAAATAACATGACTCCAGTATCCTTATTTTTTAAAACGTGTTATCTAGTAGGACCAATAGAATTTGATCCACGAATTAAATCAATTTCTATAATAATCCTCTCAATCTGTTCCCTTTTGTATTTAAAGAATTTTTGAATGTTAATAGATTTGAATTCGTCTTCGATAGATTTTAATTATTCGATACAATCTGTCTCTCAAAGAGAACAGGAATATTGTTGTTTAATTAGATGGGAGGAAAAAAATAGAGGAAGAATAAAAGAACATTTTTTTTCCTGATATATTTAGTTTTCCTTTCCGTTTTATTCTTTTCTTTTTTTTTTTTTTTGAAAAGGCTCGTCGACATGACCACATTTTAAACTTTGATTCGCATGTTCAGCAGTCTACCATGGAATGGAAAACAGAGAGAAATATAGAAAATGGGATCAGTGGAGAAGAGCCAGTGGTGGTGAGGGTGGAAAAGAGACAGCGCATGGGAGTAGAGGGGAAGGGGTAGTGCGGTTGGAGGTAAAAATCGTGGGATGCAGCGCAGTCGATAATAATCGACGCGCCATTAAACAATGCACAACATCCGCACGTCGATCAATTCAATCATAACGCTCGTGTCCACCAGTCTCGACTAGGACACCGACAGCATCGCGATGCAAGCGACGCTTCAACCACGAACAAATGTAGTACATCCACCAATGGCCTTTGTATTCATTGATCCAAAGCGTTATTCGTGTAACTATAACAGTGGGAGGTTTACAAAGTGCGTGTTGTTGTCATCGTCATCATTCTCTTTCTCTCTCTCTCTCTCTCTCTCTGTTTCTCTGTTTCTTTTCCTTTTCATCACAATTTTCGAACAGTTTCAAACAGTGTTCTCATTAGAACCATAATCCATCCAACGCGTTGTTCTTCTCTATTTCTTTTTGTTTTTCAAAAAGCTTTTCATTAAGAAATTTCAAAATGTTTCATTGGATTTTCTTCGTTTGATTTACAGGTGCAGAATGGAAGTTGTTAACCGAAGACGAAAAGCGGCCATTTATCGATCAGGCTAAAAGGCTACGAGCGCAACACATGAAGGAATATCCTGATTACAAATACAGACCTAGAAGAAAACCTAAAACATTACGCAAAGAGGGATATCCTTATAGCATTCCTTATCCAAGTGTTCCGATGGATGCTCTTCGAGCCGGTAATAGATATGTTTTAACAAACCCGTATGTATCTAATTAGTTAGATATGTCATATAATCGAGGGATTTTTAAATCTTTTCTTTTTTTCTTTTTCTTTTTCTTTCATCGTGTAAACCCTCAGAAAGTTTCCTAATAATTATAAAACCTACCATAATATAGCCAACTGTTTTGTCGGATCATCTGACACGAATAATATAAAAGTTTAGTCGTTCAGATAATACGATCATTAAACATTGCGAAAATCCTTGAATCGATTCTTGAATTGGAATCTGCCAAAATGGTTCCACGGTAACATATTTCGAAAATCGGTGATACAGATTATTACTATACACACACACACACACACACACACAGGACGAATTATGGAATATAAAATTTTGTTTTGAATGAAATTCGAAAACTTAGGCGTTTTAATCAAGCGGAATAAAAGAATCGTTTCTCGTAGCCTTTGATATTCTTATCTTATCTTGGGTCTCCCGAGGGTTGGCATTTCGATCGTATTGTCATTTAGAAAGCACACACAGTGGTTTCAATGCCCCCGGGAAACACGCTCGGAAATCTCATAATGGTGGTTTCGAAAAGTCGTCTTCCCTTTTTTTTCCTTTTTCTCCTCTTTTTCTTTCTCTTTCTTTTCCTTCTCTTCTTTTCCCTCGACTCCTTTTCTATTTCCTTTATTTTTTCTTTCGCTCGCTTCCTCGAACGATCCGGTAATGGCTCCTTCATTGTCCCGATCTTCTGGCATCAAAGATGCGCACTTCCGTTTCTCTTCGCGTCGCGACTAAGCGATGCAACCGTCGACGAACGTTCAGACGTCGTGACAAATATCGCGAGTTCGTCGTCTACACTTGCGTAAACACATATATAAGACGAAGCATTTGCGTTTCTCTCAAGCGAAGAAAATGAACATTTTTCATCTCTATTTCTATCTCTATCTTTATCTTTCTCTCTTTCTCTATCTCTCTCTATCTATCTATCTATTTATTTATCCATCTACCTACCTATCTATCTATGTATCTATTTACTCTCTCTGTTTTTGCTTCTCTTAATTTTTTTTTCTTTTTACATATATTTTTTTTCTCTTCTTTTCTTTTTTCCCTTTTTTTAAATTATTCTTTTTCTTTTCTTCTTTTCTCCTCCCAAAGTCAAATCCTTCGGTATAGAAATAGAAATATGAAATCGGATTAATGAAATTATCAAAGGGTATAAAATTTCGAAGAGACGAGCCTATTTCGTACGTTCCAATAAACGTCGATCAATTCAATTATCTATTTATCGAATAAAATTTCTAAAGATAGTCCTCATTCGAGTCGAATAAGACGGCGGATCGGTCGAATCGATCGTATGTACTTAGTTATATGCAATATTCCACTTGTTTCGATAATAACACGAAGGCTGCACTTTACCTGCTTCGTAATGCTTCCAATTACTTCGAAACGATTGCAACATTGTCTCGTTTCTTTTGCGAAACATATGCGGAATGAAAAGCGAAGAATGATAAAGAAAGAAACTCTGTTAATATTTAACTCGATGGCAATCGTTTTGAAAAAGGAAGATTTTCTTCTCCTTCCTTCTCTACTTCTACTTCTTCTTCTTCTTCTTCTTTCTTTTTGTTTCCCTTCCTTTATTTTCTACTTCTTTCTTTAATCAACACGATAAACGATAATGTTACGAAATTAGGTGGATAGTTGAATCGAAAGTCGTTCGATGTTTCACAAACGCAATTCGAGGCTGTTAAAAAAACTTCAATAAGAAAAAGAGAAAGAGAAAAGGGAAAAGAAAAAGAAGAAGAAATAGAAATGTCATTGGTAAACAACGAAAAGAAGTCTGCCAAGGAAAACAACGTTAGGTATATACGAGAATAATCCTCTCGTTGTCGATCGGTTTCGTTCATTCACGATTTCACCCTCCTGCGGGACGATACGGCCGCATATTATTCGCGGAACAGCCGAAGAAAATTATTAATTCCGGCAATGGCGATGGGGGACTTTTAAGGCTGGAATTTATCCCCAAACCGCCCACGCGACTTCCACAGGCAAAAGGGTGATCGGTAATCCTCGATTTATCGGTCGTAGCCTTCCACCTTCGGTTCTCTCTTTCCTTCTACTCATTTTCTCTTCTCTCTCTTTCTGTTTCCCGAGAAATTCGTTCTCCTCCTCTTTCTCCATCTTCTTCTTCTTCTTCTTCTTCTTCTTCTTATTTTTTCAGTAGGTACAGTGCAAACGGTGCCACGCGTGTGGAGAGATGCGCGTGGGTGGTTGGGATAAATTATCGGCTTAAGTTGAAATTTCTGAGATGTTCTTTCTGCTCCCAGGGGGGAGGAGGGAAGAGACTTAACCCTCTCGTCTTACGAGAAACATATACGCATACACGTACACTAATGCACTTAGGCACGCATACATATATATGTGTGTGTGTGTATATATACACTTTCTATATCACGTAGATTCACTACTTATTTACTTCCCCGCTCTAACGAAAGAAAAGCGTCGCTTCGAATCGACGATAATTGCCGTAGTTTAGCATTTTATCGCGTCTTAAGCCATATTTGTTGTTCCCTGTATCGAGGAAGCCGATACGGAAGACTTGATGCTGACTATGTACTACTGGATCTAAATACTAAAGTTTACTTCAAAGGGACGAGGATCAGGGTTTACCGCCAAACTCCGCCCCCTCCGACCCTACCTCTCTTACCCTTCTCCTATCTCTTCCCCATCGGAGAGTTCACTATAAAAAGCGACCTAATGGGAAGCAGTACGATAAACGCAAACGCGAAATATGCCGCCTCCTCCTGGTAATGCTGTTAGACATTTTTTCTTTTCTTTCTTTCTTTTTATATTCGACATCGAACGACAACGGTGGTCCCTTCATATATAACGTAATTATTTTAATTATTTGTATTATTATCACAAGCGAATATGACTTGTACGACTTATGAAAGAAACAAAAAATATAAAATTATACTTCGGTACGTTTTAACTTACGAGAGGAAAGAAAAAAATGAAAGAAAGGACAACGTGAAACGATGTAAACTTTTACTTTGATCGATTAATTGATTATTCCTTTTCTTTTTCTTTAATTTTATCAACAGCTGATTTTATTAGTCTGAAAAAAAAAAAACCCGTAAATCTTTTAACAAAAAGTTTTACGTCGAACTTCGTTCGTCCCCAGGCTTTTGCGTAAGTTAACTTCGTTCACCGGACATTCGCACGGAACTTGAGACAATTCGATAAATAACGCGTTCACTGCGACATGTTTATGCGTTCGCGTGGCTACAACCAATGAATCGTCTCACGACTCCGGAACGAGTCGCGCACAAATAGGGCCCTTACGCGCCGAAGGGAATTATTCGACGATTTATTCCCCCTTGCCCTTTCTTCGCGTACTTCTCTCTTCTACGGGACCCTCCGACTTACCCATTCGCATTGCCACCACCACCATTACCATCACCATCACCAACATCACCAACACCACCAACACCATCATCGGCCCTTCTTGATATCATTAAGGAAAGCATGATGAGTGGCGCTTTGTCGCGTAAATTATAATTCCCTTCCTTGGCAGATTTATATTATCCGCTAGTCCTTCTTATATAGTAACTTGTTTTCTACTTTTTTCTTGTTTCTTTTTTTTTTTTTTTTGAAAATTAATCATTCTTTGCTTTCTCTCAATTCATGATTGTTCAATCAACAATGTTGTAATTAAATGACTTTGATATATTTATAACTTCTTTTTTTTTTCTTTTTTCTGAAGACACGAACAATTTTGTCGTTTTTTCTTTCTACGTTCAACATGTTTTTTCTTTGGGATTTTTCTTTTTCCTTTTTTTTTTTTTAGATTATTTGCGACTGCAGATTTTTTGTCAATATTTGAACTATCGATATATAGCCGATATATAGATAAAAATTATTTTACGTGCCTCTCTGTTTCTCTTTCTTTATCTACCTCTCGTCGAACACTTTTCTGTAGGGATTACTTTCTACATCTTTATATTCTTTATCATTTTAAGACGTATTAAATAAATAGATAATAGATTACAAAAAATCAAATACATAGGAAATTACGTAATCAAGCAAAAGAAAAGGGTAATAACTGTGAAGGAGAGAAGGTGTACAGAATAAAAACAATAGAGAATACTAAGAGAATGTCAAACAAATCTGTGCAAAGCAATAGGGGATCGTCGAAGCGTATTACACGCCCGATTCATCGAACATCTGTTCGTTCTGATCTATGCTATAATCTAACCTAGGGTAAACCAACACTGAAAAAGATAAATCGAATCGATCAAGATCGATGGGATTTATTTGACGATTAGAGAATTGTGTTACTAAGAGAAAATAATAATCGTTGGAACATTTATGTTTCCTTTTTTATTTATTTTTGTTTTCTTTCCTTCGATTCGTCATGCTTATCGAACATTTGAGATCTTCGAAAAATTCATCATTCTTTGTTATTTGGTCATCGGCAAGTATTTTTCAAAATATACGAGTTATCATAAGTCGTCGTATTCGAGGTAACGTGAAACCTTCGTTCCAGCGATCACTCGATTATCGATCGAGAAGATCATAAATCTAAGAACTCAGTGCCAATCATCGTCCTTCTTTCTTCTTTTTTCTTAGGATTTTCTTCCGTATAGACTCCGGCCATTTAAACGAGCTATGAACGACGTCTTCTCATTGCTTCGTCGATTCTCGGACAATGAAGCGCTTCTCCCTCTCTTTCTCTCTCTGTCTCTCTCATATTCTCGTTTGTTCGACAGAAATGATCGATATGCTGTATACTATGTGTCACTTGTAATGTTCCCTTGTAAAACATCATTTTAACGATCATACCCATTGATCTTGAAATTATTTTGCAAATAAAATAAAAATAAACGAAACGAGAAAAGTCAATGTATCGTGTTATAGGAATTAATTGTAAGTTGTTACAATTATTGTTATAGGAATGGCTGGTAGCATGGGACAAGCTGGTATGGGACCATATTATGGGCCTGCAGCGGCTTACGGTTCACTTTCCGCAGCCAGTATGGCCGCTGCGGCTGCAGCGGCTGCTCAGCAATCGGCAGCAGCAATGTCTGCTGGTCTCGCTGCACCTGCACAAGTGAGTCTCGCGTACCTAATTAATTTTTATCCATACGGTATTCGATTTTTTTCTCTCTTTTTTTTTTTTTTAATAATAATAAAATACCGTGCAAACACGATTACGACGAATTAAATTAAATATTTGACTCTACGTGAATGTAGACGAAACATGTATCAGGAAGTTAAGAATTGGCCATTGATCTTATCGTATTTATAAATGTTTACTACGTTTTGACGTTCGGAGAAAAAAAGAAAAGAAGAAAAAGAAAAACATAGAAAGCGAGGGACATATTTCCACAATAGGTCTGAGTCGAAAGAACGATATCTTTCGATTCTTAGACCTTCGATGGGATACAAAAGTAGGGACAATTAGTGAATGGAAGCGATTCAGCGGGAGTGACATCGGCAAGTCGATTTGTCGTGATCCCTCTATAAGGGTGCACGACATTCGCACAAACACCTATTATCGCGATACCCACGAAAAGAAGAAGACCACCCACTAGCTCTCTTCTCCCCTATCCCGTGCAGGAAAATATTGGGATAGCATTTTTACGACTAACGATTCGTTTTGATATCGTCGAACGTTTTGTAAGAGTACATATAGAGAATAAGACTGTAGGATACGTCTATATAATAATAATAAAAAAAAGAAAAAAACAACAAAGAAATTTAATATTTACGAAATGAGAAACGAATTATTAGAAAGGAAGAAAAATTATCTTACAAAATCGTTCGGTTCAATTCTGTATTAAAACGAACTACGTCCATAGAAATGTTATTCCAACAAATCCGTTTGTACTAATCGCATTAATAAATGTAAGGAAACATAAACGAAGTGTCGGGTTAAGGAATGAAAGAGACGACAAACGACTCCTTCGTCTTATATCGTAGACGAGGATAAGCGGAGAGAATCGTGTCGCGGTACTAATTGGCGATGAGGGAGATGGTAAGAAAGAAAAAGAAACGAGAAAGAAGAAAGAAAGAAATAAAGAAAGGACAGAGGAGAAAGAGAGATCGACGTAGTGGAATCGCTCGTTTAATCCAAGGCGACGCAAAGATTATTACTGAATAGGAACTTTTCATTGGATCGTCTAACGCGGAATAGAAAAAAGAAAAAAGACAAAAAAATACGACAACGACAAAAAATCGATAAAAAAAAAGAAAGAAAAAGAAAGGAAAAAAAAAAGACAAAAAAGAAAGATACGAAGATTTGCATAGGCTTGGTAACGATGGTAATGCCAGGTGGATGGATAGAATGAAGGTACGGATAGATGAAAAAAGACTGATGGGTATCTAGGAAAGTGAGGACGAGTAGGAAGAGGAAACGACGACGATGGAGGAGGTGGAGGTGGTGATGGTGGTGGAGAAGGAGGAGAACGAGGAGGAGCAGAGTGTAGGTACGCTTCATTCGCGCGGTAACAAAGAGGCCCCAGGGTGGCTTCGCAAACAGAAACCGGAGACCGTGGTCTGTGTATGAATTTCCGCAGCTGGCTACGGGAGACAAACAGATAGCTAGTTATTTCTGCATTCAACGGCTGAATGGCCGACGCGTCTGGAACGACGCTATGCCGCGATACAAGCGGCTATTATTGGCGAAGCGCGTCGAGCACGTTCGAAGAATTCCAAGGCGACTGCTATCATCGTTCCTTCTTGGCATCCTTCTCCTTTTCTTCTTCTTCTTCGTCTTCTTCTTCTTCATCGTTCGAACCCGAGGAGGTGGAGGTGTGGAAGTGGAGATGAAGGAGAATGGGGAGGAGGACGAAGTTTTCTTTATTTTCCTTTTTTTTTTTTCCTTTCTCTTATTTCTCGGCAAAGAAGGAAGACTTAATTATCTTGCGTCGTCGCCATCGCTCTTCGTCCAGCACGTTGTCGCCTTTAAAAAATTAGACAATGACGTTCTACCGTACTCCTCTGTTTTCATTCAGAAAAGCACCATTATTCTTGGACCGTCGTCGTACACGGAGAAATGGAAACGCATGGGGTCGAATGATAAAGAGTATTTCGATAGACGAATAGACAGAAGGAAAAAGAGACAAACAGAGAGAGAGAGAGAGAGAGAGAGAGAGAAGAGAAATAAAAAAGTGTAATTAAATCTTAACGTAAGATAAAAAAATCTATCGAATTTTTAACAGGCTGTTGAAGAACTCTTATTACATTTTTGGAAAGAATCATTCCAAAGTAGAAACAGCAACGGTAGCGTCTCTTAACGTTCTCGTAGCTCGGATTTCGAGCTGCGGAACCGAGGTGTAATCAATTGGACGTAGGGGGAGAGGTGAGAGCAGCGCGAACCGAGACTAAGACTGCATGTAAATCATCCGGACAAAGCCGCTTAACGATCCGACAAAGGGAATCCTCCGCGATCCTTCGTCCACGAATTATAGAATCGGGAATACGCACACTCGTTTCCTCTTTTTTCGTCTCCTTCCTCTGGCAGTCGGTCGTTGGAACGATTCAATGAGAGAGAAAGAGAAAGAGAGATAGATGGATAGATAGATAGATAGTTAAATAAAGAGAGAGAGAGAGAGAGAGGACCGTTTTTGTCGCAAAGAAGCCACGCCGACGACTATCGTTAGAAAATTTATAGCCATCGGCGAGTTTGTCCTCGCTAAGGATAAACCAATTCTTTTGAAATCCTATTTCTCTCTTTCTGATTTCTCAAAGAATTTTATAGACGATTTCTATGAAAGAAAAAAGAAAAAGAAAGAACAAATAAAAAATGAATGTAGAATATATTTGCCTTTTGTATTCGCGACTGTAATAATAAGGATATATTTAAGAAAAACATTGGGGAAAAAAATGATTGTTTGCTTTCAGGTTGTCAGTTCCATGGATGCTATGAAGTACTCGATGGAGGCTGACAAGTACCGTGCCGCTTACATGCCACCTAGCACTTTGGCGATGAGCATGTATTCGGATCCAAAGTATCTCGATTCAAGTCCAAAATCTTACCTCGATCGTAGCTACTTGGATTCGGCGAAAGCTTATTTCGAACAATCGAAGCTTTATATGGACCAGAAACCATCGATATCCGATTACAATCGGCCAAGTTACGAGCCGAATAAACTTTATGAGGAATCAAGTCCTGGTAGCGTAACCGGTGGTGGTGGTGGTGGTGGTGGTGGTAGTGGTGCTGGTGGTCCTACAAGGTCACCAGCCGCCGAATCTCCAGACATTAACAAACAACATGAGAGAACGGAGCAAGGATCATCCAGTGGTAGCTCGACATCTACGTCATCAGCAGCGAGTCCAGGTGCCAGTTTACCAACTTATTATCCTGGTCCAGTCCAAGCCAGCGGACTTTTGGGACCTCAAATGGGCCAATACAGTGGCTATCAAACCGCACCAGCTCCAGGAAACGAATCATTCCGACGTCCACTCACTGTAATCTTCTGACCCGATAGAGCCTAGCTCTGATCCATCTTCGAAGAGCAATCCTCCTGAATACAACGAGTAATAGCTCGCATCAGGGTAATATGGTCCACGAAAATATCACGTTGATCATACGACTTCCGCCACGTGTCCTCAGATTTTGTTCTTTTTTCCTTTTTCTTTTTCTTTTTTTTCCTTTTTTTTTGTTTTCATCTTGAATCTTCGTACGATTTTCTTTCGTACATTTTCTTTTCTTTTCTCTTTTCTCCTTTTCTTTCCTCTTCTTCTTCTTCTTCTTCTTCTTCTTGTTCTTGTTCTTTTTGTCTTTTATTTCTTCGTTCTTTTCTTTTCTTTTTCTTTTTTTTTCTTTCTCATTAATAACTTCTATTTTGTTTTCCCCGATTAATTTATTGCAAGACATATTGTTAAGATTTTATTTTACACGATCGCGTATTACGTTTCAAATTGTTTGCACATCAAGAATTTGTTGGGAAAAAATTTGCATTTTTCCTTTTAGCCAACAGGACTCGTGGTCAGAAAGTTTAAACAAAGAAAAAAATTAAAAAGAAAAAAAAAGAAAAAATACAAACAAATAAAAAACAAAAAACGAACCAACGAATCGCTGTCGTTTCTGTATTTATTTAAAGGAGATAGAGGATCTTTGGGTAATACCGATACCCAAATTCGCCGTCTGACGAAGATGGGAAAGAAAAAGAAAAAAAAAAGAAAAAGAAAACGCAGGAAAATAGGAATAAAACGATGTGTGACTTTCACGAATATGAATATATATAAGTGAAAACAAAGATCCGATTATATTTAACGACAGATTATAAAGATTTGTAAATAGTCCCTCCTGTAAATAGTGTAGCAAAGAGTAACTTTCTCACGTCAGTACGACGACGCTCGGAAATTTCACTCTTTTTCCTTCGATTGGGTCTCATTCGCCTTTTCGTCCATGTACTTTCATCGAAGGATTACAAATCTTGAATTTCATATTGAAGGTATAGCTACACGCATATTTGAGCCTTAGAACGAGCATTGTTGTTGTTATTATTATTATTTTTTTTTTTAATTTTTTCCCCCTTTTTTTTAATTTCTTCTTTCGTTTTCCTTTAACTAACTCGTAGAAATTCAAAATTTCGTTGGAATGAAGTTCTTGTTATGTCAAAAAAAAAAAGATAAATAAATAAATGAATGTTAGTTTCTCATCCATTAAATAGTGATTATAATTGAAGGCGTATCCGAATTAGAATTAATTCCGTTCGTTCAATTCCGCGTATTCCTCGTCCAAAAATTATGAATCTTAGAAAGGTGGGATATAAGAACGCACGGATAAAAAGTTTGGAAAGTTAGGCGAAATCATGTTGACCCTTTAACTCCTTCCCGCTGTACGATGTGTAACCTTTATATTTGTATCGTTACGATAAATCATAAACTTTATCGATTATTCGAGTATTACATTACGAGCGGCAGAAATAATCTATAAATATTGTACTGTAAGTAAGAAAGTAAAAATAAAGGTTAAGTATTATCCTTCCAACTAGACAGATGGTCTAAATAGCTCTTGATATCATACGATTTCCTGCATACAGTTTTATCTATCATCGATCAATAGAAGGACGCTAACGAGCAAGAGTAAGTAGTAAATAAAATTTCTTTACCGAACGTTAAATTCTTTTATCGCGGATTGAGTATAGAAAAAAAAAGAAAGAAATAATGACCTCGATTAATTCTGTCATTGAAAATATCCTCAATTAACGTTTCAATTTCGCCAACGATTAAGTTCTCTTCGAGTTCGTACGGTATTCAAACGTTCAAAAGGAATACGAAAATCCAAGATTAATATTCGTCGCGAAAGAGGAAGCTTCTATTATTTTTTTTTTTTTCTTTTCTAATATACACCTTTTCTCCTGTTGTACCTCGCCCGATCTCCTCCTTCTCGCTACTGCTGGGCTTAGAAGACAATCGAATAAGGGTGTGTGCTATCCGTCAAAATAACTCGCGCTCGACTCGCTCCGATGCACAATACCCATCGAAATCCGACACGCACTTTGTGAACAGGATACATCGGTGCATGAGAAAAGAAAAGTACGAAAAGGAAGAAAAAAAGAAAGAAAGAAAGAAAGAAAAAGGAAGAAAGAAAGAAAGAAAGAAAGAAAGGAATAAAGAATGAAAGAAAGAAATTTTCCGAGGCACACTGCGTATTGTCGAAGAGAAGAAAAAGCTTAAGAACTGTGACACGGAGGGGTAACACAGCTGCCAAAGAGACATTTGGATATTCGAACGGTTCGATTCTTCGCACCTTCGAATTCACGCGAAGAAAGCACCTGTGTGCACAGTGATTTCGTTCAGGATGAACTCATTTTTCTTTATTCCATCTTCTACTTCTTCTTCTTCTTCGTCATTTTGTTTCTTAAGAATCGACTTTGATCGTAGCGTTGGCGTTTACGAGGAACTAATTTATTATCATTCCACGTGCGACGTAACTCGTGCGACCATTAAAAAGAAAGATTTGGATGGGTGAAGATCAACGAACGAGAGAAAGAGAAAGAAAGAAAGAAAGAAAGAAAGAAAGAAAGAAAGAGAGAGAGAGAGAGAGAGAGAGAGAGAGAGAAGACTTCAATGACGGTGGACTTTCGTTACGGAAAAGACCTAACGAGCAGTTAGATGATGAAGAAGAAAAGAAAAAGATATATAGAAAGAGAGCGAGAGAGGAAAAAAAGTGGAGGAGGAAGGCCTGTCCGTCTGTCTCTTTTCGTACCGATAAAGGAAGGCACACGGTAGCGCCTTCGAGTCGTACGATAATAAGGCGCCCGGTTCTCTCTCTCTCTCTCTCTCTCTCTCTCTCTCTCTCTCTTACGCGCTCGCGAGAACGGTGATTACCGACTTATGCACGCCTCTCGGCACGACAAACTGACAATTTTCACCGTCATTATCCTCTCGAGAGGCACGCCATTGTTTCTGATCTCTGAAGGGCCATTATGCTGTCGAGCGGTGAGCAAGTGTGTGCGAGAGTTGGAGAGAGAGAGAGAGAGAGAGGGAGAGAGAGAGAGAGAGAGTACATGTCTCAGGAAAGGGGCGAGAAGGGTGCCGGAGGCTTCGGAACAACCCCAACTGCTACCTCAGAGAAGTCCTAAAGTCGGAAGGCCGTTCCTACTGATGCCACGTTCCTTCCCTCTTCTCTCTCCTCTTCTCCCACTGTATGGACCCTTCAGGCCCTCAGCTAGCTTCTCATTAAATCCATTATACCGAGTGAGCAGCGCGATGAACTCGAGTCGAACTCACCCGTCATATCCGAGAGCTTAGACAGATCGTTTAGCTGGAATCTAAATCATCTTTCCTCTACCCGCTCTGTCTATCCTATATCTCTTTATCTCTATCCCTTTCTCTTTCTGCATCTATATATTATACGTATATATATATATATACTTTATAGTCTAGGTATATCTCTGTCTCCGTCTCATTCCCATGGTCACTGTTAAAGCTGTAAACATCTCACGACTTCATTAGTACACCCGCTGACTTTGGAATGCACGCGTTCCTACGATCTTAAATATGTTTAGAACGGGATTAGAGAAAGGGACCTTCGGGTCCACCTAATTTTCATTCTTGCCATCTCTACTAATCTCATTCTCATATTCTCTCTCTCTCTCTCTCTCTCTCTCTCTCTTTCTCCTTTAATCTTTTTCTCGCATAGAATTCCTCATTTTTTTCCACAATTTTATTAGATACTACGTTCTATGTTATATTTGTTATTAATAAATAAAAAAAAAACGAATAATTAACAGTTTATAATTTTGGATCGATTTTGTTTTCTTTCGTTTGGTGAAAATTAATTATTTCCTAAGTACCGGTGTAAGTAAGGTACTTACTTACTTATTCACTTACGTAAGTTACGCTTCGAACGGTGCTAGCGCTCTTTAACTACCGAACTCGATCTGGTATAAATCGAGAAATACGATCGGAATAATTAATAATGCTCGCACGTGCGTGCACTTGCGAATGTGTTTCTCGATTGGCGTTGCTAACTGATCGAGTGGTGTATATACACACACACACACACACACATATAAGAGAGGAACGAGATCTCATCTCGAAGGTACACACGTTAGTAGTACGTACTTACGTAGGTACATACATACGTCAGACGAGAGAGGGTGAACGAGTACCGTGGATAATTAATCGTCGATCATTGTTTTCCCAACGTAGCACGATTCGTCGTCCCGTTTCATAGCCCTCGCCTCTCGAAACAACATTGGCTCGCCGTGACTCGCTTCGTGCTTACTCGATCATTCCTTCCTTTTCTTTCTTTCTCCCTTAAAGCTTTGCTCTTCTACAGGCAAGTTGGAAGGATCTTTCAGCGTATGCACGCTGGTGGGCGCTTTAACTCGAGTGGCAAAATTGCATCCGGAGAAATCGAATCGCGCCTACAGTAAATCGGAGCATGTAAGCTCGAGTACCACCAAGAAAAGATCGTCGCGGTTCCAATTATTCTCGGACCTCTCTTTCCTCCCCAACCCTCACTCCCACCCCCATCACAAACCTCCCATTCTCTCATCCACCAACGATGGAAGGAAAATGATGTAATGAACCCTTCAATGCACGATTTAGTTTTCCCTTTCTTTTTCTTTTCATTGAAATTTTTTATTAACGCGACATTTTATACCGATCGTCGAGTCATAGAAAATTTTACAAAGAAAGGAAAGATGTAAAAAGTCACGATCTTAATAAATTTCGTATGAAATTACTATATCGTTAAATATCATCTATACGTGTATTTGTTATATTAATAAATGAATGATCCGTCGAATGAGTGCATCGAAGAGTTTAATGGAAAAATTGAAAAAAGATCAATGGAGAAATTTTTTGATGTTCGTTTAATTTCTTTCTTTTTCCTTTTCCGAGCTATTCGAGCTCGGGAAGAAAATGAAGGAAGAATAGAAACTAGAATAAAATTCTCGGAGAATTATTATCTAATCGTCTAATCTTGGCCGAGGTCACGTTTATTTGCGAAGTAATTATTTGGAGTAGTGGCAGGTAAGTAAGTACTCGAAATAGAATCAACGAGAACGATGATCGGCGTCTCCTCTTGTTTATGCTAGTCGATCCATGCTTGCTCACTCGCTGGAACACCCACCGTTGGTTTGTTGCGCAAACATTCGATGGGGTGAGAACGATAGAGAGAGAAAGAGATGGAGAAAAGGAGGAGGGACGTTAAAGACAAACTCCACCCCTTATGTCACGCTCTTCCTGAATTATTACAATCGAGAAACGGAATACTTAGAATTCTACAACGTTTTTGTTTTTACGAGTCAGCACGTTCTGTTTTATTATTTAATTATCGTCTGTAAATAATGCTCCGAGCTCGTGCGCACGTGATCACTCGAGGCACATAAGTAAGTAAGTACTTAAACACCTGCTTACGTTTACTCCTGACACGTGCTCGTGAAGAAATATCTTAAAGAATCTATTAATAAAATAAAATGAGCGTTGAATGTTTTTCCGTAGAATTTTTTTTCTGGATATTAAAAAAAAAACAAAAAAAAAAGGGAAGAAAGATTGAAAAAAAATTGCAGATGAAAATAAAACGACGATTTTAATTATGAATCGATTATTAGATTCAATACGTTTGCAAACATCGTGTATATTACTTCGCTATAGTATAATTAAGAATAATAAATATAAAGAAAGATGGGACGATGGTGGGCGTCTCGTTGACACTGTTTTTTTCGATGTTAATACAAGTATTTACGTATACAGTTATATAAATTTGAATCAGTGTTTGTAAAGAACCTGCTGCATTATACAACAGCATTCCAAGAGACCAAAGGATTCGTCTCGAATAGCTTCTCTCTCTCTCTCTCTCTCTCTCTCTTTCACTCCTTCGTTCTCTCTCATTCTTATCCTATATTCTAGTTATTCTCTCGCCAGGAGCGTTCCACATTTCGACATTTTCAGTTTAATCATTCGCCACGAGAAGAACACAGCGTATATTCAATAAAATTAAGAGAAAGTGAAAGCGAGGAGAAAGATGACAAAAAAAAAGAAAAAGAAAAGAAAAAAAAGAAAAGAAAAAAGAAAACGACTAAGAAGTAAATAAACGTGTTTGTAAAATGTGCCTGGGTTTACCTATATCGTTAGAAAACCAACCAGTTAGCTGGGTATATATCTATAGAATTCATGAAACTTCGCAACTCCTCGTTGCGTAGATCGAATTCTCTTCGACATTCGCGAACCTCGGAAACTAGAATTGAATTCTCTTATTTCGAAATCCAATCGGATCTCGATCACTAAGCCCTTTTCCGTTTTGTGGTCGATCGGTGATGCTAGGATCGATTCCTTAACCAATTGAAATGCACGAGAATAGCTAGGACGATGATGAGGAAAGAGGAAAAGCGGAGAAATTGTTATTGTTCTTGGAGACTCCCTGTCTCTCTCTCTCTCTCTCTCTCTCTTTCTCTCTCTCTCTCTCACCCTTTTCACAGCGTTTCAGTGGAACTTCCAGTTAACAGCTAATAACGCGGCTTGCAGACTCGTCTATTGCCGGCACGTCGAACGTGTGCGCACGCGAATTAAGGGAGAACTCGCGCGCACATTTTCTCTTTGAACATTCTGACGGCACTTTGCCGTGTCGAGAATTGTTTATACAGCTAGCAAAAGAGAAAGAGAAAGAGAGAGAGAGAGAGTGAGAAAGAGAGAGAGAGAGAGACAGAGAGAAAGAGAAATATAAGCGCAAGGTATTTCAGCTAGCAAAAGGTGTCAACTTGTTCGCGACCATTTGCTTGCATATCCCTCCCCGTCCGTTACCCCTTCCCCTCGTGTCCTTCTCCGTCAACCCTTCAACTACTACGAGGTCCCACCGAGGCCGTAGTATCGAAACACCGACTTGCCTTCGAAGTATTCACGCGTACTATTCCTACGTGTTAATTGGTTCATTGTATTGTAACACCGAACGAACGTTCTTTCCTTTTTCTTCCCCTCCTCCTACTTCTTTTTTTTCCCTTTCTTTCTTTTTCTTTTTCTTTGCTTTTTTTTGTTTTCTTTTTTGTTTGTTTTTTTTTTATTTTCTTTTTCGTTTGTTTGTTTGTTTGTTACTTTTTTCTTTTTTATTAGCGTCTACTCGAGTTACTCGCAAATTGATCGATCGAAATATTTTCATATTTTAGTTAGTTAGTCATATTGCTTTTAGAGTTGACGTTGAAATTTTATTATTACGACACAAACGAACAAACCAACCAACAAAAATGAAATTCATTCGATCGAACTTTCGTAATAATTGTTATCGAAAAATATCATACACACGGAGTATACATGGTGTTGCATGTTGTAAGTATTTATATCCGTTGTACTTTGAGATACCTGTACCTTTTTTTTCCTTTTCTTTTTTTTTTTTTTTTTTTAGGGAGGGACCCTTTCGAAAACCGTTTCAGAGACCCTTTCACCCTCGTTAGCCGCAAAAAGAAACTTCATCGATGATTCCGTTCCGATCGGTGACACATTCTGGCTTACCCTTGGCCGCGATCGATTGAAGCTTTCTCTTTTTTTTTTTTGTGTCATTTATCCAATACCAGTCGTCGATGCTTATCGAAGAAGAGTGTAAGAAGAGAAGGAAAAAGGGACGAATGTTATTGTCCATCTCCCTTTTCCTCTTTCTTTACACTTTTTATTCTAGGTCTTCAACCCTTTTCGAAGATTAAAGGAACAACGACTTTTTTACCTGACGTTCTTTACAACATTACATATTTATATTATATTATTAGGATTTAATAGAAAAAATCAAGATATATTTTTAATTTTATTATCAACACACACACACATAGACACACGACATACATACGTCCACGAGTAAACACGGATAAAAAAAATATTTCATTCAACAATCGTGTTCACTTTATCGTATAAATAGTTAAAAAAAGAAACTCGTAATATACATATGTAAGTACCCAAATCGTAAATATAATTCTTGAATCGCAATATGTTTTTACACGATATAATGTAATATTATTACGAAGCATATTATGAGAAAAAGATCGAATAGGAGAAAGAATATCGAAAGGTACGAAGACGTAGCAACATCGATCCTTAACGGGTGGTCTTGCGAGCATGGTGCGGCGAGCACAATTTTGTAGTTTCATTGGCTCCAAAATTCAAGGGCCATTAAGATAGAAAGAAAGAAAGAAAGAAAGAAAGAAAGAGAGAGAGAGAGAGAAAGAAAGAGAGAAAGAAAGTAAGAGAGAGAGAAAGAGAAAGAGAGAAAGAAGCTCTTTCGATTATATCCTTCGAGTTGGAGTTCCGCTTATTTGGCGCGAAGTGGCGGAGCCGTGCGTTAATGACAGCGGCCATTTCTCTTTCTCTCTTTCTCTCTCTCTTTTTCTCTTTCTATAGGTCTCTCGTTTTTCCAGTCTCCCTTCACCTTTCTCGAAGCAATCGTGACTTTGCGCTATGATTGTTCGATCTTCGATCGAAGCCGCGGCCGACTCCCAGGTGGCCGCCAACTACAAACGATACGCGCGAGTATTACGCGACTCGTGCTTCGCGTTTGAGAAAGAAAAGGAAGAGAGAAGGAGAGAGAGAGAGAGAGAGAGAGAGAGAGAGAGAGAGAGAGAGAGAGAGAAGATAGATGTAGGTTCGCGACTCTCTCTCTCTCTCTTTTCTTTTCTTTATTTTCAACGCGAATGTTAGCGCTACCGAAAAGAATGCATACAACATATGTCGAACGTGCCCTTCTTTTATCCTTGTTTTTTGCTCTCTCTTTCTCTCTCTTTCGTTTTCTATTTTATCCCTAATTTAATTTTCCCATTCGCGTTTCTTCTTTCATTTTCTTTCTCTTTCAAACACCGTTATTATCGCATTATCGATTCTGAAGGAATCAGAATAGACAGAAAAGGGAAAGGGTATCGAGAAAAGGGATAGCAATCGGACACGTATGTAAGTTTCGTTAGAACGATTATATCGATCGGTGACCTCGATTTACCTTAATCCTAACGCCAACGAAAAATTTTCTTCCTTAATGGGGGACCCAGTGTATTGGGCACCCAGGCGACGTGTAACATGCTCGTGTATTCACCGTGAGGAACAAAAGGTCCTCCTGGGAGGATGGAATCGGTGTTACGAGCTTGTACGTTCCTATATATGTGTTAGTATACATATATCTGAGAGAGACAGATAGACGGAAAGAGA
The DNA here is from genome assembly GCF_905475345.1 of Vespula vulgaris. Classification (NCBI taxonomy): domain Eukaryota; kingdom Metazoa; phylum Arthropoda; class Insecta; order Hymenoptera; family Vespidae; genus Vespula; species Vespula vulgaris. Next base: position 4,336,154 of record NC_066595.1, on the reverse strand, counting down.
GAGAGAGAGAGACAGAAGGAGAGGATGAGGATCGCGTTTCTCTTTCGTCGTTACATCCACTTCGAATACGAATTATCGCCCCATGAATTTGATTACGGGCTTCTGAAGGTGCCGAGCGCGCACGGATCCCAGTAGATGGGTGACGCGGCAACAAGCATTGTAGATCGTTTAATAACTCTCAGTGGGTGTCTACCACAGGCCACTGGTGTTATTCGGCCCACCTTTTATTCTTTCTCGCCCTTCCCCGCGGACAAAACGGAATTTCAAAACGGACGGTTCGAGTTCAAAGAAAAAGAAAAAAAGAAAGAGAGAGAAAGAGAGAGAAAGAGAGAGAGAGAGAAAGAGAGAGAGAGAGAAAGAAGATCAGAACTTCTTTGCACGTTTTCTCTCTTTTCATCATCTCTTACTCTCTTTTTCTTACTCTATCTCTATCTCTATCTCTTTTGTCCCGATAAGAATTCAACGAGTTTAATTAGTCACTCGTCGTCGTAAACGTAAATTTCGAAGCTACCGTAGGATTCAACGATCGATCGAAAATAAAAAGGGGATATAAGGGACGAAATTGTACGAGGCCTCGTGAACGAAACTGTCGCGTCATACGAATAAATGGAACGTTCTTCTCTTAGCTTTCCTTGTTGTGCGACGTACGTAAGTACGTTATATGTAGGTAGTTAGATAGGTAGGTATAGCTAAGTAATTAATTGTTAAAGAACGTATGTTCGAGCACATCGTTCTTCTTCGTACGGGGATTATCTTCGAAATCGTATCGCGTTTGTTCGATCGATAAAAATCGGACACTCCGTATAAATAGAAATGGAGAATAAGAGGAGTTTCAAAGGAGAGGTAGGCTAGTGGAGTAAAAAGGAATCGCGTGGAAGGACCACCAAGCCGACGAAGAAAAAAAAAGAAAGAGAAAAAAGAGAAAGAAGGAAAAAAATTGAAGAAGAAGAAGAAGAAGAAGAAGAAGAAAACGTCGAAGAAAAGAAAAAGAAGATTAAAAAGAAAAAAGCAGAGGAAGAAGAAGAAGAAGAAGAAGAAGAAGGAAGAGAAAGGGAGTAGAGAGGAAGAGGGAGGGATCGAAGGGATTCTCGGCGCAAAGTTGAAGCGAACGCATATTATAATATCGGGTCGATGGGGTATCCTCGCGTTGTCGTTTGTCATTCGACCACTCTCTCGCTCTTACTGGCTATTCCTACTTTCGCGAGCATGCAAAAAATGAGGAGGATGGGGATAAGGATGAGGAGGAATAGAGGAGATGGAGGAGGATCGAGGAAAAAGAGAGAGAGAGAGAGAGAGAGGAGAGCTCCGTCGGCCATTGTCGCGCGGTACAAAGGCCACAAAGGAGGACGTGTGAATCAGCAGTAATGGGGATAATGCAAAACTACGGATGAAACTCGAGGGGGTTTTGTGGGGGTGAACGGGGAGAAGAGGGGATGAGCGGCACGCGGAGACCGTCGAATCGTAGGAACTTCTATCCGAGAGAAGAATGTCCTACGCGCCCTTTCTCCATCTACTCTTCTTTCACCTCCTTCTCTTTTTCCTCCTTCTCCTTTTCCTTCTCCTCCTCCACCTCCACCTCCACCACCACCACCTTCTCCTCTTCCTCCTCCTACTTCTCTTCTTCTTCGACGTTGTGGAACGCTTAGAAGATGGATCAAGAACTTGAGATCCGTACCCTTTTTCCGCTGATCGAACCTTTTCTACTCTCTGCCGAGAGCAATCCGAGAACGAGTGTTTTCTCCCTCTGTGATTCGTGTCGCAAATCAAAAAATCACTTTCTGTGTTCTTTCTGTCTTCCTCTTTCTTTTTTTCTCTTTCTCTCTCCCTCTCTCTTTATTTTTTTCTCTTTTCTTTTTTTCTTTGTTTTTTTTTTTTTAATCCTCTACCTCTTCGAGTCTAATCGCGCTGATTAGAAACAGAAACGCTTTCGTTGAAGTATCGTACATAAGAAAAAAAAGAAAAGGAGAAAAAGACGTATGTACGATTTTCGAAAGAGAAACATCAGAGATCAGCTGTCATTGTTTCAATAGAGCGAAACGAATACGACGGATGATATAATGACGATGAAATAGAAATTTTATAATATAAGGATTTTTATGTTCGAATTTTCTTTTTCTTTTTTTTTTGATTAACACGTTATAAATGATCTTTGATGTTTGATCGTATGATATGACTCATATAAATGAAAATCTCGAAATCGTTGAAGCGCTTAATAATCGTTTCAAAGACGAGAGACAAAGGGAAGAGATAAAGGGGTTGCGTCTTTGTCGTTTGCGTAGAAACGATCTATGTGTGGAGAGGGAGGAAAGGTATGCGAAAGGTCTCTCTCTCTCTCTCTCTCTCTCTCATTGTCATCGTCGTTCGTAGCACGACGCTTTTAAATCGCGCGGGAAGGGAACACGGATCGAATAAAGTAACGATCCGCATGCGGTCGCGTTATCTGGATGGCGCAGATTGGGGTGTGCCCCGAGAACGCCAACTTCGTTCACTGATCCCGTCCGATACGTGCTCCTATATAATGAGAAATCTACCGCCTACTTACGTCCCGCCCGTGTTTCGAAACAAAACCGACGAACCGACTAAGCAAAGCCCACCCATAGGTCGTGATAAAATATAAACCAAAATACAATTCGTACAAATCTCCCTCCCACCCAACATCTACTTGAAGCGATCCCTCGAAGTATTTTTTTTTATAGAATTCATAATAGAAAGGAAAAAGCATCGCGTAAGATTTATAATCGTTTAAACAAAATTCTTATAGATACAGATATTATTTAACACATGAATTCACGAAAAATATGGATAACGTTCGAACGTCCAAAAAAATTCAAATTTGCTATTGTATCGAGTCAATGAAGAAGAAAAGGAAAAGAAGGAAAATAATAGACAACGATCGAAAAAAAGGAAAAAAAAAGAAAGAAAAAGAGAGAGAGAATAACGTCAAGAACGATCGAAACGTGGCGAAAGGTCATGAACGAGGACGAATGCGAGGGTGGCAGATGAAAAAAAAAGGGGGAGAGGGAAGTGGAGAAAGGGAAGCGAGCTAATCCTCATTTTTATTGAAGCACATGAAAACTCGAGGAATCGAGAGGTGCGTTAAACGCACATAGGTATGTAGGTATATACATAGAGAAAAAGAAAGAAGGAAAAAAGAGTAAGAGAGAGAGAGAGAGAGAGAGAGAGAGAGAGAAAGAGTTGGAACACACAATGTGTCCTTTAACTCCCCACTTTCAGTGGTCTCGCCGGTGGAAAGTCATAAATCGACCAAAAATTCCCACCAGGGGCATACTACTCTACAGCTTGCTTGCTCGCTCGCTTGTGCGCGCGCGCGCGGACGTAAATTACCAGCTTATTTCCGCGGACACCATTGCCGCCGCCGCTCGAACGTGTTACACGGAATAAATAAAAATATTTATACCGAGACCGCATGCACTCGGACACTAAATTAAAGCACGTTCACCCTCACGTAGGTACTCTCTTTCTCTCCCTTTTTCTCTCTCTCTCTCTCTCTCTCTCTCTCTCTCTCTCTCTCTCTCTCTCAAGCATACACATACGATTTACGTAAGCGAGGGTGGTCAAGGCGAGCCGATCAAAATAGTTACGTTAGCATGTTGTAAAAATTAGAAAATAATTCTTCCGTCTAAAAGATTCGTGATATTATTTCATTCAGAAACGTTTCGTGCTTACTTAATCGTACATAGGTATTTCTACATAAATTCTTATCACACCTGCGCTAACTCTTTGAAGTAACGTCTGACAAAAAAAGTGTAACGGATTATAAACCGAGTACTTTTATTTACCATAATGTATATGTGTGTATGTATATATATATATATATATATATATATATATATATATATATATATATATATACACACAAGCAAGCAAGCACGCACATACCATGCATACATACATACATACGCGTACGTAAGTGCATCGAAACGAGTCGCTAACGAGCTCTTACGATAGCACCTGTGGGCGACGTATCCTTCTATACTAGCGAGAAATTATACGCGCGAAACGCGATAAGAATAATTTATGCGTAACGAATAGCTCGCGCTTGCTATTCGTATCATCGTGAGAATTGAATTTACGTGCGTGGAAAGGAGACGTTTGAGTGCGTCCCGTATTTTAATACATATATTATACTGGAGAAAGGTACTGGACTCCCTTACCCTTTACTTTGCTTCTACCTTCTCTCTTTCTCTCTCTCTCTCTCTCTCTTTCTCATACTACAGGTCCAATGTCCAACAGATAAGTTTCGTGCTTTCTCGGAAGAGGTATCCCGCCTCTTGGACCACGGGTAGCGCTATAAATTAGCGTTATTTCAGTAAATTGGCGAACACTCGAGGCTAACACCGTGACCAGGTGGACCGTTGAAATCGATTCGACAGTGGCGTAGAAAGTAGTCATTCGAATACATTATCTATTCCTTGATATTAATCGCTATTATTTTATGCCCATACAATTCGACACATATACACATACATGTATCTATGTATGTATGTGTAAATCTACGTATAGATACGAAGCGTTGAAAAGAAGCTCTAAATGCATTTGTATCTTTTATCGATCGAACCATTTTCTAATATAACCGTCATTCGTGTATCACTACTACATTCACGTTTATCCGGATTCGAAGTACGCACGCATGAAACGTTCATGCATATTATCCTATGCGAGGAGTATGTTATACACGAGAAAATACATAGGTATATCCCTTTTAGCACTGTGTAGACTTCGGCAAGTTGCCTCGCTCCAGTTCGCGGCTCCCTTTGTGGCGGAAACCGTCGGTGAAAATTCTGAATTTCGTCCTTTCTAAGTCGACGACGAGAGGAGCCGTCGTCGTCGTCGTCGTCGTCGTCGTCATCGTAGTCGTCGTAGTCGTCGTAGTCGTCGTCGTACGTACGTACACACAATGCGCACTTTTCCGGGACGATGAGAATTTCTTTTCTACTCTCTTCCGAGTCGCTCGATTCGACGCTTTCATTTCCTCTTTCTCTCTTTCTCTCTTTCTCTCTTTCTCTCTTTCTCTCTCTTTTTCGCATTACTCCTTTTTTTTTTACTAATTTTCTTTTTTTTATTTACAAATCGTGTGCCATGATCATCACGCTTCTCGTAGTAATTTCTAATTTCTAATTCGTCCAACATGTATTTCCCATTTGCGACAAAAAAATTTACTTCTCCCTATCATATTATAAGAGCTACCGTTTTTCATTTATTTTCAATTTATTAATTAATACCGAGAAAATTTCGAGACATTCAGATCGATCCGTACGAATTGCACGCGTTAAAAATTTTCTTCTTGGAAACGCTAAGCGATATGCAAGAAAAAGTAATCCACGAAAAGAGCGTCTCTATACATCGATAAAAAGAAAGAGTAAGAGAGAGAGAGAGAGAGAAAGAGAGAGAGAGAGAGAGAGATAGTAGAATAAGCCGAGGCCACTTGACATCCGCTCCATCCCCGTAGCTTTTTATTAGCCTCGCACCTGAATGACCTTTTGCGTCTTTTTATTCCTACTTTTCTTCTTTACTCCTGCGCATTCTATCCCATCCCCTTTCCTCTCCTTCCGAAGATTCACTCGTTGCTCTTGAATACATTTTGTACTCAATAAGACTTGCACAGTTATTCGAATAGTATGAAGAAAAAGAGAGAGAGAGAGAGAGAGGTAGAAAAGAAAAGAAGTAAAAGGAGCAACGGAGAGAGAGAAAGAGAGAGAGAGAGAGAGGGATGGGGTTGGGATGAGGTCGGAGGAAGAAGAGGAGGAGGAGGAGAAGAAGGAGGAGAGGGGAGGGAAATCCCGTCGCCGCTCTTGTCGGTAATTATTTACAGAGCGGTAATAAATTGGAAGCGAAGTAGCAGCGAGATAAGGCAGGTGCACGAAAAGAGAGAAAAAGAGAGAGAGAAAGAGAAAGAAGGAGAGAAAGAAAGAGAGAGAGAGAGAGAGAAAGAGAGAGAGAGAGGGCAGCTCGAAAAGGGGAAGCAGCCAAAGGAGAGAGCAACGCTACTTTCAAATTTAATAAGCTCACTTCGTTCCTCGGCACTCGGCTACGATACTTCGACGATACTGAATTGAACGTAGCTTCTAAAAGCTAACTAAACTTTTCTCGAGAGTTTCATCCTGTCTAATCCTTGACGACGACGGTGATGTGAAAGAAAAAATAAAAAAGAAATTTTGTTCTTCTCTTCCTCTCTTTCTTTTTTTTTCTTCTTTCTATCCTTTTATTTTTTCTTCTTTTTTCCTCCACCTTTATTCGTTGGATCGCAACCAGTTGGTCGCGGTCAGTCAGAAAATTCTATTCTTTAACATTTTTTTCCTCTTTTGACCGCGAAGCAGAGAGAAAATCGAAAGAGGAAAAACACGATGGATCGACTATGGAATAGTCGATCCATCGCGAGGGTGAAATGGTTTTGGCATGCAGATTCGATGCCGCTTTTTCTCTCCCACCTTTTCTTCCCTCCTCTCTCGATATTTCTCTCTCTCTCTCTCTCTCTCTCTCTCTCTCTCTCTCTTCTGCGTTCTCTCGAGCCTACGCGCACTACGTATAAGGTGTTTTGTACTCGGCATACGAACTCGTCCGCATGGAAGTCCGCGAAGAACACTACGACCTTTCTATTCCTATACGTGTGACGCGTTCTTAAAAAGAGAGAGAGAGAGAGAGAAAAAGAGAGAGAGAGAGAAAGAGAGAGAAAAAGAGAGAGATAGGGAGAATACACGAGACAAGAATACGTCGAGTACGATGTATTGTACTCGAGACCGAAATATCTCACAGCGTCGAATACACTAGAGAGATACGTGTGCAACACAAATACCGTGTTGTCGAGATGTCGTTTCGTGTTATTAAAAATTTATATACGGTGGGACCTTTGAACAAGTTGTGTTACTTATATACTGACACATCGTGGAACAAACGTTTTCTTTCCACCTTTCCTTCTCTCTCTCTCTCTCTCTCTTTCTCTCCTTCTCATACATACATTATTTGTATACATTTCTATGTAATTAGTTATATATAATTAATATTACAATTTTTAGATAATACGAAAGGATAAATATCTCGTTGTCTTTGTTTGTAATGTATTTAAGAAAATAGGTATAATTGATATTCTCTAATATGAATCCTTCATTCAGGATAAAATGAAATGATCGAACAAAAAAGGAAAAGAGCATTGAAGTAGCAAATGGCGTTTATGGCAATTTTAATACGAGTTTCAAGAGGGTAAGTGAGTCGAGCCTTCTTTATTCCACATGAATATCCTTCTTTCCTTCCTTCCTTCCTTCCTTCCTTCCTTCCTTCCTCTTCCGTCATGAGTAGCAGCAAACTTGATGTATGGCTTTATAAACGACGGATTTACATATTTTCTGGATTTAAATAGCTGTAACCCCGCCGAAAACTGGCACGTGCGCCAGCTCTCTTACTCTCTCTTTCTCTCTTTCTCTTTCTCTCCCTTTCGAGTCCCTCTTGTCAGGGTTTATAAGAAGACACCATGTAGCCGAGTAATTACTCATTATCCTGACTCCCTTAACAGTCATCGTTTTCTCTTATTTCCTTTTAATAAAACTTTTTTCTTTTTCTCAGTTTGTTTTCATGAAATATCTTTGAAATTGTCGAACACTTCGTACAACATTAATACGCTGGGTCCTCTTTATTCCAATCGATCGTAAAGTTCCCTTCTCAGTTTTCCCAACTCGTTGAAAAGTTTCTAGAAAAGGAAAACGATATCCCATAGGATAGTCTTTTCTCTTTAATGGGAATTCCATAACCGCATTTCTTCGTCGACGAGGGAGAAAGATTTACATCTTTGACATTTTTCGTTTCCAATTGCGGCACCAATATTTGTATATATATATATGTATATGCGTTTTCTATATATATATGTATGTATGTATATACATATAAATATAGATACATACTTATTCGAATCTCCATCGACAAAGAACGTTATCCACGCTGGGCCGTCTCGATTCGGCCATTTTATCTTTGAGAAAACGATCTAGCGCGAGAGTTCGAGAGCGGAAACTTCGATGCTTCTTCGACATAACGACCGAACGAAAAGACGAGCTTGCGAGCTTTCCAAATAGAAAGAAAGAAAGAAAGAAAGAGAGAACGGTACTTTCGAGCCAACATTTCGAATCTTCCGGATCATTTCCGCGAGTTACCCACGTAACTTCCTTCTACTTCGAGATCCAACTTGGCGTAAAGCCCTATCGGTACGATACAATAAAGAAAGCTTTTCGGTCTAATTGAAAGTAGATTTTTAAAAGTATAAAATAAATATATAGTGGATGAAGATAAAAATAATTTATCTTTTAACTTTTAACATCTTGATCTCGATCGAATCGACTCGATTTTATAATAATAATTGCAACGATCGACACGATTTATTTATTCGACATTTTAATCGATCACGTACGAATGAGACGTTTCGTTTGAGTTACTCGATTCCTCACGGACTTATTCTTTCAGTTGCTCAAAATTCTTTGATCTTTTATAAGGATTGAAATTGTCCCATAGACCCAAACACGCGCATAAGTTGTCTCTTTCGAGCTTTTACAAAAGAGAACGTTTCCCATCGTTGTGCGTGTGTGTCTACGACCGTGCGAAGTAAGACGACGAGGAAGACGATTTATGTCGTTGGTAGGCATAGCAGCCTTCGGCTTGGCATAAGTCTCGCAGGAGAACTCGATAGAGGACTTATATGCTTATACAGGGTGTCTCCTTTCAAACCAAACAATACATATCTAAACGAAAATATTATCAAATATATTTGTTGATTCATTTTAATACAATGCGAGTAAACAAATTCTATAAGAAATTTATTATACTCTCTATTACTTGTTATTACAATAAAAAAGAAAAAAACATTTTAATTATTTATAAATTAAAATGTTTGACATTAGGTATGGAAATATTCTAATCCGTCGATTAAATGTGAGACACCCCTTATACGTATATATATATATATATATATATATAAACACACATACATATTTATGCATACATATATGGTACCCAAGCCAGGGATTAGGCCGAGCGTGAATGGGAGAAAATGCGAATTGATACGGTCGTTAAGAAGACCTTCCTTTGAACATATAGGAACGAGAAGATGAGAGAAAGGAAGAGAAAGAGAAGGATAGATAAAGAGACAGAGAAAGAAAGAGAGAGAGAGAGAGAAAAGCCCTCCGCGACGAAACCACTTTCGATCCATGCTTTTTGGAACGTGGCATTCGCAGGATTTATCTCACGTTCGGCACTGCCCTTCCTATTTCCACTTTCTAAATCTCGCATACCGTGAATCTTTCTCGCGGATTTCCGCAAAAAAAAAGAATGACAAATAAATAAAAGAAAGGAAAGAACAAAAAAAAAAGAAACTCCATCCAATTATTAACCATGATAATACACCTCTCTTATCTGAAATATTTCATATGAAGATAATTTATTGTTATTAAATGTTATTCTATTCTTATAACAAAGAAGAGGTTCAACCGACGCGCTAATGATTACATGATTACAAAAAGAGAAGATGGAAGAAAGGGAGTGCAGCACGGAATGAACCCTCCAACATATTTTAAATATTGCGATCATTCGATCGTTAGTAGTATCCAGCAATGCATGACTCGCGTAGTACATCGTAACTTCCGCTCGAAGGATTACCGACGCGCGTTACTCTTTGCTTCTCTTGGGATCGAATATTTATAAACCGAACGATTTTCAAAGGGCTTTCCACGAGCGTCACGACTGTGCATATGTATTTATGCTCCGATCGCTTCTCTCTCTCTCTCTCTCTCTCTCTCTCTCTCTTTCTTTTTCTCTACATCTCTTCGTCTCTCTATCTCTCTCGTTCTCTCCTTTTCTCTTTTTTCCTTTTTTCTTTCCTTTCTTCTTTTTCTTCTTCTTCTTCCTCTTTTTTCCTTCCTTTTTTTCTCCTTTTTTCTTTCTCTTTTTTTTTCCTTCTTCTTTTTTCTTTTTTTTTCTTTTTCTTTTTTCTTTTTTTTTTTTTTTTTTATATTCGAGGAAAGAGCCCTGAAAAGCGCGGAGTCGGCTGGTGCCTCGAAAAGACGGGAAAGAAAGGGAAACAAGCTCAGAGAAGCATTCAGCCCCGGTTTATTCTCGTTCGTCTCGGCGGACTGCATAATGCCTCGTATTCCGCGTTTTCTTGCGAGGCGCGGCCATTATGAGAGTACGAAACAAAGAAGGAGCATATCTATTATCCTGCCTGAGTTGCCGCCACCGGTAGGATTAATCCGTTCCGTGTCATTATATAATGCAGGGTGACGACGATATTATTGTAAACGTTACTGTATACATACGTATATAAACAATAGGTGTTGTACACACGAATCATATCCTAACCTTACGACCGAGACGTAGAATACTTTCCAATCCCTTTCGTTTCTTTACGAAATTTTTATGATGGTTTTAACCATCTAGAACTTACGTTACAACGTTTCACGTGTTACTATCAAGTCCTTCACGACTTTCGTATGTTCGTTAAAAATTTAATTATGATTATAATAATAATAATAATAATAATAGTAATAGTAATAATGATAATAATAGATAATAATAATAATAATAATAATAATAATAATAAAGAATAGTTCGATCATTCATCAAGAGAGAACAATAGAAATTACCCTGAAATTTGGTTCAACCCGTTTCGAAGGAAACAGACTATCCGTGAATTGACGAAAAAGAGAAAAATAGAAAAAAAAGAAAATAATAATAATAACAACAACAACAACAACAACAATAATAATAAACAAAGCAAGAATAGTCAAAAAAATTCCTGAAATAGTCGCAGTAATATGTACTTGACGCAGTCCATTCATATTGGTTTGAACCAGAACGTAAAAAACTCTGACCGAGAAAAAACTTTTAATAATAATAATAATAATAATAATAATAATAACAACAACATCTAATAATTTTGTTTCACAAATAAGAAGCACAATCTTCGCTTATTTTTATCTCTCACACATAATCTTCGTAAAAGCCTTCAACGAGAGATAAAATTATTATACGAAAGGGTTGAATCCCATCAGTGCGTAAAAGAAACATGGAAATGTTGTGCACGTGCGGACATTGATAATCGATGAAGGTCACGTGGTCGACGTCCCTGAACAACGTTTCCTTTTATTTACTTCCTTTCCCGACAAAAGAAAAGGATACGTACGTACACAAGAAAAAGAAGAAAAAGATGAGGACGAAGACGACCATGATCATGATGATGATGATGATGATGATAATAATGATCCGCGGAAACCACAGCTCGAGAATTCTGTTGCTTTTGTTATTGCTTTGAAACAAGCGTACGCTTCATTAATTATTCTCGACGTGCCGTGCGTCCTTCCTTCCTTCCTTCCTTCCTTCCGACGCTGATTTTCTGGAACTAATCCGACGGAGAGCAGAATCATGCAGATTTGTCGTTTATTATCACCGATGACAATGTGACGAATCGTCTAAGCGATCGACGTTCTGGATTTACCCTGCTACCCTCTCCCTCCGTCTATCTAAGAAAAAAGAAATAAAAAAAGAAAGAGGAACAATACGATGACTCATTGCAACACTCTTCCTGAATAAAAACGATCAACGATGACGACGGAATTTGTTTAACGAATAAGCTCGTCATATCGAATCAGAGTTTAATCGTCATTTCAATGTAAACGTGATAACAAGATAAGAGCAATCATATGTGTATTATCTATCTAGATAGACATTTATTATACGCTTTCTTAGACTTGTAAGTTATTATCTATCGTATCAATGATATAACGATATCGATAGTAAATTCTCGATACGTTTCAAAAAAGAGAGAGAGAGAGTGAGGAAGAGATAAAAAGAGAGAGAAACATATGTCATCTAACATCGAACGACATCATATGTGGTCTAGCGATCGCGTTTATAAATAAAGCGGAAAACTTTTTAAGAAACGTACCAACAACGACTTTTCTTACATTCCTATCGTCCTATCCAAAAACGAGAGAGGAGAGATGTTAGATAGAATTATACGTAAGAGCGTATCTCTATGGTCGACACATAGCAAAAGTACATATATAATCCGTATCGATAGTAAATACACAGCGGCGTCTCGTGGCGTTAGGAGAGGAGAGACGGTATAGAGTTCGCGTGCGAGCCTGTTTGCAAGGTTGAGTTGATACAACATTAACAACAAGTCGTTAGAGAGATGAGGTAGTACACGAGGGAGGGTTGCTGGAGTAGCGGGGGAGACCGATAGGAAGAGGGGTAGAAGTGGTGCATGCCACGGCAGAGGGAGATCGACGGCGTTGGAGACGAAAATGTAGGTGGAGGAGGTAAAAGGGAGAAGAGCGAATGAGTGAGAGAGAGAGAGAGAGAGAGAGAGAAAGGAACTGGCTGGTTTGTCGGTAGCACAGGAGGCGCTGTCGGAGCTGTTTGCGTCGGTGTGGAGAGGGGTTCGGAGAGTGAAACCGGTGCTGCTGCTGGTACTGCTGGTGGTGGTGGTGGTGGTGATGGTGGTGGTGGTGATGATGATGGTGGTGGTGGTGGTAGTAGCAGTAGTAGTGGTGATGGTGCTGCTGCTGCTGCTGGAGGAGGAGGAGGAGGAGGAAGAGGAACGAACGTGGAGGTGGAAGAGAAAGTACCACAATGGTTGTCATGGTAACACCACGCGGCTTCGCGCACCGTACTGCGAAGGAGGAAAAGAGAAAGAGAGAAAGAGAGAGAGAGAAAGAGAGAGAGTCAAACAGATGGATGAAGGAATGAGAGAGCGAGAGAGTGAGCTGGCTCCGACTCAGAGACTCTATTTCCATAATCTGCCGCTTTGTCGATTCTGAATTATGCGACTACGCTCCTCCTCCTCCTCCGCCTTCTCCTTCTCCTCCTTTCCCTCCCACTCTCCCTCCGTCCTCCCTTTTCCCTCCACACTCACCGCCTTCATCCACTACCAAACTTGTCGTCGTCGTCGTCGTCGTCGTCGTCGTCGTCGTCGTCGTCGTCGTCGTCATCGTAGTCGTCGTCGTAGTCGTCGTAGTCGTCGTAGTCGTCGTAGTCGTCGTAGTCAAGCGAAGCCCGCCCCTGAACACCGAGTATCCGATTATTTGCTTGAAATCGATTTCACGTGTGTTCGCCGCCTGCTTTTGCATTTGTACGAACGCATTCGCGCAACGACGTATGTATGTTGTTTCGTGTGTATATATATATGTATATATATACATATATATGTATATATGCACGTGTATATACGTATATATATATATATATGTATGTATGTATTATATATGTGTAAGGACGGGCTTTGTGCGACGTCACCGACCGCCAGTGCGATCGTCTTTGCCACTCCGTTTCTTTCCGTTTTTCCTTCTTTTTCGTTTCTTTTATTACCGTTGTTATTATTGTTGTTATCATAAAATAAGTCTCTAAGACGGAATAATCCATGAATTTTGTTCTTAGATAAAACAGCAGATATAAGTGAAACGATATACATGTACATAGTAACATACCTTTACTTTTCGAAGCATACCTTAACAATATCAGAATATTTTCAGATTTTTCCACGTGCCCGGATTAAATCGAAAATGATCATCTCGATCGTATAAAGCTCGTATTATTCGCGAAAAATAAGTGTAGGTGCACGTTTGACCCAGTTGCTTCTTTCACTACTTTGATCCCTGCCAACCAACCTACCAACCAACAAACCAACCAACCAACTAGCCAACCAACCATCCATTCATCCATCCATCTATCCATCCATCCATCCATCCATCCAACTATCCACCCATCCATCTAGTCCATGAATGAACGTTTACAAAAAAGAACTGCACACGGCAGATCGAGAGAGAAAGAGAGACTTTCACTATTGCTGCTCGCTCGCAGTACTTTTCTCTCTTTCTCTTTCTCTTTCTCTTTCCCTTTCTCTTTCTTTCTTTCTCCTTTCTGTCTTCCCTTTATTTTATTTCTCCTTTTTATCAGAACCTGCTCGGACCACAAACGAGAGACAGAAACAGTACGGTATGCTCACGAGTTCCGGTCCGACGAGTAACTTTACCACACGTATCCTCCATCCCCGTTTGCGTCCACCCTCAAAGCTTCGCGCATAAACGCTCGATCTCCATTAAAACTAATTCCTTTTTTCTTCTTTGTTTTTGTTATTTCTCTCTCTCTCTCTCTCTCTATCTCTCTATCTCTTTTCCCTCTACAAGTACCGAACCACTTCCGATAAACGACCTGCGAATTAACGGTTCAGAAATGACAGTTTTTCTTAGTTCAAAAAAACAATTCGAAAAAACAAACGAACAAAGTTGCTCGTTCGCCTTTTTATATACAACTATCATTCTTATCTCAATTTATCTTCCCTCTCTATTTTGTTTTCAACGTGATAAATGAATAAATACCCAGATTGTTCCATCAATCGATCGATCGACCGATCGATCGATCGATCGATCGTGTCGACCTAATCGAGTCTCGATCTAATCGCTTTTAAATTTCCAGTAGCTTCCCATTGTTGAGACTCCATTGTTCTAGTATCTTGAGGGCGGCGCTTCCCTTTGTCTCCACCCTTTGTACCTCTCTGTGGCCGGATCTCTCGCCTGTTCGCGCTGGCGCGAAAGAATGTCGGATATATACAGGGTGTCTGACTACTTTTTTTGAAATAATCCGAACAAATGTACCAATATGTCTAACTGCTCAAAAAGGATCTTATTAAGTGCGTATTAGAAACATAAACGTAATAATCGATAGAAAATTTCATCGTAAAGCGATCGATCTTATGTAATATCTACAATTTTAACGAGAAACAATGATATTAAGCGTATGAAAGAAATTGGCAATAGGTCAAGAGAATTCGGTTTATGTGCATAGGAAAAAAAGAAAGAAAAAAAATGTGATCCTGCGAATCTCTCACAGATCGTTTCTCTTCCAGATAACCGGAACGGGATTTCGACAGGATAGAAGAAAGTCTTTCCAAAGGCAAAGCTCCTTCCCTTTCGCGTCCTCCTCTCTCCATCTCTTTTCCGTTTGTCGGATACGAGGAAAGAGGGAGAAAGAGACAGAGAGACCCGTTGGCCATTCGTCTTCGTAGAACAAAGTACGGCGATCCACTTTCGTGGCCGAATGCGAATCCAATGCAAATCCTACGTCGGCTGCCGACAATGGGCGACCTAGGCGATATGGTAATGTTCTCCCACGTCGATCCTGACGTCCCACCTACGTGAACGCTCGTGTATACACGTATACATATATATATATATATATATATATATATATATATATATATATATACATATAGATACATACCCTTCCGATCGACTTACCAACATGCAAGATCGAAATCAAACGGAGGGAGGAACGCAGTGAGTAATAACGCGTCAACAACGAAGCATTTCCATGGAATTCCTATTTTCCAATGTTCCTCATTATGAAAGTGTATATTAATGAATTTCTTTTTGCATTCTTTCTTCCTTTTTTCATCTCTCGCTCTTTTTTTTTTTTTTTACTCGATCGCGATGAACGAGCAAGAAAAAAAAAGAGCAAGTTTTATTTATATATATATATATACATACACACACACACACATATATTGATAGGTAGATAGATAAATAGATAGATGTATATAATTATATCGGTATGTATACAAATACACATACATACATACATGTATATAACTATATAGAGAAAGAGAGAACTTCGATGGACCAGCCGACCATATAGAAGAGAAGGACTTTTCAAGCGACTCGCGCGCACGATCGTGCTCTCAAGCGTACATATATTCGTCTGTGTATGTGTCTAGAGAAGGCAAAGCGGGGGTAGGCAAGAGGAAAGGCCGATACAATGCTAGCCTCTCCCGCGAGTCGACTTTCCTTGATACATCGCTATTGAGCCATTGTCCGCCTCCCAATGCCCGAACGAAAGACTCCGAGGACGAAAAATTCAATTCAGCTTTTAAATTATTTCCCCGCGCTACAACGCCCCCCCCCTACTCCTCCTTCTCCTCCTCTTCCTCCTCTTGCCCCTCTTCCCTCCCTCCCTCTCTCTTCTCACCCCGTCCTATCCAACTCTCTACCTCAACCTTCTCTTCTTCCCTCTTCCTTCAAACAGCCTGGCCGACTCCCGTTGCACCAGCACACCACCATCTCCACTACCCTCCCCTATCGAGCTTTCGACAAGAAAGAAGAAGAAGAAGAAGAAGAAAAAGAAAAAGAAAAAAGAGTAACGTTGGTTGGTTAAGTCGGAGCGCATTCTGTTGCCGGGCAAAGAGCGTCAACGCGGCAAGTACACTAGCAGCGACGAAGGAAAGACGAGAGCTTGAGAATGTCGAGGATGATTTTTTGCCCTCGCGTAATCGTAACAAGATCCATTCGTTTCGTCGTGCGTAATGAGACCTTTCGCGAATGATCTCCGCATCGCACAAATTTATCTAATTCTCTAGAAAAAGAATATCGTTCGACGATGTGTATATGAGAAAGAATCAAACTTATTTTATTATCCATACATACATACACAAACAGACACACAAAAATACACATGTATATACATATTGTATTAATAGGTAAAAGTTAGTGCGTGACCCAGATTCTTTGATCCTAAAATACCTTGACATCCTTAATCTAGATCAAGAGAAAAGAGATAGAGATTGAGAGGGTTCGTTGAATTTCATCGTATTACCTCCTTCAAGAACTATGTAACAAGCAGTACGAAGCATCGTAATTGTAACTGGCCTTATTCCTGTGCTTCCTAGATCCATCAAACATAGTCACCTTATCCGACAAGCCCTAATTCTCTTCCTGGCCAAAGCTGTATGTTGCAAGCGAGGCAAGCTTTTAGAGAGAGAGAGAGAGAGAGAGTAAGAGAGAGTCGGTACAGGGACGTCGATTGATGTCGTGCTTGCCGGTACGAAGTACCACCACCGACAGGGGCGTCGGGCGCCACATTGTTTCAGCACAATATCCTCTACCCTTCATCTCCTTCTCCTCCTACGCCTACGCCTCCTCCTCCTCCTCCTCCTCCTTCTCCTCCTCCTTCTCCTCCTTCTCCAGCAGTAGTAGCAGCTCGATCCGTACCGCCTTCGTCCCGCTCTAACTCCCTCCGTTCTCGTGCGACTACGACGACTGCCAAGGGGATCTCTGGAGGACACCCTCCTCGCAGTCTCGTTATTTTAATCATCCCCCATTTATACCCCACAACACTCGACTATATACCAGCCCCTTCGGCATCGTTCGCGATTATGGAACGTCGTCCTCCTCGACAAAGTTCTTTTCCTCCCGATGCTCTCGTTCTCCTTTTCTTGCATCGACGACGATCTCTTATCGACGACGATCCTATCGAACTGATCATTAATACCTTTTTTTCTTTGCTCCATCTTGCAGCTTGCCTGCCAGTCGGTACAACCCTCTTATCGGTTCGCTAAAGAGTGAGAGATATTACGAACAATGGTTGAATCATAATAAAGAGAATTAGTTCTGAAGAAATGAACTCCTTCATCGATTACTAATCATCTTTATTTTCTAATACGTACGTTTTTGTTTTATTATAATACTTTATAATGTCGAATACGTCGCATCGTGTTAAGAGAAAGATAGTGTGTATGTGTGTGAGAGAGAGAGAGAGAAAAAAAGAGAGAATGAAAGAAGTAGAGAATTGGAATCTTTAGAACGAAACAATACGATTGTATGCCGATTGACGTCCGCTAACGGATCTTCGTTTTTCTCTTATTCGATACAATTGCATTATGGGTAGACGCGTAAACGAAAGAAAAAGAAAATAGAACTGTACGACAAGAAGGGCTGTTTATCGGGGATTCGAACGAGACGAGATACTGCAGCCAGGACAATCAATCCGAACCGATGAATCTCCTCCTAAAGTTCAAGTTTCACCCTCGTGTCGGAGTATAGAGACGTCCATTGTTCTCAACCCCCATTCCAGAATCCATCCGCTTTCCATCGTCCTCGATTATACTCGTGGCGTAGGGTGAGTGTTTTTAATCATGGATGCGTTAATGAAACTTAATTTACCTACTTTCTCGGTCGAAGCAACGACGACGTTGCCCGAATTTTCTCTGAATTGATTTCTCTATTTCGTAATCATTATTATTATTATTATTATTATTAAAATTATTATTATTATTATTATTATTATTATTATTATTATTATTATTATTATTATATATCTACTTAACTTTTTTCCCTTTCAATTTTAAGAAACTCCTTCTCTTATTCTTTTCGAAAAAAAAAAGAAATTTGAATTCTTTTCTCTGATATAAATAATATGCAACTTTATTCGCATCTTGCACTTTTATTATCACGTAAAGTTCGATTTCTCGCGAAGGAAGTATAGCAAGCCAAAAATTTTCATTTTTCTCTTGTATCGCATTTTATCTTTTTTCTCTGTCTATCGCTCTCTTATATTTTATTCAGATTCTTCTCGCTGAAACGCTTTTTAACCCTATTGCTTCAGTGCGCGTGCGTGCGTATATACCCTTCTTCGTCTCACTCAATGCCCCGTCCATTCTCTCTCCATTCCGTTCTTGGTAGGTCCTGCCGAGCACCCCGCTCCATTATGACATTATGTTCGCCGCATTGTCTACCGCTGAATGCCTGAACGTTGGCTACATTGTCGTGGCACATTGAAGCCAAGCATACAACACTACGAACGCTAACTCGTTATCGGTCCGATAGCGACGTTGGACTACTACCTCTCTACTCCTCCTCCAACTCCTCCAGCTCCACGTTAATGCCAACGACCGACGTTTACCGATGTTCCTCGCTTTTCTCTCTCTCTCTCTCTCTCTCTCTCTCTCTCTTTCTCTCTCTGTTTCTCTCTGTCTCTCTCTCTTTCTCTCTCCTCTCTAATCCTGAGTAACCGAAAATATCGACAATCCGATGGACCATTCTCATTCCCCTCTTCTGTTGTTGTTCCTTTATCCATCAGCACGAATTCGAGGATTCGCAGACGAAAGGATAAATAAAAAAGAAAAAAAGAGAAAAAGAAAATCGAAAAAAAAAGAACAGGAGAGAAAAATAGGGAAAAGGAAAAGGAAAGGATGGATTGAGATGGACGACAACGACGACGAAGAAGAACAACAAGAAAAACAAGAAAAAGAAGAAGAAAAAGAAGAAGAAAAAGAAGAAGAAGAAGAAGAAGAAGAAGAAGAAAGGAAGCTGAGCGAAGACAAAGACGGCTTGTTACGCAGAGGCAGAACCTTTGCGGATGGGTTTTGTTTTCGCACGTTATCGCGCGACAATGTCGCGACAATGTTGGAACAATGGCGGCATTACGACGGCTACCGGGCGCTGAAGAGAATGGGACCTCCCTCTCTCCCTTTCTCGTTCTCTCTCTCTCTCTCTCTCTCTCTCTCTCTCTGTCTCTCTCTCTCTCTCTATCCTTCTCATTCTCGGCTTCTCTTCCGTAGCGCGCGTGCGCTCACGATTCTCACCACCGAAGTAGGCGGGAGACGCCCGGTAAAAAACGAGCGATACAATGGATTTATAATTAGTGGCTCGTAGCCAGCGCTACGCTCTTTCTCTTTCTTTCTTTTTCTCTCTTTCTCTTTCTCTCATTCTTTCTCTCTTTCTCCCCTTTTCTCTCTCTCTCTCTCTCTCTCACCCTTTCTCATTGTTCTCATACCTCCCTTTTTTTTTCGTCATCTCGCTCGAGACGAGTCCAACGACGAGAACACGACACGCTACAGGAGAAGGGAAGAACGGCCATTTTATAAACCGAAGATATTAATTACCGGTGGTACGAGAAACTACTACTATTCTAAATACAAAACAAATATAGATAGTGCTTTATACTCGTTTACATAAAAAAGTAAGTAAGTAAGAAAACGTTCAAGTACTCCGAAGAAACAAAATAATCTTGAGATAATTCCGAGATCGACACGTTTTACGTAGATATATTTCAAGTAGATAAAGTAGGACGAGTTAATTTTTCTCTCACGTAGTAATACATATTCGTTTAGTTAATACATTTTATCGTCGTCGGTGTGAAATAACAAAAAATATTTTGCTCTTCAACGATGAATGTTTTAGATTTGTAAAATGAAAGAGAATAAAAAGGGAGAGATAAAGAGAGACAGAGAAAAAGAAAATAAAAGTCATTTAGGCGAGTAAGGACCAGTATGAGAATTGGAGGAAGACTGCTGGATAGCCGGATGGCTGACTCTATGTAGATAGGAAGGAAGGAAGGAGGAGGAAACCAGGTAGGTAGGTAGGTACACGAATTTCGATAGGTAAAGGAATCGAACACCGACGGAGTAACACATTGTACTCGGCACAATGCCTGTTTACTGTCTCCGCTTCGCGATCGACAATGGCCGCTCGTTCCACCGTCAGTTTTTGTCGATCGCCGTTCTTCGCTATCTGCTCGTCGTCGTCGTCGTCGTCGTCATCGTCGTCGTCGTCGTCGTCGTCAACGTTCTACCACACGCGTACGTACATACATACACGCGCATATACAAGTTCATAGAGGAGAGACAGGAAAAAGAGAGGGAGAGAGAGAGAGAGAACAAACTCTACGAGGTCGGCCGAAACGCTTCCGCATAATTTATCACGTTTGTTTAGTCGATCGAACGGAAGGAACGCGACGCGCGAGTTTCTTCTTCCACGAAACGGAGAAATATCAACGATTTTTAAACAACCATTTGCAGAGCACGTAAAAAATATATTGTGGGAAATTCTTTACGAGCCGTAACGAAAGAACGTAGAGAGTAACGTATGTATGTATCGGGTTTCGCCAATAAATGCGACGTATTCGTTAGCCGCGAATCAGCGGCCAATTATCGCTAGGTGTATTCAACGAAAACTGAGGAAAAAAAGGGAAGCAGAGAGAGAGAGAGAGAGAGAGAGACAGATGGATGAAAGAGAAACGAAAAATATCCGAGAGAACGATGCTCGTATCTACCAATATGCTCCGTTCTCCGACTTCTTACCGCATGAATATCTGCGTTTTAGCATAAGTATCGACTACAATGACGGTTCGTCGAGATGCTCGTCTGCCCATTCACGACGAGTCTTCGAATTTCGACGATGCTAAAATGAAGAAGAAGAAGAAGAAGAAGAAGAAAAGGAAAAAGAAAACGAAAAGATGGAAACAGAAAGAAAAGAAAAAGAATATGTAGGATAGGTATAGGGTGACTTGATATTTCGAGACCAATGCGAATGCAACATTTTCATTCGCTTAAACTGTCACGCAACGTTTTCGGGAACACGTGTCACGAAATGACGAATACAAACCATTCGTTATCCAAAGAGAAAGAGAAAGATGAAAGACACGAGATGGAAACGGAAGAAGGGGACCAGAGAGAGAGAGAGAGAGAGAGAGAGAGAGAGAGGAAGAGAGAAAAGACTAACAATGCGTGTCCCCGTAGAAAATGGCCACTGCTTTTCGCTCGCTTATGATGTATTACGGGAGAAAAGCGGAAACGTATGTTTTATCCCAGTTTCCCCCGTTTAGTGGCATTTAGTTCGCTCCACTGCTTCGTATTTACCTACTTTTTCTCTCCCACCGAATTTTCCATCTTTATCTCTCTCTTTCTCTTTCTGACACATAACCAACACATACACAAATATATATATATATATATATATATATATATATATATATATATATATATATATATATACTATCTCTTCGTCGTTTCCGTTCTTGACTATCGTCGTCTCGTTTCCTCGCACGCGAGACGTTACACTCTGTTCTCCACCCTCCGTCTTCTCTCTCTCTCTCTCTCTCTCTCTTTCTCTCTCTCTCTCTCTCTCTCTCTCTCTCTCTCTCTCTCTCTCTCTCTTTCACGCTGCTATGCACGAGTGTGTGCCATTCCACCTCAACGGCGACATTTATCATTCGCCGTTGTCGACGATGCTGGCATCGTTGTCGCTCGATATTATGGCTGTTAACGGGGACGTAATGGCATTATCTGCCTATTGTCCAGCATATGATATACCGTACACGCGAAATAGAGGCACGTCGGAGTAGACTATAAGAGAGAGAGACAGAGAGGAGAGAGAAAGAGAGAGAGAGAGAAAGAGAGAGAGACAGACAGACAGACGCTAATTTGCGAGCGAACGTCTTTAGAACAAGTTTCTATAATTCGTAAAGAGAATTCAATGACAAACTATTTTCCAATAAAATCGTCATTGAATTCGATTATACAAGCTAAAAAAATGATACGATAGATATTATAATTATTATATATAATTATACTTGTTAACCGAGTTTGTTCAATGTCCTTTTTCTTTTTCTTTCAAAACAATATCGAATCATAAGGATGATAATGATATTAATAATAATAATAATATTATATATATAATAATAATAATTCTTGATCGAATATTCAACGAACACGTTCCAGGTTTAGAGCTTATCCCGAGACAAAAATAGAAGTCGTTCTAGATCCTTTAGATGTGCATATCTCGGACGATCTAGAAAGACGTGGCTCCCAGCTCCGCATTCTTCGTCGTCCATTGTACGTAATGCATCTCTCGAGTCGAATGCACGTGCCTAACGTCCCTACTACGGCTTATAACGCTTATTCGTATTCTGATTAGCGCGCACGTGCGATATTACGGAGCACACTAGACACACCGTGCTTCTTGTCAAGGTTCTCTCGCGTGGGTGTGGATCGTAATCGGTCGAAAAGTATTAAAGAAATCTATAGCGAGATCTCTCTATCTTTCTCACTCTCTCTCTCTCTCTCTCTCTCTCTCTCTCTCTCTCTCTCTCTCTCTCTCTCTCTCTCTCTCTCTATCTTTGTCATTCTCTCCCTCCCTCTCTGTCTCTAACTTTTTACAAAATTGTATTACATACCTACATACATATACACACGTACATAAAAATTTCTATCGAACTTAGGATATTCTTCTTTTTAAATTAAAATAATATATAAATCACTGTAACAATTATCATAATATCGTTAACGTGAAAGAAATTCAATATTACGAGATTCGCTCGTTTGTACCATCATCAGATAAATACATTAAGGAAAATAGAGAAGGATCGTATGGAACGCAAAAAAAAAATATAAATAAATAAATTCTGCGAAGCATTCATTGGCACGTAAGAATTCCTTCGATGCTCACTAGCTGCCTCGTGAGATCTCTCCTCAATAACAACAACAAACAAAAAAAAGAACGAGAAAAGAAAGAGAGGAAACCTCGAAAAAAAAAAGAGAGAGAACAGAAAGACTACTCGGGCACGTGTCGACGAGTGACTTTCAGTCCCATTAGCGTACAAACTTTCGACGAGGAAGGACCCGCGACGATAACACGAATCATAGCTCGGATCATAACTCGGATCATAGTAATCCAGACTGGCAATGCGCCGCCATCCGTGAAACGTCGGATCGCTGTTAACCTTCTTGCGGTGAGTGGCGCGAGGGTGAACACACCACCGAAGTACTCCCTAATGGATGACGATGGAAGGGTATGGGTGAAGGGTGGATGAGCAATATGGTTCGTCTTGTCAACGAGCACCTAACCTCCTAAGTGAATAATTACGCGTCCTTCAAATGGAAATCAAAGTTCTAAGATTAAGAAACAAGTAAGTTTTTTCTTTTCATTCGTTTCTTATCATTAATTATTCTTCATAATCGTCCATTTAACTTAATCATCTTGCTTAATCATCTTGTATTCTGTTCAATGAAATTATACTTATGAATCATCGTTTATTCGTTACAGTGACGATATGTAAACAATGACGTAATTTCTCATGAATTTTTACGCGTAGTTTACGATAACGTTCGATCGATTCACGTATAAGAATCGCTAAGCAATATAAAGAAAATTCTTCGAATAAAATGCGTCATCGTTTCTTAGATCAAAATTATTGAATAAGCGATTTACAAAAGAAAGTTTCTTCCAATAAAATTAATTATTAGAATTAAGATGACGATCCCGATCCATCTAGAATCTAAACGTTTCAATTTCAATTTGAGAAAGAAAATTTAAAGTATAGTTTGTATTAACATTTTATTATACGATTCAACCCTTGTATATAAATACTTTGTATTTGAAACCATGTGATATGAGATGATTACATAATTATTTAAAAATGACATACATGAGTACAGATACAAAGAACGAGAGAAAGACAGACAGACAGAGAGACAGAGAGACAGAGAGAGAGAGAGAGAGAGAGAGAGAGAGACTCTTTAATTCGATTGATAATAAATGTTTGCGTTTTGTACGTAGCCAAGCGTGCATGGTATATACGTGGCATGTGGCAAGAGCAGTATTTGTTCAGGCACGAACGACAAATAAGACTCTTAGAGAAGCGGAGAAGAGAGAGAGAGAGAGAGAGGGAGAGAGAGAAATATACGCATGCATATCTCGTAGTCGCGTCCCTTCGGCCCTTTTGTCGTACGCATAACACACACGCGCGCGCGCGCGCCCGCGAGCGCGCCTTCTCTCAGCAATGACGTAAGAACGTTTTCTATTTAACGCAGAGGGTTTGGCGAGCATAGAAAGGGAGAGAGAGAAGACTTTCCATCCCGAGTTGGAAGCGAGGATACGAAACGAGTGACACTGCGAGAACGCATTGTGAAAGACGAGCTTGTGCGTCGTGTCGAGGGCTGCGAACGATATCATTCGTCCTCACGATCATATATATATATATATGTATGTGTGTGTGTATATATATATAGCTACATACACATATCTATAGATATGTATCCACGTATTTACTTTCTTCGTTGGATCTTCAACTTGTGAGAAATTTACAATTACGAGTAATCCTTTTTTCAATCTTTTTTTTTTTTTTAACATAAATTGTAACAGTGTTATTCGACAAATTCTTCGGAATATTATATTTCTCTTTTTTTTCCTTTTTATTTATTTACTTATTAATCTCTGAACGAGTATCTAATCAAATGGTATCTTTCCTTATTGGTAGATGAAATTTATTTTTGGAAATGATTCGTTTGCATTTACGATATGCAATTCGATATGTAGAGATAGTTGAAGAAGATAAGAGAGAAAGAAAGAGAGAGAGAGAGAGAAGGGGAAGTACTTTGCTAACATAAACTCGTAGAAACTTTGCGATGGAATTTACTCGTTCCTTTTCCGTAGATACGTGTCAGCGACACCCCTTGTGTCGCGTATTTCACGCATCCTCGATGGTAAATTGAAGAGAACCCTTTCCGTGAAGCTATCTCTGTTATCTTCCTTTCCCAAAGATCGAGGATATAGATAAGTACTTACTTACTTACACGCTTATCATTTAACTTAATAATCGTAAGGAAACGATCGTAATTTAATACCATCGAACTTGTAACATTTTATATCGATTAATTGATAATAATTTACGTAAATTACTTCGCATAATCGTATGTAGGTTCTACTGTGCATTAATTAATTAATTAATTAATTAATTAACTAATTAATTATTTAAATAATTGTTATCACGATTTGTTTATTACGCGAGGAAAACAAGGAAAAAAAAACACAGAGAAAAGGAGTGAAAAAAAAACAAACAAACAAAAAAACAATAAAAAATAACAAAGAAATATGACACAAGTTTCACGCTTCCGCGTGTCTAAACTTGAACGAGAGAAACCGTATCGGATTATAGCATGGTGTACCTACTCGAGATAAAACAATGAATGACGCAGCAGCCTTTTTACAACGAACACAATGCTACCAGAATGACACAATTAGGTGGTTTTGCAGTACGCTCAACGTCGCTACAACACTGCACAACGATGACACAAAGTGAGCCCGTTCTCTCTCTCTCTCTTTCTCTCTTTCTCTCTCTCTCTCTCTCTCTCTCTCTCTCTTTCTATCTATCTATCTCTCTTTTCACGCGTGCATTCGCGACGAGAAGAAGAGTGGTGGTGGGTTTTGGACTCGCTGAAGGGGCAGAAGGTGAAAGAGTGGGCGGGTTACGGGAAGGGGGGTTGGAAGAGGAGAGGGGAGGGAAAGGGACATATATACAGTCTATTCAGTGAAATTAGAAGTGCGCCCGTCCTGATCTGAAAGCAAATAGCACTCGACCCATGCTCCTTTTCACGAACAATAGAAACGTTAAGCTAACAGCGCCGGCAATTGACACAAGTGCCGCCCGCGACTCGTTTCTCTTTATTCGTGGAAAACTTTTTCCAGTGGCTGTTTTTTTTCCTTCTCATCCTCCTCGGTTCTTTCTCTCTCTCTTTATCTATCTATCTATCTATCTATCTATCTATCTATCTATTTATCTATCTATCTTTCTATCCATCTCTATCTATCTCTGTCGCTGTCTTTCTTTATCTGTCTATCTATTTCTATATCATTCTATTTTCTAACGCCGAGTTTTGTTCTATTTCTTTTTTTAGCTTTCCCCTCTGCACATTCGTATATACGATACGCATACGTAAGGAGATATTACTCGTAGGTTCGATGCACTTTGCGAATGGCCCGCGCGATAATATCACAGGTGGATGTCTCGACGTCGTCGTCGTTGTTTACGTCGGTAGAGAAATAAGAAAGTATGGAAGTAAGTACGGTCGACCGATTAACAACCACGTGACGAGGTCGGCTAAAAAGAAAAAGAAGAAAAAAGAAAGAAAAAGGAGAAGAAAAAGAGAAGAGAGAACTTGTTGATCACGCGTGTAAAAATGAAATAGAATAATTCTTTCGGATGGTCCTTTCATTCTGAGCAAGAAAAATAATTATTAACGAACAAACAGCAATTGATAAACAATACATAAATAAACACAAATTGGGACGAATCATATATTACAAAATTTTGCTTACAACAGACCGTTGTAAATATTTCTAAAAAAATTAGCAATCGATCCTTTCGATCGGTCGAGAATTTAACAGGATGCACGTCCTTAAAAAAGAAAAAAAAAAGGAAAAGAAAAAGAGAAAGAGAAATAAAAAAGAAAAAAGAAGAAGATTTAACGTAAAGAAAGAAAAGTGAAAAATCCTTGCGAGAATCTTTACGCCTAGGAAATTAATAAGGCGAAATTAAATTCTCGACGTCCTCCTTTCTTCCGCTTGCCCTTTTCATAGCGACGCTCTTTTTCCTCTTCCATCAATATGCTCGCCGTCGACGTCGTCGTCGATGTCGTCGTCATCGTCGTTGTCGTCGTCGTCGTCGTCGTTGTCGTTGCGTTGTCGTTGTCGTTGTCATTGTCGTCATCATCGTCCTCGTCGTCGTCTTCGTTCTTTCGACGAGTTGTAAGAGGGACGCAGAGAGATAGAGAATCGAACGAAAGAGTATAAGAAACAATTTGCTTTCTGTAACGGGCCGAGCAGCAACGTTCTCTATCTCTGTTTCTCTTTCTCTCTCTCACTTTTTTTCTCTTTTTCTCCCTTTCTTTTTTACAAATTTTTCGTAAAATGCGAGCACGCGAACTTTCGCTCTCTTTTCTGATGGAAAGACGCGAATCCTTGATGGAGATCAAAGTGGAAAAAAGTTCACGAAGCTTACTGTAATCTCGTAACGCTCTTTTCTCTCTTTCTCTCTTTTTTTCTATCTCTCTCTCTCTCTCTCTCTCTTTCTCTATCTCTATCTCTATCTATCTATCTCTTTTCATGTGATACAGCGAAAAAGAGGGAAACTGGGAGTTTCTCAGTACCTCCGGCCATAACTGTACATACTTTACAAACACCGAGAAGCGTGAATGCACACCGGGATGCACATTCACACGAGCTGCATCCTTTTTTCTCGCTAGAAAACTTGGAAAGCAAGAAAAATGTCGTTAAAACTTGAACCTAATGTCTCATCCGAACCGACCTCTCACGTCTCCTCTTCTCCTCTTTCCCTCTCCCTCTCTTTATTTTTTCTCTCTTGCTCTATCTCTCTTTCGACTCCCTCCATTTATGTCTCGCTTCTCGTCCCTCCTACATTACTTCTTGGTCCTCCTACCCTCGTCGAGATTCTTTCCACTCCCTTCATCTCACCTCTCACCGAGCCCTCTTTCTTTCCTCCACTCGACCGTTCGCTTCTCTCCAGTCACTCTTTTCCAAGCGCATCCCAGCCTCCACCCTCGGCCTTCCTCCGTCGGCTGATCGTCCCCCACTTTTTTCTCTCCTTTACTCTCTCTCTCTCTCTCTCTCTCTCACTCTCTTCTCTCTCTTTCTGTTTCTCCCTCTATTTCGAGCACTCCACTACTTTCCTTCTTGTCTTTAAATGTCCTCTTATCCACACCCACCATGATGCCATCGCAGCTTCCGAACATCTAAAATCAAGGGTGTCGTTTTAACTTCAGGGCATTGAGAAGATTCCGACGATAAGAAAATTAATTCGATCGTGGTATTATCGCGTAATTTATCTTCACAAAACTTTTTAGGAAATGATCGAAGGAATATTCTGTTAGAAATATCTATTTATTTTCTACTAATTGAATTATAGATAATGATAGATTTACTGTAAACAGTCGTAGTTTGAAGATTAAGAACGCATCGTAGTTGAGATTAGATCGTTTTACCACGGTGCACGGTTGTTAAATCCTTGCAACTGGCTAATCTCACGACAAAACGTCGCCAAGTTCGCTTAGACGTAAGAGCCCGTTACACCGGTTTTCGTTACACCTGTTAAGCCGACGTAAACGAATCTAAGATATTCCAAGGAGGCACGTAAATTATTCCGAAAGCAGTGAATATTTTACTACCAGCGGTATAGTAACTTAGTAGTTCTCGTCTACGTCGACGCAACAAGTAAGCCAGATCACGAAATTTACATAAACTTAAACCGTATCGCCGCTTTTACTTTTCAAAAGGATTAACTCTGAGCTTTAATTTTCATGTAAAATTCATTTGCAAGAATATTTAACGTAAAGCTGCGCTACCCTTCCGTTACGTTTCTCTATATTTTCTCTCTCTATCTCTCTCTGTCTCTCCGTCTGTTGCTATCTGTTTCTCTCACTCGCACTCACTTAAATTTTTACTCTCTTCACTCCTCGATTTTCAATCCCCACTCGCAAGTAACGTTTCTTACTTGTTTGCCTTTAAAGAGGACAGAGTTTCGTCATCGAGACGACGATACGATTTAGTTACATAAATATTGGCTCGATTTCGATGCGCACCCTTTTACCGTTCCGTTCGCCTAGGGGGTAAGTGCTTTGAAACCCTCTCTTTCTCTCTCTCTCTCTCTCTCTCTCTTTCTCTCTCTTCTACGATACATATTCCAAGAAAAATTCGTATGAATACAAAACGATAAGTCAACTTCGTTGCAAGCTGTTTTAATTTCAACAGCTTCACAATAATTCAAGGAAATAAGTAAATTTATGTTTATGTTAACGAAAATTCCAGAGTACACTAACTTTTGAAAGAAAATACTTAGGTCGCCTAGAATTTCGTGAGATATTGATTAACCTTTTTATATTTGCCCCACAATATTTTAGCAACATCCATTATAAGAAATAATAATCCACAAACGGTCACCGCTCTTATTTTATTTCCTTTCTTTCTTTCTCTCTCTCTTTTTTTTTTTTATTTCTTTTGATGTGCTTTCTGTTTATCCCATGCATCAAGCCGTATCACGTGCGAATAGAGACGTCTTCTTGTCGGGAAGCTGAACGTTCAAAACGAGGAGGGCATGAGCTAGGGAAAAGTCGTAAATTGCGACAAACAATGATGCCTTAGGATGTGTCGCACGATGGAGAAGAGAAGCACCGACGGAAGGAAAAAGCCGCCAAGCGGTTCCGGCCCATTTTCACCCCGTTTTCTACAAGACTACGGACATCTTTACGATCGAAATTTATACGTCCCGTTATATTATATGTGAGCACCCCAGATTGTCTCTTTCTCTTTCTCTCTTTCTATCTCTCTCTCTCTATCTCTATCTCTCATACACACATATTTAACATCCTTTACCTCGGTCTACACGGACCAGTTATTACGTAACCGTAGATAGGTACGATTTATGTATATAGGTCAGGAGAAAATTTAAAAGCCAAATACGATCGTCTTTACACGCGTTCCTCCTCTCAAAAAGAAAGAAAAAAAAGGGTTCGATCGGAGTTAACGAGAATCGCATGTAAACGTTATTGCCGTATCGTATCGGCGCGTTAATCGATTACGAGAGGACACCCTTTTCCGTTCAAAAAAGATTCATGATTTCTTTTTTATCCTTCCATTATGTCTCCCCTTTTGCATGAACAAGAGAATTAGATTCGATCGATCGTAAATTTATCTTTTTGAATTTCTTTGTCTTTAAATAGGAAATAATCTTTAGGTAGGAATATATTATCCATTGTTTTAGATCTGTTCGTATTAACTAGTGTCGTATAAATGTGAATAAAATCAAGTTGGACAAGATAGAGAGAAAAAGAAAGAGAGAAGATGAAAGAAAGAGAGAAAGAGAGAGAAAGGGCACATAGGGTAACAAGATTATCGCCCAAAGTGGCTGTTTCTCGCGTTGGCCAGCATTCATCCGTAATATTGCCCATAATATACTTCCACCCTCTTAAGCGGCCACGGTTAAGGCTACAAAGCGGCTTACCAGCACGGCTTTGCCTTTCAACCCGGAATCTCAAGTGCGCGCCTACATTCCATGGATATACCTACATATTATATATGTACATATACATTATATATATATATATATATATATATATATATATATATATCGTTTGGTACTCTTCAAAAGGGTCCACTCGTGTACTCGACATTCGAATTGCTTTTGGTCAACGTACGTTCAAAGCTTCACCGATTCAGAAGAAGAATATTTCGAAGCAATTATAATTCGCGTTAGATAATAATCGTCAAAAATTTTCTTCTATTTCTATTTCGATGAAACGACAATTAATGGATAGTTCATAAAGAAAATGTTAATAATTACGAAATCGAGCAACGACAATAAGAAAGGAAATAATACATAAGTTAGATGTTTAACCGGATTCTTGTTTGCGAGAACGAAACGAGGGGATGAAATCGCGAAAAGTCGTCCACCGTGTCTAAAAGCCACCCCCGTGTCCCGTGCTCGGGCACAAGTACATGCGTATGTACTTCAATACAAGCACACAGATACACGAAAAAGAGCTATACGTCGAATGGTTAGGTAGGATGGCGCGTGCTACGTGGAGCCAGCCATAATGTGTATATTATGTTAACAAATAAGTGGTCGCGGTAATAAAAGCCCCGTTGCTACTCCCCATCTACTTTCTCTATCTCTCTTTTTCACTTTCTTTCTCTCTCTCTTTCCTTCACGTAATGTATGCGCGAGATGTCTTGAACAATATTCCAGCGACTCGGTCTGATATATAATAGCGTATATAAATAATAACGTCTCTGCTATCCCCTCCTACGTTTCCACCCTTTTGCTTTCGCTCTCACCCCCATATCTTGCGTGCTCTCTTTCTCTCTTTTATAGGGTGAGTTCTGTCCTCCAAGGCGAAGAAAACAGAGATAAAGAGAGAGAAAGAGAGAGAAGGAGGAGGGTGGAAACTGATAGGGTAGGGGGAGTGAAATATGTACAAACTTGCGGCTCCTTGTTATGAGCGGTGATAAATTACACTCACAAAGAAAGAGAGACAGAGACAGAGAAAGAAGATCCATTATAAGTACGCTGTGGTTATAGCGAATCTCGACTCGACGGAAAACCGACACGAGGGTAGGTCCTACGTGTTTTCCCTGATTTTTCATCTGGAATTTGGTCGATGTTGAAAAAAAAAGAAAAAAATATATCACAAATGAGACGTCGTAATCCGAACGAATTTCATGTTGAAACGATCAAATACGACGAGCGGCATTCTTTCTCACGCGTTCGTGATTGGAAGCAATGGACCGTGTCGAGTCTCCATCATCGGTGTACACGCACGACAGAGGAATACGCTTTTAAGTGGGCATAGCTACTCGTTCGAGCGAATACGACGGATCGGAGAAGGCGGCATGATAGTGCAAAACGATCGATAGAGAAGGGAGGAGGATGGAGAAGAAGAAGAGAGGATGACGAGAGGGAAATATCGAGAGGAGGCAGCACGAATCTCTCGGGTTGGTTTCTTAACGAAGAATTCGGCGGGGCTTTGCTCTAAGCAGGTGCCGAGATCAAAGAGGTTGCTCAATCGATTCAAGTAGTTCTGAATCGATCTAATCACCTACCACCTCTCGCTCGGGAATGAAAAATCAATCTCTTCGCCTTTTAAAAGAGAAAGGTGATCTCTTTCTCACTATCTTCCTTCTCTCTCTCTCTCTTTCTCTATATCTCTTCCTTTCACTCTGTACTACGACATAGTTTTTTCTTCTATCGATAATAATCTTTTCTATATTATTCGTCTTTATTATCATTCTTCTTATTTAACATAACCAATTAATTTATAGATACTCCATATATATGTATGTATGAATTAAGAAGAGGGATAAAAAAGAAGAAGAAAATAAATTGTGTTATATGAAGAAAAAGATTTCGTTCATTCGTTTCTGAGAATTACGTACAAGTTGTTTATACGCGATATAAGATAGACGTCCTTTGTTGACGAGGTCAATGGTAACATTTGAAAATGTTCAAAGGTACGAGCAAAAAAAAAAAAAGGATAATATACGAAAGATTCAGATTTGCTTCTCTCTTTCTCTCCATCTCTTTCTTTCTCTTTCTCGTTAGTTTGTCATGTTGAAAACTTCGAAATACTTTCCTATGAGATTTCCAATTCCCTAACGAGGATGTACGTGATGTTTTCATGAATCGTGTCGTCGATCCAACGTTTGTCTTTTTATTCTCTCCCTACGATTCTACGATTCTTTTCTAGGTGAACGTAGAAAATCCGTAGGATGTAAATCATCAGGGAGTTTACATCGACGACGAATAAGAAGAGGAAGAGGAAGAAGATAGTACTGGTTCTCGAGCAAAACTGGATACCCTTGTCAACGACGATAATGGCCACGACCTAAGGGATTCCAAGTACGAAGTGACGTATTAGAAGTAAAATCCGTGAAGCTCGAGAAAAAGAGAAAAAGAAGAAGAAGAATAAGAAGAAGAAGAAAGATGAGGAGAAAGAGGAGAAGAAAAAGAGAGGGGAAATAAGAGAAAAAGAGATACCTATATACATATATACGATAGGACTTTGCACAAGTCAATGCACCAAAAACTGCAGCTCGCGAAAACCTACACCATCTCCATCTACTTTCCTAAAGAAAAAGTCACTTTTTCTCATCCCTTCGAAACCTCTCACTCCAGTGGGAAAGACTCAATTTTTATCCTCGACCGATGGAAAGAAAAAAAGCGACGACAGCTAGGCCGTATTATAACGCATAATCGACAAAGTGACGAGCTTAGAACGAAAGGAGATAAGGGCTGTTGCGGTTGCGGGTGTCGACGTTTTTCTCCTTTTCTTTCTTTTTTTGTTCTTTTTTTTATTTCTCGTTTTTGTGTCGTTTTGTTCTTTGGCATTTTTCTATCATTTTTTGTTTTTTCTTTTCTTTTCTTTTTTTTTCTATATATAGAAATATTTCTTTCTCTTTTCGAACGAAGAGATTATTTTCTTGGGGATTTAACGTGAAGATACGACAAGAAGCCTAGCTACGAACGTTACATTTAGTTATCAATAACGAATGCGTCGTAGCTTATTAGGTTTTCTTCGCACGATGTAACGTTTGTCAATGTGCTAGGTATCTACATGCATACATAAATGCATACATACATAAATACGTGTGAAGCTTTCTCCGTTCATAACAATAACATCGTAGAAATTTACGGGCCGTTGTTTATTAAGCCCATTCAATCGCGAACGTTCGAACGAACGACGTGCTCGATTATGAAAAATGATCTATCGTTATACGATCAACCCGAGAGATATCAGACCTTTCTATCAGACGAATGGTAAAACGGGCACAAATGGTGAGTACCGCATAAGTATGTATGTATGCATGTACGTATAGAACATGTTACAATTTTCAATTGCTAACAAATGAAGAAAGAATGAGATGTACGCGACGAGAATCTCACTCGATCATTATTCTCGTTCTCTTTTAATTGTCAGTAATCTCTGAGGCATCGACAACGAGGTAATGATACATTTTTCCATCCATCTAGTCAATTAAAATGCCTTGCCCTTTTTTCGCGCGTCATTGTTTCTCCTATCTGTCTCACTGTATCGTCGCTTTTGTTTCGTTTCGAATCGCGAAGCAACGATCACTTCTTTCTTTTTCTCTTTTTTATTATTTATCTCGATCGTTAAGACGAAGAAGTTACATTTTATCCTGGAATAATTGCCAAGTCGAGTAGAAGGGAATGAAAATAAAAAGGAAAATGAAAAAGAAAAATGAAAAAGAAATAGAAGAGAGAAAAGAACCAAGCAAAAAGAGAATAAATATATAAATAAATAAATAAATAAAAAGATAAATAAGAGGAAAAACTTGACGAGTATCTCGAAGTCGATTAAAGGAGCCTAAATCGTAGGATCGAGCGATACCTAAAAGGCATGAAAAGATCGTCCAGGAAAGACCCTTTCCTCTGCGAACCGAACGGATGTCCGATGAATGCACTGTAAATCGAGAGAGAGAGAGAGAGACTGATCGATCGGCCATGCGTATCGATTAGTATCGATACCCATCGACTCGGCAGCTTCTCTCGCTTCCAGTCGAGCATACACAATAGACAGGGCTAATGACTACCGGAGACAAGGGGTGACATCGTCCAAAACTCCCCATCTGTTTCAGCCACCAAATCTTCCCATGATCATAACGCGCGTTACCTAATCGATTATAAGTTTCCGACTGCGAAAAAAAGGAAAAAAGTATCGATGCGATACGTTCTCGATGTATCTCCCCCTTTCACGACTAATAAAGAAAGGGAATAGATATCTATTCTTCTCTCTTTCCTCTTTTTCTTTCTCTTCTTTTTTTTTTTATTTTTTCACGACTACGACAGAAGAAAAGGGGTAAACATTTCCATAGAGATCGTTCGTTCGAAAATCTCTATGATGCGATATTAAAATCTAATGGGTTTAATCGTACCTTAAAACTCGAGAAGTTCTAACAATATTATAACGGAACAGCGATTTAGAGGGATATCGTTCTTATATCAAAATTAAAGTTATCGTTAATACGTAAATGACCTAGCCTAGAATAGACGAGCGTCCCGGTGTGGACACACCCCTTAGGAATAAGGAGAACAACGTGGAAGGTGGAGAAAGAAAAAGAGAAGAGAAAGAAATAGAAGGTTGAGAATAAGAAGATAAAGAGTATATATAAGGTCGTTGTTGTAGCGGTGTGTCTTGGACCCTCGGACACAACGAAGTTCGTAATAAGAATAGATGGCTTCCCTCGATTCCTGAATGGCCGACTATTAGCAACGAGCCGTACGGCCGACAATGAGGCCCGACAAACTGATAAATTATACCACGGGTGTATCCACGCTGCACCGGCTGCAGGTAAATAGAATTAATCACGCTATAGAAGGCAGCAGCGGCAGCAGCAACAGCAGCAGCAGCAGCAGCAACGCCGGCAGAAGCACCGATCGAAGTCGGCCGGCTCGCTTGCAAGGAGCTACCAGCCAATATAGCAACATGACTACACGTTTTCACCGGCCAACATTCTTTTCTTTCTCTCAACGTTTTCGTATCTGTCGTGTGTTACATTCGACAGAGGGATGGATGGATGGATGAATGGTGGTTCACGTTCGCCAGTCGAAAACAACAATATCAAACGCTTCTCGTCGTTAATAATAAAGATAAATATTCTAGGATATTCTTTCTATCGGATATTAAAAAAGCAATCTTAAGGATCGCTGTTGTACATTTTTTCGATTGGATAAAGAAAAGGGAAAAAGAAAAATTTCGAGCGATTCAATGGTCCGATATTCTACGAGAGAATAGAATTAAAATGAGATGGATATAGACAGAGATATACAGAGAGAGAAAGAGAGAGGGAGAGAAAGAGAAGGGTGACACGTTCGAGATAGTCCAGCTTCTCCCGGTCCTCGAGTTACCTACCTCTCGCAGAACTTCAAAAGCAAACAAAAAATATTTCCCCTAACAGCACCGATACTCTTTCAACCCCACAGTTTCTATGAGGCTGCGCTAAGGTGAGAGATATACGAACCGAAGAGGATAAAAAAAGGAAGAAGAAAAAAAGTCTCATGAATCCAAAAGTTTCGATAGTTCGAATAGAAAGAGGGACGTTTACAACACCCCTCGCTTTTTTTTACCACCAATGAAAACGTACGCGAACGCGTACACGTACCGTAGCTAATCGCATGAAATCGAATCGAAAGTGATCGATACTCGCTTCGATTATCCACCAGTCTTTTAGTTCGTCTCACCCTCGGAACCATTCGTTTCTTCATACCTGAGCTTTTCCTGATCTCGCAGAATCGAAGTTTAAAAGGAGAAAACTAAATCCATGTTTTGTTCTTTTCACAATGGTTAACAAATTGTTCTTCGTGCTAGATCAAAAAGGTATATCTCTTGCGATATTTCACACATGCAAGGGAGAAACAAATTTAACCTTTTAACACAGACGATATTTTTTCAAGTTGAAAAAAAAATATATATATATACATATATCCTGAAAGAAATCAGGAATAATTATATTTATAAAATAGATATCAATAGATACGATCGGTTCGATCTTATAAAATATATTTTCGTCATAGCTATGACACTTCTACTCGGTTTCTAATGTAAGAGAATTCGTGAAGTTGCATATGCGATGTATGAGTATGAACAGAGACAGATAGAAGTAGAGTGAGACGGAAGAACGAAGTGAGGGCGTACGGGCACGGCTAATAAGCCATTGCTTGTGACTTTAATATTATGGATATCGTTGTTTGCACAGCTGCCTGTGCGAAGTGACAGCCAGACCGAGAGAAGAGCCGCGTGCGAGATCGATGCATTTATGCATGACGCGTGGATCGAGCAATAATATTTTCATTCTCCTTTCTCCACGCCCGCGCGAGTTCCTTCTTACGCCAAGAAGCTCTTCATCTCTCTCTCTCACTCTCTCTCTCTCTCTCTCTCTCTCTCTCTCTTTATCTTTCTCTCTATTTCTCTCTCTATTTCTACCTCTACCTATCTCTGTTCTAACGAAAGACAAAGTAGCTTAGGCGCGAACTTCACGAAGTATACCGTGTATACAGGTAGTAGAACACTGACTCGTTGAATGGTAGCATATGTAATACTTTTCTTACATTCATACTATACATATGTATTTTACAATTCTGCAGTGGCCAGTTGTGATTCGTCGAATAAATGAACGACTTATAAAAAAATTATGAAGTATTTATATACATAATGAATAGAAATAATAGATGTATTAAATTGTCGTAATTTTTCTTTTTTCTTCGACATCAAATTTCATGAAAAAAGAAAAAAAAAATCTATTATTGCACATTGCAATAACAAATGCTAATAATGGAAGAATTAGATTCTCAGAAAACATTGTTAAACCGTATTTTAAATGGTACATTAAATATTTTATGCTGCAATACTCCATGCAAGATGCATTTAACAGGTCACAAAGAAAAAAAAAGGGAATAAGAAAAAGTATTAAAGTATGATACTTAAATCTTCTAAAGATTAATTGATAAGAGTAAAAAAAAAAAAAAAAACTGTAATAATCTCTTAATTATCGTTTACTTTATAAAAGAGCCAGCAGAGTTTCGAAAAGCGTATGATCATTTTTGTGAGGTCGCTGTTATATAGAAAGCATGCCGCACGGTTATAAAGAAGAAAGAATGATTTCCAAAGAAAGATGGAAAAAGGAAAACAGACAGAGAGACAGAGAAAGAGAGAGAAAGGGTGGGAGGGAGGGAGGGATGGAGAAAATAGGGGAAAAGCTTGCACAAGAGAAGGAAAAGAGTTATAATATCGTATAATGAAAGAAAGAGAGAGATACCAATAGTTGGAGCGCTCGCGGTGAAAATACAAAGAACGATGGACAAGGTGAGAATAAAAAGCATCGAAGGACTCGCTTTCTCTCTCTCTCTCTCTCTCTCTCTCTCTCTCTTTGTTGCTCTCTTCCTTTCTCTTTTTCACTCGCATAGGTGCGTACAATGTATTCGCACGATATGAACTCTCCCGGTCGCGGAGACTCCTTCCTTTTTTCTCATTGAACCAGCGATGCTTCGACACGAAAAGACGCACCGGCTCTCTCGGTAGGGGAGGGTGGGCAACGGGTCGCACAAAGTCG
The DNA here is from genome assembly GCF_905475345.1 of Vespula vulgaris. Lineage (NCBI taxonomy): Eukaryota > Metazoa > Arthropoda > Insecta > Hymenoptera > Vespidae > Vespula > Vespula vulgaris. The sequence goes on along the minus strand of NC_066595.1, from coordinate 4,298,136 downwards.
ATTCGAATGAGAGAGAAAGAGAGAGAGAGATAAAAGGCGCGGTCTGAAACACGAAATATATAAGCAGCCGAGAGAAGAAGAAGAAGAAGAAGAAAAAGAAGAAGAAAAAGAAGAAGGAGAAGGGTGAAATGATGGAAAAAAAGAATAAGAGAAAAAGAGAGAGAGAGAGAGAGAGAGAGAGAGAGAGAGAGAGATAGAGATAGAGAATGGTGAAAAAAGGAGTAGGGGAAAAAAAGAGAAAAAGAGAGAGAAAGAGAGAGAGAGAAAGGGAGAAAATAGCAGCAGGTCGAGCCCAGGAGTCTCCGGACGAAGACAAAGAGAGAGCAGAGAATTAAAAGTATCGTGGACAAAGCCGCGGGACAAGACGCGGGAGCTCATTTGGTGTCTCCCCGTGAATGGGCGTTCATTATGATGCCTCCCGGACTAACAATCGGGTTCATTTTGTCTCTCCTGCTCGTGGCAACAATGGTGTGGGTGGATGGGTGGCCTGGAGAAGGAGGTGGTGGTTGGGGGCTGAGAGGGGCGGGGGTGGCTGGCCGGGAGAGGAAAGGCTCCGCCGTTGCTTCTGTCGCATCCACCTCTCTCTCTCTCTCTCTCTCTCTCTCTCTCTTTCTCTTTCTCTCTCTATCTCTCGTTCTTCCTCCCTCTCTCTTTCTCTCTCTCTCTCTCTCTCTCGTTCGCGCTCCGTTCGTGCTTCTACTGCTGCCTCTCGGTTATCCCTCCGCCATCTTGACTGTGCCACGATGTTCTTTTGTCGTCTTATAAAGGCACCAGCCCCCGGGAAGAAAAAGACGGCGGCTTCGTGGCTGAGAAAGGGAGGAAGTGCCGCTGGAAGAGACGCAGAAGCCGAAGAAGCCGATGGTGGTAACGGAGCTAGTGAGATAAAGAGAGAAAAAGGAAGAGAGGAAAAGGTGAGTGCAAAGAGAAGAGAAAGACAAACGAAGAGACGAAGAGACCCTTTCCTACTGGATGGAGACACCCTCTGCCCCATCTCCAATCTCTCTTTTTTTCTTTATTTCTTCTCTTTTCTTTTTCTTTTTTTTTTTCTTTTTTTTCCTCTTTCTTCTTCTTCTTCTTCTTCTTCTTCTGTTTTTTGTTCCTCTTTTTTTCTTCCTCTTCTTCTTTTTTGTCCTCTTTTTTCTTTTTTTTCCTTTTGTTTTGTCCTTTGGTATCAACGAGTCGACCTGGATCGTAATTATAAACGGTGGTCCAAAGTAATAGTTGTGAAAACGAAACGCGGAAAGTACAAAAACGCCGATATCATTCGGTTAACTTTATATATTCCAAGGAATTCTTATATCTTTCTTTTTTCTTTTCTTTTTTTTTTTACTGGTTTTACTGGTATAAATTTATTCATTGTTAAGAAAACAATGGCGAATTATAAGAGTGAAATTAAACGTTCGTTAACGTTATTCTTTTCGTTGGTTCATCACGATTTATATATGTATCACGAAAGTGAACTCTTCGAAGTTCTATCATCAATGGTGAACAAAAACTCGGGCAAACGAACTATCCACGCGAAAAGTAACAACGATCTATCGTCGATGAAACGATTTTTGTCTCACGTACTATCCACCAGTCTCTTCTCTAATTACATCCGTTTAAACGCGTTACTCTCGACGATCAAATCGATCCTCGACGATCCTTTTCGTAAATGAGAAAAAACACGAAAGGAAGAAAGAAAGAAAAAAAATAGAAAGAGAGGGAAAAAGAGAGAGAGAAAGAGAAAGAGAGAGAGAGAGAACAAGGATCTATCTTTTTCGGTAGAACTCGTACCGATTCAATTTACCTTAGCGGGACGATAATTAACGTCGTAACGGACGATTTTGCCCGAACGGAGAACGCGTAATTGCTTCGAAGGGATTGCTGTACGCGAGGTAGGTAGACAAAAAAATATAAATGAAAATATTAAAAAAAAAAGAGAGAGAGAGAGAGAGAACAAAAAAAAAGGAAGAAAGAGAAATAATAACAACAACAGCAACAAAAAATAATAATAACAAAAAAAAGAAAAAGAAAAATATTCGGAGAAAAACGCGTCATTCATTGTTTCGCGACGATTCTCGTACGAGAATATTACACACCTATCGTCATTTGCGAGCAATTACGTTTCAAATTAGAAATAATTAAACGCATAGACGGCTAATTAGTTCAATGTAATTACGTTACTCTTTCGCCCGTGGCGAACGAACGAACGAACGTTGGACGAACGTAGATTTTTTTCACAAACGTTTTGCCATTCTTATCGACGAATGATAATGAAATATCAAAGATACGAAATACGAATCATATGTTTCCTGTTAAATGAATTTCTACAAATGTGGATGAACGTGAGAATGCATATTTTTTAACGGCGAACTTGTCCTCCTCGATAAGAGGAGTCGTCACGTTTTACGAACGATCGTTTTCTATAAACAGATTCATATACCCATCGTCCTTTCTCTTTCTCTTTCTCTTTGTTTCTCTCTCTCTCTTTCTCTCTGTTTCTCCTCTCTATCTCTGTCTCTTCTCACTCTTGATAAAGAGGAAAATGATTTGCACGTGCTTCGAAAGTCGAATACGCGTTGGAGTATCGAACACGCGGACCATTAACGTCCCGATAAAATGTTTCCACTCGGCCATTGTTCGTCTCACAAAGGTATTTTGTAAAGCGTATGGTCACTTTGGGACTCGACGAAAGCACAGAAAAAGCTTCCATATGTCCTTCCTCGGATGACGCGAGTCACGTAGGTGGCCCGTACACGAGACCAACTTCGATCGAGCGTTGAAAATTTACGATCGTTTCGAATTCCTCGATGTTATATGTAGAATATATATATATATATATATATATATTCTACATATATCCCATACACACGCACACACACACACACACATATATATGTGTATAGAAAAACAGAAGAAAATAGAAAATAAGAGATAGGAAGAAAATTATTAATAAAACAGACCATAGATGGCCACCATTTGATGATTCGCTTATAAATTTAACACGCTATCTTTCACATGATTATTCTACGAAAAGCAAAAGAAAATTTTTCTTGCATCTGCTCGCGGACTGATCTGAATGCCCTCGCATCGTCATTTTTCTTCCTTTTCTTTCCGTCGATTGTTCAATGGACCGACAATGCTCGACCGGACCGACGGTGGTCAATTTGTTTGAATGGACAATAACAGACGAGGGGGGGACACAATGGACGCGTTAGCTGTCACCGGCATAAATCAATTTCAGCAAAATGTAGCGAAAAGGTGACCCGTTTTAACGTTGAGATTGCGAAGCAACGCGTACGATGCGTCCCGATTTCGTCTCTTCGTACGATCGCCCATTTCGGAGGGTCATTTGTTTGAGGATACTTTTTTCTTTTTCTTTCCGATTTTAGATCCGTTCGTCTTGAACGGAAAAATATTTTGCGTATATTATACTTTTTTTTTTTTTGTAACAAACAATATCATGTACGTGTTTGCGGGGGTGTATGCGTTTGCGTATGCACGTGTTAAAAGATGAATTAGAACATTTCAATTGTTTTCTTTTCCTATTTTTTTTTCTTGTTTTATTTTCTTCTTTTCTTTTTTTTGGGAGGTTTTTGATCTTTTTGTTTAAATCGCACAGAGAGATAGAGAGAATGAGCAGCACGCGAGAAAAAGTATATTTTCCGAGCATTTTGTACGAATTTATGCCGCTTGAATCAACGCGGGTTTTTTCAAGCGTAACTCGAGGAACATCTGTAAAACATTTTTTGGTAATCAAGCGCGGAAAATGCGTGCCCGCCGTTCATTTAATCTGGTTCGTTCAACGGTGCACCATTGTCCCGTCATAAGATAATAAAATTCAATTAATATAACGAGCCAATTAAGCACGTCGACATAGTGACACGATAGTATTGCATCCAAATTTTTCAGGTACACACATGTACAGAGCAAGAGAGAGAACGAGAGAGAGAAAGAGACAGAGATTGAGAGAGGGAGAGAGAGAAAAAGAGAGGGAGAGAGAGAGAGAGAGAGAGAGAGAGTCAGGGAGATCATTCGATTTTCGTTGTATCCATAATCGGTCTGCGTTATCGTTTCGAGTCGTTTTCTTAGTTTAATTACTTTAATTACTTCGAATTTAGTACCGATCAATCAACAAATTGCGTACGTACAAAATACGCTTAAATGTCACTAATTAATTAATTGTTTAATGATCGATCGAAATTAATCTGAAAGCTATTCATGACAGTAATTATAAGAAAAATATATGAATTTAGTTTGAACTTCGGATTAATTATTTCTAGTCACGCATAATGTAATTGACGCACTCCTATAAAATGTGTGACCTACATGCCCGACTTGTTAAAAAACTCGGTCGATAAAAAAAACTTTCTTGATATTAGTTATATTTATTATAACGAAAGATTCTTTAAACGTCGATTTATGACCTTGTTGAAACGTGAAGCAATAAGATGTAATAAAAAGAAAGAAATAACTTTACACTAATAAAATTATAACAAATACGGAAGCAAAGTTATTGACGAAAGAAAAAAACTTGTCTTATCCGTCGTCGATATAACATCGTATCCTTTACTACAGTAGATAATGTCGCACGATCGTTGATAAGGTAGGTTCCTACCAATTCGAAAAATAAATTTTAGTTGGTATCTTATCGCTCGTTGGTATTTCACGAATTATTATCGCAAGAAGAAGAAATTCTTTCGATGGAGAAAGTTGGTCTCCTTGGATGCTACAAAAATAGGGATGCACTCGATTGGTCGGATATAGGGATGAACCCTCTTCTTTCGTATGAAAAGGATCGGCAATGTTTTGAAAGGACGAAAAGCCAGTCAGTAGCTGGACAATGAACGCAAACAGGATTTAAGGATTCTGATAGCACCGTATGAAGCTGCTACTCGCCAGGATCCGAATTGAATCGCATTAGCCACAAAAGCACAAAAGGGAAGAGAGCTCCCGGTCTCTTCGTTTTCGTGTCCGTTGTTATCGAGTGCCTCTCGTACTTCTCGATGGGATTTCGCGTGTCTCTTTTTTTTCACTTCTTTTTCGATTATCATTGTAACTGGACATTGCTACCTATCGCGATAAGGATCCACCATCTCCAATTTCATTCCTACAAATCGATTTCATTTTACCCTGTTGTCCAACCCCACCTCCTTCCTCGACGGAAAATAATTTTTTGTCCTTTTTTTAAAAAAATGTACTTTTAGAAGGTGTAAACTTCGTCGTTTCTTTTAAACCATTCAAAGAAATACTTTGTTAACGTGAAAAAGCAGAAACTCTCGCGTTAATCAAAACAACGTCTCTAAAGTGGCATATTATCCATCACATTCTATATCATCGCGAACGTATCGTTCTCACGTAAGAGAAAAAAGAAATAAAAAAAGAAAGAAGAAAAAATAAGAAAAAAAATGTAAGAAGCTGACGATGAATCGTCGCGGGAAGAGAGGAAAACACATAGTCACTGCAAACGACTCTCTGGTAATTCCTAAATGTCTCGGTGTTAGATAGTGCCTCTAATGTGCCTACGGCCTATCTGTCGATTTGCTTCATTTCCGTGTGGAGACGTAACCGTAGCGTACGAGACATTTATACTTTGCCAGTTTCTCGACTTCGATATACAGAGACTTTATCTCTCTTCTCGTATCAGCCTCTCTCTCTCTCTCTCTCTCTCTCTCTCTCTCTCTCTCTCTCTCACTCTCTCTCAATAACTCTCTCGCTTTTCTTCCTACGGTCCTCTCCCTTTCATACTCTCCTCAGTTTCTCTCAAATCGGATTACGAACGTATTCGACCATTTTATGCCTCACCCATCTACTATATTCGATTTCGGAAGTATTATTATTATACTTCGAAAGGAAATCGAAAAAATTTCAACGAATCAATCGAATGAACGCATTAATTTCATTTATATATATATATATATATATATATATATATATATATATATATGTATGTATGTATGTATGTATGTGGATACATTTATCTCAACTTTCGAAATTATTTATTCCACGATTGCTATGAAAAATCCTGTGATCTTTCTACGTACGTTTACTAATACCATAGATCGTAGATTATAATAAAGATACCTACTTGCTTCTTGCATTAAAGCTCGCACGCCATTATCGTAACTCGAGGTCTTCCGTGGATAACGGAAATAGAACTGTCGTAGGCGTTCGTTTATGCTCGCGTCAACGCTCTTACACCTTTAATTACGAGATAATTCAGTAAAACGTAGATGAATTTCCTACGTTTTCTTTTTATAAAAAACATAATGATTCATATATATATATATATATATATATATATATATATATATATATTCATTTATATCAATGATAAGAATTAGGTCGAATATGATTGAAAGATAATTCGTATTATTGACAAAATAAATGAATTTTCAAGTTTGAGCTTCTCCTAACGCAAAGTAAACCAAAAAATTTGACTTCGTCGTATATCGAACGAACGATAATAATATTGTCTGTTTGCATTAGCTCAGCTAGCTTCTTAAGTTTAACAGTTCCTTTTGACAAGAAGAAGGAAAAGACAAGCTGTTCGCTCGTTTATCTTTCCCACAGACGGACCCGAGAGAACGATAACGCTTCGCTTATCGACGCTTCCGCAAATCGATTAGGTGTGAGAACGAGAGTGAGAAGGATAGAGAAAAAAGACAGAAAGAAGAAGAGAAATAGATAGATAGATAGATAGATAAAAAGAGAGTAAAAGAAAAAGAGAGAGATGGTGGCGAGTTATCGTTGTATATGAGTACATATATTTGTGTATAATATATACATATATATATATATATATATATATATATATATATATATATATATAAATATGTATAAGAGAGTGCACAGAATGCAGCAAGCATAGCGCAGCTTCTTCTTTCGAGAGCTTAACGATCCAACCGTGACTCTAAAGTACTTATACATATAAGTACATATGTACCTACGTGGCACGTTAGTTAGTCAGCTGATATTAATATGGTCATAATTGAAAATTCCATACTCGCTATAATGAGAGACAGGTATATTAAAGTAATTAAATAATTCAAATTCTTTCATTTATATGGAGAATTATTTTTCATCTTTGTTTGTTCGTTCTTCTTTTTTTCTCTTATTGTCGGAAACTTGATTCTCGAATAAACTACAGCTTCGATCAATCTCTTTTATCGATGCGATATTATTCTATATCGATCGAAAATTTTTTTACTATTCGACTTTTGTTTTTCTTCAAAGAGAGAACGATATACATATACATACATACATACATACATACATACATATATATATATATATATATATATATATATATATATATAGTAGAGAAAGAGAGGGTAGCATTGTGTATTTCGGTACACTCGCGGGTCAAACGGGAAGGGCCGATCAAATCGATAATTGGAAAAAGGCTCGTTGTCACGGCAAACCAGTCACAGATATCCATTTATACATACGTATATGGAGCCGCGTTGATAAAGGGCTTATTCACGGAGCTTCGAAAGATTTTCAAGAGACAATGATCGTGCGTGGGCCTGTCGACAAAAGTGAAAGCGATAAAATTATTCGTTCGCGCGAACAATCGGCGTAAACGAGCGCTTCGATTTTTACCACAACTTTTTATTCTTTATAATTTTTTTTTGCTTGTTTTGTTTCTCCTTTTCTTTCTTTCTTTCTTTTCTTTCCTTTCCTTTCTTTCTTTCTCCTTTTTCCTTTTATACTTTTCTTTTAAACTCTTCTCCTTAGACGGAGGAGCACGTATATACTAAAAAAAACTACAGCTTGACTCTTGAAACGATTCACATTTTTTAATAAATAAACATAGACAGACCTTTTTTCTTTTTTCATTTAATAATTTGTTAATTGTCAAACAATTTACGAGTTTCTATATCATTGTTGATATTCGTTGTATATTAAAATAAAAAAAAAAAAGAAAGAAAAAAAGATACCGATCGATTCCCTTAAGGTTAAGGCAATGATCGAGACTAAAAGCTCGAATCGAGGAAGTTTTCAAACGGGTAGCGAAACAAACGACGGGAAGATCGTCTCTCAGGTTCGAGACAGGCGAAGAAAGGTCGAAGGGCAAGAGAGTCCGATATTGCCGTTTGTACACCCGAGGCGAGAGGACTCATATCGAGTCGACGACAATGTTCCCCCATAATGTCGACAGTAGAGCATTGTCCGCTATTGCCGTACGAAGGATATCTTTTGCCAGTCGCGTGCAAGAATCGCGCAAACCACCCTTCGTGTGTGCGAAGCATCGAAGAAGAGACCCTCCACGATAGAGATATATGTACGTTACCCTGACGGACCTTTAATTGTTCCTTTTATTTATTTTCACACCTACGGGATACATTTATATCTTCTTTTTTTTTCTTACACTCTTTCGATTCATTGTTATTTCTCGATGAAGTGTCATTCGCAATGAAGTTGATAAAAATCAGGAAGGAACGATTAACCATTCATAATTAACGATCAACCGATTTATTAATTTCCTTTTCAACGACATCGATAAAACCTACATTGTGCAAAAGAAAGAATATATGTAACATTCTGTAGATCGATTCATAGATTCTACGAGAAAAGAAATATATAAATATTATAGATATTAATTTACATGAGATCGAACTTAATTGATGAACAAAAGAAATGTTATATTATTATACGATAAATATTAGATATCTAAAATAAGAAATATTATGTTTAGATATATCAGATTACGTGGATATATTTTAATCGATTTGCAAATATATTTAGTTGGGACATTTATTATTGTAAAGTAATGAAATAGTATTGTAGGTAGACGGAGAACTTTCAAGAGTATTTTAATAATCAAATACGACATCAACGTTCCTATTGTTTGACTTTTCGTTATCCAAGTGACACAATGGTAGGATAAGAAGTAAGATCATTGGACGATCTCGAAAGGAAAGTCGTTGCGAGGTACGCGTGTGCTCGACTCGAATACATATCGCCTGTCGAATCAGCGATCGGCACCGGTCCACCAACGAAGGGACCATTCCTCACAATTAGCATCGATTCACGTGACGTACCGTCCATACAACACGTTCGTTTCGTTCGTCGCGTCAGAATGATCGTACCCATCATCATGGATGCGCTAGCGGACCCTCAACTTGGATAATTATTTTCCGATTATGATTGATAATCTTTGAGAATAAGAGACGAGAGAAGATACACGAGGCGGTCCACGTTCTTCGAGGTTATCTATCAACTCGAACAAAACCGTCGAACTAATAAGCTCTCACGCGATGATCCTTTTACACCATCTCAAATGCAAAAGTTTTATTCTTTTATTGTCGAAGAGAGGAAGTAGTATGTACATATCTATATACGTATATAAATATATCGATCGTATCAATAATAAAATCTTTAGCGAAACGTTTGTTTTTCTTTCTTGTCACTTTTTTGTATGTTCGTTCGTTTGTTTTTCCCTTGTAATATCACGCTCGATCAATTTTTTATTTTCAAACCCTTACGAAACTTGAGTTTTACGAACTTTTTAAATTTTTAGTTTTGATCGTAACATCGATTAGTACATATTCCACGTTATTAAGGGAAAAATGAATTAATAAAAAAAAAGAAAGAAAGGAAGAAAGAAAGAAAAGAAAACGAAACAAAACAAGGAAGAAACAAAACGAAAAGAAAAGAAAAGGAAAGAAAAGGAAAAGAGGAAAATAGAGAAAAGAATAACGGGTTGAGTAAGAATCGTACGATGAAATAACGCGACTCGATGTATGTACGTGCGTGCCGCTCGTGCGAGAGTGGTTGATCCTTCCAACCTCCCTCGCCACTAACCCTCCTCCCTCGTAGCCCTCATAGATACATTTATGATATATTCCAGTCACACGCGTCCACCACCGGTGGTGCCCTCCTACGCGCAACGTATTCATCGTATGTAACTCGAACGGGACTCTATAAAATACTACCCTTACCCCGATTTTGTTCAGCCGAATAACTTATTGTAGCCTGCTCTATTTTGATACGGCAACGGCATGCACGCCGAGCGACCGCGTACGTTGAATACCGAAATATCGTGTCTATGTACGATCAAACAAAGTGGAATTCGATTTCGTCTTTCTCAAATGTCAGATGTCCTAAAACCTTGACGAATATTCTTATTTATATCTATCGACAAATCTCAAACATTCTCCCATTGATTCATCATTATCATTTTGATGCATAACGTTAACGTTGAATAAAATGCAAAATGCATCTCTAAATAATACGCACGTACGTGCAGCGTAGCGTTTCTACGTTTGTATATTCTACGTTAGAATGTAATATAAATAGAAGTATATACTTTTTGCCATTCTCTAATATCGATGAAGTATCTGAACATTCGATCTATATTATTAAAATCCGATCTTATCTAGACAAGAATAAATAATAAAGATCAATTGGGATGTTAATGTAGGGGACCACCAATTCCTCTGTTTCTCGTTTCTTTTCTTTCTTTCTTTTTTTAATTGTTTTTTTTTTTTTTTGAATTTTCGAACAATATATCTGTGTAGGTAGGTACTTGTGATGATGAGACTAGCTAGCCAAGCTCTGGATGTGAACGAAGAATGCTCGGCAGGACTGCGCGATAAAAGGACAACAAAACGACGTAGAGCGTCGCGATTAACTGAAACAACCGAGCCGACAATGGAGTAATCAGCGAGCTTTTCGACGGCCTGCCTTCTCTACCAACTCGTCATCCTTTCTCTCTCTCTCTTTCTCTCTCTCTCTCTCTCTCTCTCTCTCTCTCTCTCTCTCTCTCTCTCTCTCTCTCTCTCCTCTCAAGCACCGTCCCATCGCGTAGTCGAAGCTGCCGTTGTTGTCGCTTCAGCAATCGCAACGATGATGCTTCGTCCATTGTCGAACGCTATTGTTTTCTTCATTGTGCGCATGAACTGCAGCACAACCCTGGCCTAGTACTCTCTCTTCCTCTCTTTCTCTCTCTTTCTCGTTTTTTCAAAAATAATTTTTGTCAATTGAAAATCACCTAAAAAAATTAAAGGCTCCTTTCTTTTATTCGAAAAGAATGACCCGTCCGTTTTTTATCGTTAATTTTGAAAGATACTCGTTTAATATATATATATATACGTTCGTTTAATATATATGTATATATATATTCCAATAAAGGAATCTGTTCTATCGACTTTGAAGAGACACGTTTGCAAGACGATATTTCGAAAGCAAGAAACCAAATGATGAGACAAGGAAGCTGGATTGTTTCATTGATGAGCGAGCATTCAAGGGCGTAACAGGGACTAGCGAGAGAGAGAGAGAGAGAAGGAGAAGGAGAACGATCACGCTACAGCGTTTGCAGATCCGCCGACAACCCTCTTTCGAAGCACGCTGCACGATGAATGGTATAATCAGCGGTCGTGTGGCCACCCCATTGCCGAAGAGAGGAAGATAGCCGATAATCCTGAGAGAACGAGAAAGATAGAGAGAGAGAGAGAGAGAGAAATATATATATACAGAGAGACAGAGATATCTTCTCTCCTACTTGTTCTTCTGCTTCACGCATCAATTGGATTCCAAAAGAGTCCAAACGATTTTGGAAAATCACTTACACCCACCCTCTGACACTTATTCTCTAACTCTCTCTCTCTCTCTCTCTCTCTCTCTCTCTCTCTCTCTCTCTCTTATTCACATACACTATTTCCTTTTCAACGTATTATCTCACCCGTAAAAGATCTTATCTGTCCACACGAGTTTAGATCTCTCCTAGATAAGGTCACCCTCCTAGAAAAAGATTTTCTCTTTCCTTTTTTTTCTTTTCTCTTTTCTCTTTTTTTCTTTTCATTCTCATAGAGGTAGAGAACGATACAGAGAACTAATTGAAACCACTCGTATACACTTACTTATATATACATTGAAAGTTATAGAAGCGTATCGGTGAGAGATCAAAACTAGAGTTCCCCTTTTCTTATTTCGCATGTCAAACGATAAAATTCATGCACACGCCCGCCCTTTCCCTTAACTCCCCTTTCCACACCCCTTTGGATCAAGCGAGAAACGCTTAACGAGGCTACGATAAAGGATCTCGTAGAATAACGAAGTACGCTGTTGAATTTCGGTGATTAGTAGCGTTATGGGGTATCTATGAGGGGTTGATTATTGTTTAATGAAATTTTCTTCCTTCGTAGGATATTTGTTTGTGAATCCTCATTAAACATTTTTTATGAAACTTTCTCGAAACAAATCGATAGATGTGTGTTTTTATTCGTTAGAAAAAAGAAAAGAAAAAAATAACGAACGAATACCGACAAAATTATCTCCTCAAAATAAGAACGATATTAACAAGCAACCTCGAAAACCAAGTTTGAATATTATTTGCCGTGGGGATGAATGTATTCGCACTTTCCGGAAATTTGACTGCTGACTACGGACACTGCTTTATAGTAGATGGTTTTCTCCAGCATCGGAGACGTTACCTCTTGCGAGCGGTCCCTCTCTCTTGTCTCCCCATTTTATACCTATACTCTCTTTATCGCCTTATCACTCGAAATGTCTTCAGCTTCAACGGTAGAGAGCACCCGGCCCCTCCCCCTTTCTTTCTCCCCTCCCTCATCTCTTTTCCTTCCTCCCCTCTTTTCCCCGAGCAATCTCAATCTTTACGGCAAGACAGCGCCAGCTCTGATAACATTTATTACACGAACCGTTTCTTTGCTCGAATCGTACTGATGACTGTGAATTAAAGAAAAAAAAAAGAAAGAAAAAAACATAACCTTTTAAATATCAAAAGAGAGCTAGGAGATGTTATTTAATCGTGTAGGAATAATTTCGATATATATATATATGTATATATCTATATATAAAGAAAAAGAAGAAGAAAAAAAATATAAGTCCTACGAAATATGCACGAAGAATAATTGGTATTGTCTCAAGTCGGTCTAGGCCGATGGCTAAAAAGTGAAAGAAAGGTCGGAAAATTGGTCGTGGTTGTAGGATAATCTGTAGGAGAAACGCGGCCGCACAAACACTCGAACAAACGTGTCTGAGATAGATCCATTGAGCTAGTTGCAAAAGTGTTAGAAATAATGGATAAGAGAAAGAAATGAAATAGAAAGGAGAAGGAAAGAGAAAGAGAGAAAGGAAGAAAGAAGAAAAACGCCAGGATCATGTCTAAAAGAATATACGTGATTTTGTCTATGTATTTCTGTCTATATGCGTACGTGAGAGAAAAAGAGGAAGAAAGAGAATGAGAAAGAGACAGAGCAAGAGAGAAAACGTTCCTGGTCCACCTGTTGCATGCGCTGGTATCCTCGATTCGCCATGTCAACGAAGGAGCCAATCGTGGGTGTCCATTAGCCGTGCACGATGGTGGGAGCAGAAGGATTCGTCTGGTTGGCCGTCGGAACAAACTTTTCCCACGTCCCACGGGAGTCGGGCCACTCGACGCTCAGCGGATCCCGCGGATTCGCCCCGAACTCCTCTCACCACCGGCAACCTACTCTCTCACCGATCCTGCCACAGTCCTTGCCACGCTCTCGCTACGATCCGCGATTGTCTCTCGACGTCTCGCGTTTCAAATTTACCTATCGTTCCTTTTCGTTTCGTTAATCATCCTGGAAACTCCTTAGGACTCTTGGAATGACCATCGTCGTCTTTATCGTGAAGTGGGGACTCAAATTAAACTTGATCGATCTTAAGACATTGTTATCATAGTAAGAGAGACATTATCGTTGAACGAAAAAGATTGATTATATATTTTTCAAAAGCGTTCGCATGTGTTTAGAATTTTGGTGGATATCGGCGGATGAAATCGCAAAAAATCGATATGGATGCACCTAGGAATTCTTTTGAGGGACGTATGATTTGATTAGTAATTGTCAAAAAGAAACAAGAAAAAATAAAGAAACAAATAAAAAGCAAAAAGAAAAGAAAGAGAAACGAGAAAAAGAGAGAGAAAGACAGAGAGAGAGAGGGTGTTTGTGTCAGTTTTCTTATTTAAATGCAACGAAAGATAACCGCTAAAATGTGCATCGATTCGATTCCAAGTTGTTAAGTTGTTACGCGCGAGTCCGCGATTCGAGTTACGCGGGAATTCGAACGGAAGAGGAAATACCGTCGGAATGTCGTCGAAAACGCTTCACAACGAGCATATTAAGAGACCGATGAACGCGTTCATGGTATGGTCTCGTGGACAACGACGAAAAATGGCACAGGAAAATCCGAAAATGCATAACTCCGAAATTTCTAAACGGCTTGGAGCAGAATGGAAGCTACTAAGCGAAAGTGAAAAGCGGCCCTTCATAGACGAGGCTAAGAGATTAAGGTAAGTCTAAGAGATTAAGCTAAGAAAAAAAAGAAAATATATTATTAATTAAAATAAAATTTAAATTCGCTCGAACAATAGGAAAATTAGAATTATTCATTGATGTTTTTTAATTGGAAAGAAAAAAAAATTTTCAATGTTTCTTTATGAATAGAATTTTAAAAGCATATTAAAATGTTTTTTAATACGTACAAATTATAACTTAATTACTTGCACGTACACATACACACGCGCGCGCACTCGAGCGTGTATTTGAAATTATACCGTCTAAGCTTCGTAAATCAAAATTTACACAATATAATTTCAAATCGATTGATAAGAAATGATAAAGAATTCATTGAAGTGTCTTTTCAAAATCAAATCGATTTCGATTCTTCTATTTCTATTTAATCGACTCTCGTTCGATCAAGCGAGTACAATTAAAAAATTAGGTATCGTTTTCAAATCAACGAAAAGCTTTTTCTCCGCCGAGTCTAATTGCTCTTTAGACATTACGAACACTTCACCAAGATGATCCCATTGAGGCGTATCTATAAATGCTATGGGGTTGAAAAATTAGGAAGGGGAACGAACGGGCTCGTAGTTCATAATACGGTACATTGTTGCTAAAGCTAAGGGCGTGCTACGTTAAGCTAGGGGGTTGAACCAGGAGAATAATAGGGTAGTATTTACAGATGAGAAAGAGGGTAGAAAAAGAAAAAGAGAAAGAGAGAGAGAGAGATAGAGAGAGAGAGAGAGAAAGAATGCTCTTAGCTCTTTATTACCGACTCTGAATATTTAATCACTGTTATGAGTTTATTTAGCTATTGGAGATAGGAATTCGGCGAATTGATTTTAGACGTAATAGAAATCTTAAATTACTCTAATGACGTCTCTTCCGCGAGATCGTAAAATTATATAACATCGATTCTCCTTGTATAATGAACCTCCGAAAATCTAAATAATTAATTCATCGAAAGTAAGATTGCTTCATTTCGTTTTAAAAATCTTCGTTTCGTCTTATCGCTGAGGAAGAAGTTGGGAAACTGATTAAAAAAAGAAAAAACGAAAAAGGAAATGAAAAATTTGTCAAAAAATAAGATGAAATATTCAAGATGAAATATAACAAAATATTCCTACTTCTTAGTATAAGTGAACCCTATATGCATATATCAAATTCTGGAATAATAATAATAATAATAATAATAATAATAATAATAATAATAATAACAACAACAATAATAATAATAATAATCTTACTCTTCTCTCTCTCTCTCTCTCTCTCTCTCTCTCTCTCTCTCTCTCTCTCTCTCTCTCTCTCTCTCTCTCTCTCTCTCTCTCTCTCTCTCTCCATTATTCCACGAGTACGTCGTCGATTCGCCTTCAATCGAAAGTGTTCGTTTATTTCGTGGATCCGCCTAGCGAAACGCCGCGAAAGCAAGGTAGGGATAAGCTAGCGAGAATTCCATGGGGGAGTGTAAGCGTCGAATTCGCTTTTCTCGCTGGCGCGGTTATGGGTCTGATAAAATGAAAAGAGGAATTATAAAAGTCCGCTGCGTACTCCTCAATGCGAAACGCGGATCGTTTCCTATTGATCGGCCTTATCTCGTGCACCGATCCGTTCCGCGAATCTACATTTCACTTTTCGCGATATCGAGAGACGAACGAAGACCGAAAGACGAACGGAGAAGGTTGGTAGGATGAGGATGAGGATGAGGGGGAGGAGGAGGAGAAACGAAATTTCGAGGAACCGCCGGTTATATCGACGAATTTCACTTGATTTCCGTACGAGTGATTCTCGATAGAATTTCACGGATGAATTTCGTTAGAATTTGAAAGCAAAGTTCGACGTTACCGTGAGGAACTATCCGAGAGAACTTCGATCTATCTTATAGAAACAGACACTATACCTATCTACGTCGAGATAATTAATATTTACTTTACCGTCTGGCATATGAATAGAAAAGTTAAAAAAATATAATAAAATAACAAAATAAAAAGAAAGAAAGAAAGAAAAAACAAGAAAAAGATACCAAAAAAAAAAAGGAAAGAGAGAAAGAAAAAGGAAAAAAGAAAAAAAAAGGAGGATATAGAAAAAAAAAGGGATAAAAAGCGTGGATGTCCACGTGAAATTTGGAGTGGAACGCGTAAGAGCGAATCCGCTTTTCTGCCGGATGCCGTGGAGAAGGAGGAAGAGAAGGACGATATCGGTGGTGGTGTCTGATGATGATGGTGGTGGTGGTAGTGGTGGTAGTAGTAGTAGTAGTGGCGGTGATAGTAGTGGTGGTAGTCGTGGTGGTGGTGATGGTGGCGATGGTGGTGATGGTGGTGGTGGTCGTCGTAAAATAAAGAAGAGAAGAAGGGCTACGATAAAGTCGTTCTCTTGGAGCCGCTTCTCGATATGACCGGTTGGTGGTAGTAGTAGCTCCTGCTTCCCGTGGAGCCGTGCTGTCACTGGCCCGACGTAATCTGTCCGTTCGTTCACGGCGACTCACAATGTGGCCCCCGAGATAACAAATAAAGCCCCATTGTCGCAATTGTGTGGATTTAAAAGGATTTGCGCTCCTCGTCCCGCGCTCTCCATCTCGTCTCGCCTCCACCACCCCCTCCCACCCCCTTTCTCTTCTTCCTCTTTCCTCCTTCTGCCGCCTCTATGCTGCTGTTGCCCGTCCAACGATTCACCGTCTCTTTCTCTACCCCTCCTCTAGCTCAGTACCTAGTCCCGCGATTCGCTCCTTCTCGACGCTCCTCTTTACGCTACCAAAAAGGATCTTATATCGTAGGTATATATACGCTTATGTAGGTATACGTATATAACACGTACGTAGCAGATACATACACCCGTATGTACATGTGTATGTACCATGCCGTTGAAGCTATCGGTATCTCTCTCTTTCTCTTTCTCTCTATTTCACTCGAGATATCCACACACCTTTATATTTCCTTTTGCTTCGCCTAATACGAGTTGTCATACAGACGGGACAGTGTTAAGAATTTTCCATCGACAGACTCACGATCCCACGTTCTTGGAAAGAATTAATATAATCGGGGTACGATTTCGACGTGAAGAATTCGTCTGGTTAATCGAGGGATACCGTACTACCGAATTAACTCACAATCAGAGACTAATTGATATTGTTTCTTGTTACGGCAGAAACCGCAGGGTGAAGCTTATGTCGACCGGAATGATATAAAGCGTTGTTTATCGTCGCTGAAAGTCCCGATGCCGATGAAGAGGAAAGGGGTGTGGGGAAAGGGGTGGTGGTTGCGCGGCTGCCCGGAGAATTGCCGTAGAATTGTAAAGATTACGCCCCGATGTTTATGCATTTATGCTGAATTATTGTCGGCGCGGCTTTACCGATGTTTATGCTGATTTACGCTTTGTGCTATCTGCCGGGACACATTGTCCCGGAATTATTATTCCGCCGCCTCTCTCCTGCATCCTCCGTCATTCTATCGCGCAATTCGCGCCGGTAAAGCGACGGCAAACTTCGAAATTTCAAATTTACTCGTTCGAACGGAAAATTTTGTTTGATTTGACGAAGAGGAAACAAAAGAAGAGAAAAAAGAAAAATAATAACAATTCGATTCATCAGATAATATTCTCAACAATCGTCATTCATTTTTCCAAGGATTTATTCGTTTTTTAACATAGAAACGAGAGAGAGAGAGAGAGCAAGCTTTATTTCTATCTTTCTCTTTCTCTCTCTCTCTTTTTGCACATCGCTTTTCCCCCATTGTCCTCCTTCTTTCCGACAAAATTCCTCGCGAAGAAGCCGCGAAAAAAGTAGAAGCAAAAAAGAGAAGGAGGAAGCCCTTTCGGTACGAACACCTATCTCTCCTTCGCTTTCTTTTATCTCCATGGAACGGAGCATAAATAAGGACTGCGTTTGTGCGCCGCTTGGGTACATAATGGAGTATTATGTGATGGAGATACGAAGAAGGCCCTCTACGTTGATGCAAGCACAGGGTGTGTGTACAAGATATTTACTACAAATACTCGTGTCGGCCCTATCGCGTCTCGGCGTAACGATAATACGTCCCTTTATATGGATAACAGTCTCGAAAAGAAGAGAGAAGGAAAGAAAAAGAAAAAAAAATCTCTAAAATTGATTCACCAGAAATTTTCATTGATCTTTCCAACTTAAGTAATTATTTATTAATCTGAAAATTATTCGAGAGGACGATCATCGTCCGTCGCGTAGATCAGAAGCACGATTAGAAGTACTCGTTAATAAAGCTTTATCGTTAATTATATCATCCCTAAACCGAGCCAGACGAACTCTGCTACTTTAATCATGCCTGATTCAAAGCCTGATTTAAGTCCGATTAACGTGTTGCAATGAAAAACAAAAAAAAAGAGAGACAACCTGAAAAAAAATCGTTAATATCGCACATTTAATCGTTGAATTTGATAACTTCGCTTACGAACAACATCTGTTTCAGAGCCCTACACATGAAAGAACACCCGGACTACAAATATCGACCACGACGGAAACCGAAGAATTTAGTGAAGAAAGAAAATAAATTCGGTTTTTCAATATCGCCATTGATGTCGCCCGGTGATACCCTCGGCAACATATCTCGTGGTCTTTTACCACCGTTGGCACCACCTTCGCATCATCATCCTTTGATAGGTCACGACGATCTCAAGATACCTCGTTTCTTTCCGCCGTTTCCGTATCCCCTCTATCCGATTCAACACAAGTTGGGTGACGAATTGAACGGTGGTAAATTGGCTGCGGATTTGGCCTTCCAAGCTCTATACGGTGGTAGCACGTTTTATTCGAGTCACCAAGCGGTATCCTGGCCAGGATTACCGGCGACGACGTGTCTCCAAGCTAATTGTGGTTGTCCTAGTCCACCGAAGGATCCGAAAAGGACGTATTTGCCATCGAAGTTGGAAGAGAGATCCTTTCCCAGTCCGGGTAAACACGAGGACGAAACTTTTCCGATCGAGCGTGATACTACCATTGAAGAATCTCGTTACAGAAAGCTAGAGGACGAAGGATTAACTTCGACGTTGGAAAGGCATCAGGAAGAAAGATCGAGAGATCGTTTTTCATCCTCTTCTTCCTCATCGCCAACCGATCGACCAGAAAGAGCGTCTAGTACGACATCGGCAACGACAACGAGTACGGTGACCAAAGTAGAAAGCGTCTTCTCCGTACAAAATCTTACATCACCTAGCACGAATTTGACGTCCCATCGAAGTCACGTCATATGAAGACCGCTGCCGGTTCTCCCGGACCTAAACTTCCGGGGGAACCTTCTACCAACCGGTTGGCCGACGGCAACCGATTGGTGGAGAATACCACCGATGCTTTCGCCGATCCCACAAGCTAGTGTCGCTAATCTACCATCGGCTAACATCAAGGACGACGATGTTCACTTTCAAGAAGAACATCAGAGAAATTCTGTCGTCTCTAGAACTACCGGGAGGACTGGCTTGCACGTCGGTGCCGCGCAATGAGATCTTCTCGAGAAGTATCATTAGGTGGACGAGTCAAGTGCATTTACCGGAACGTGATCGAAATGCTTTCAGACTTCTTTTCCTTCTTTTCTTTTAACGTGTTAACGTTAATTTATGATAAATCTAAAAGCAGTGATATTACGTCAATTTCATTTCTCCTACGTGTTGTTTATCTCAGCTCTAATAAAAACAAGACATAATCGACAAGTCTCGCTAAAGAACGTTATATCCCAGGTAAGATGGCCGAAATTATTCAAATTTCGTCGCGACGCTTAACAATTAATAACATAACATGGAACGATGGAACGATATGAATTCGATATGTAAATCGACGAAAGGCCGAAAGAATTCGACGAGTTAGCTTCGAAAGCAAAAGTTAATTAAGACAATCTCAACGAAGAAGAAAAAGAAGAGGAGAGAACAAAAAACAGGAAAAAAATCGACGGCATATCTCTCCTACCCTAACCCCTCCCAGTCGCCCATTGCAAATTTCGTGAAAAACATTTTCTTCTTTCAAAGCCACCTAGTGAGTTAGATAGTCGAAATCGATAACACGGCGTTACGAAAATCCCACAAAGGGATACGGTACTCCCTTCTGGGAGATACTCCGTGCTCGTTGGAAATACTAGAAGAGTCCGATTTTGATGAGACAACCAACCCTCTCATACCACATATTACCTACATACATGCGAACCGGGCGTGTCTTTGCCAACCGACGAAAAACAGAAAGAGAAAGGGAGAAAGGACGTAGGAGGGGTTGTATGCGAAATCGAGAGAGAAAGGACGGAAGATGGAAAGGGTGAGAGAGAGAGAGAGAGAGAGAGAGAGGGGAAGGAAGGTAGGGAGGGGATAGGGATGGAGGAGAAAAAACCTCTTCCAGCGGAGGCAAATCTCTTCTTTGGGATGCGGCCATGCGAAATAAGCCAAACGTTTTGAATGCTAACGTAGATGCGAGAACGGACCCGACACGTATGTGCTGTACGCGTTCACGGCTATTTTGTTGCGGTGGCGTTTTCGCGACGACGAAACGCATCGATACAACCCGCGAAATTATTCAGCGAAAACGTATGTATGTATGTATGTATGTATGTATGTATGTATGTATGCACGTATGTATGTATGCACGTATGTATGTATGTATGTATATATGTATATATATATGTATGTACCTACGTAAACGTTTCCGCGTACGCTTCACGGGAATATCGATCACGAGAAAGGTATTCGCGAATCACCCGTTGCGTATGTAATTACGTAAAATCGAATTTTCTTGTTGTTCGAAGCCAAACGGAGTACCTATCGTTGTCCCCGTCTAGCCATTATTCCATTGTGTATATTTTATAGATTTTATTTTGTGACGATCGCGCATATATAGAATTGCTGGTGCTTACAAAAAAGTAAAAGAAAAAAAAGAAAAAGGAAAAAAAGATAAATAAAAAGAAAGAAATACGTAGAACTTTTCGAAGCGGATTTCATTTCCTTAAATCTAAACTTTCTTGGATTACAGTGACGCGTGACACGATTAGATTTTCTAATCGTATTAATTGAATTTAAGAAAGAATCAATGGCTATCGAAATAGTAGTGCTGGCGCTAAATTAAACTTTCAAAATGAATGAGAGTTCGTTCATTATTTTGTTGAATAGTTATATTTACTTATCGTTTTCTTCGTGAAAAATTGTTACGAAAATCGTGCAATCGAATTCTTTTGTATTTTAGTATTATATTATCGTTTGTTAAATAGTTCTTATTGAGTTAAGGCCCACGCGTAAATAAATTCCGAAGGGACACGCTAACGAATTTCTATAATAAATTAGAATGACTCTGAAAAAGTCGAAAACGCATTTTACTTAAAACGTTCCACAAAAGATGTAAAATAAGTATAATGTAAAACATATCTAATAAATAGAAACATATCTTTCGAGTACGTATGTAGCGCGTTCGTCTCTATGTAAAAAAAAAAAAGAAGAAAAAAAACAAAAAAGAAAAAACCAAAAAAAAAGACAAACAAAAAAATCTCATGTACGATCCGTCGAATCTTTTCCATTAACTTAAATCCAATTGCGTTGTATTACGCCGAGGTGACATATAAAATAATCACTGTTAATTCATGCTGTAACATAATGCAATTTGTAAATAAAATCACGAATTAATTAATCACACGATCGAATCGATTAAAAAAAAAAAAAAAAAAAAAGTCCCAGGGTTGTGAAATATTTTCGGATGAATCGAAGGGGTGGGGGGCGGAAAAAAGAAAATGGAGAAAGATAATAGTAATCACGAAAGAATCAAAAAACGAAGACGCTTTTAAAAAATTTTGCGAGGATATCGTTCGTCGTTATCTTGACGAATAAATGACGATGCTAACATTCGTAGAGTACAAAAGGAGAAGAACAAAAAAGAAAGGAGAAAAGAGAAAAAAAGACGGGAAAAAAAAGAGAGCACCCTCGTCCTTCGAGTGTTCTTCGTTTTCAGCCTCGTACCACCGTTCACCAGGTCGTGTTTTATTTCTGATAGCAACGCTTTCGTTTCTGCTCCGGTGTCGTCGACGCCACAAGGACATTATCGCCGGCACGAAGGACCCTTTCTTCCCCCATAAAGGCAATCACACTTTCTCCGCGCGGAGATAACAGCAGAATGGAAAAGCAAAGACGTTCTTGGCACACACCCCTTCCCCGCCCCAACTTCGCCACGTTTTACCACCCTACGCTAAATTTCGCGGCTTTTTCTTCTTCTATCGGGAAAAGTGACTCTCTGGCTTCATGATAATAACCGTACAAAAGGAGGCACGGTAAGGAAGCGAATTCCTTTTTCTTTTTCCTTTTTCTTTTACTACTACTACTACTATTACTACTACTACTACTACTACTACTATTACTTCTTCTTCTTCTTCTTCTTCTTCTTCTTCTTCTTTCAATTCTTAACGAAAGTATCTACGATTCTTCGTCGAGCACGAACGCCATTCGTTAAAGAGACATACTACACTTTTTCACTCATAATCTGATCGTGGTATTTATGCAGGTTGACTTTTTTCCATTCGTATAAGTATCTCTCTCTTTCCTTCTTTTCATACAGACAGTCTCTCTTATTCAAAATTTACATTATGAACGATGGTGCGTACTACGTAAGTTTGAAACAAAGTTGAAAAAAGATTTTTAAAGAGAGGCAGGGAAGGAGGGAGGAAAGGGTAGAAGATAGAAAGAGGTGGGACAGAGAGGAGGGTGACAACTGCTAGCTTGGACAGAGAAATCTAGGAGGCTCTCTCCATTAGTATTCGCGGAAGTGCTCCTCGCCCGATTGTGGAAGGTATTGTCGAGGAAGAATGTCCTCGTTGTCGAGTTCCCCTTGCCCCGCAGAAGAGCCAAGCAGAAAGTAGAGGGGGAAGGGGAACGGGGAAAGAGATAGAGTGATTTTACGGTAAGGAGTCACGAATCCAACTGAAATGTAATCACTTTGGAAAATAGGAACTCGTACGTTCTCGACAATGTCAATCGCGATTTGTCCAGGAACGCTTTCGTTTCTTTTGACGTATCACCAACAAGTAGTTGGTTCAGTTTTGTTTCCGACATTGAGAAGAAGAAGAAGAAGAAGAAGAAGATCCATCGAATAAAGTTTCAATCGGCGATAGAGAAAGAGATAAAGAGAAAGAAAAAGAAACGTTTCGATGCAAGCAGATATTTTAATTGCGTCGTTCGCCGTTTGTACTAAGAGAGGGGTAGGTTCTAGTTCTGTTAGTGGTGGTAGCGATGATGATGAAGAAAAGAGATCCTGGATACTGTTCTCGATTTTACACAGACTCATAGAGACAGAGATAAATGGATGGAAAGGAAGAGAGAAAGAGAGAAAAAGAGAAAGAGAAAAAGAGAGAAAGAGAGAGGGGGGGGGAGAGAGAGAGAGAGGACGCACGGCACGATCGTTTGATTGCGGAAAATGACGGGCGGTGGTGCGAGTGGAAGTTTTGAGTGGGCGTCGGTCCTGCAGACAATGAGGCATTCAGGCCGGTCATTGTCAGGCCGACAACTGCGTTACAGTAGACAAACCCGAAATCACCGGCGCTATCGCCGTCCCAGATCCGATTATGCGAATAATAAAAAGCGTAGCAGGGGACGTATAGGAGGAGAGGAAGGGGTTGGAGAGGTGGAGAGAGAGAGGTGATGAAGGGAAAGGAGAACACGGGGCTACCAAAGGATAGTGGGTTCGACAATAACGCCGATGGTGTGCACGGTACTTCGAAGTTGCGCCTATGCCAACGCGTTCCCCACCGATATTTAGCTCTCGCAGTTTTTCAGAAATAACGATACTCGCTCTCTCTCTTTCTCTTTCTCTCTCTCTCTCTCTCTCTCTCTCTCTCTCTCTCTCTCTCTCTCTCTCTCTCTCTCTCTCTCTCTCTCTCTTTTCTCAACTAACTTTTCCCTATGAATCGCTTGAAAACGATGATAAATATAATATTGCAACGGTATCGTCCTATTCAAATAATTTATTTTATCCACGAGCTATAAACGAAGTATAGAATACTAATTAGAGAATACAAAGTCGTTTATCTCTAAGAAAAGAAAGTTAATTCTCTAAGGATTTGGAGAACAATAAAGACCGAGAGTAAAGGACGACTGTAATTATTCAAAAATATAAATATACATAATGTGTGTAGATATATATCTTAACAAAGACAATAGACACAGGTAAACGCCGATATGAATACGAATGGGACATCTTGAATACCGATCTACCAAGAGTTTGCCTCTTCGACTTCGATAATGTCGATCGTTATCGACTTAATGCGGGTTATTATACCTGTCGATAAGACCGGATCGTTGTTCAAAGAACAGTCGAGGTAGAGCACAATTATGCGTCGAACTAGGGTCGTCAAGTCCGACAAAGTTGGAGAACTTGCTTAATTAGAAACGGTAGTCAGAAGCTGCCTTGCATTGTCCGGTTCTGTTGACTTCCGGCCACCCTTCACTCTCTCTCTCTCTCTCTCTCTTTCTCTCTCTCTCTCTCTCTCTCTCTCCCTCTCCTGCTCGCTCTTTCTCATCCCTCCTTACAACCCTGAGAGAACGCGGCCGAGTGCTGATTGTTTCATTGTTTCCCAACCCCACTGTCAAATGCCAACGCATTGAATGGAAGTTATTGTTGTTTCAGGCCGCGTGGTAGACAAGGCTTTTCAGGAGAGTCCGATAGTCCTACCACTAAATGCCATTCCATGAACGAGGTGTCGACCTCGGAAGACGACAGCGAAACGAGCGCTTTTCGTCTTGCTATTTCACAGAAACGGTGTTACCGTGGTTCCCGTGGTAAACATTCAATGTAGACGTACAGGAATTCTCAAAAACGATCATATTACACATAATTATATTCGATCATTCTCGACTTTCTTCCTAAATGTTTCTATCCGAATGAATTTAATTCGATTTATGGACTAAGAAAATATAGTATATTCGGCCACGTTACATTGCAACACGATAGATAGAAAATATTATAGCAACAAGGGTGTCGAGACCTTTCCCTTTATCTCGATATTTTTCATCGACTCGAACGATAACTCGAGGCTCGACTAACCCCTCCCTGATGGTGTACGGTCCACAACGAAAACTAGTAAAATACTAGCCGAGCAACATTTCACGAACGAACCGCAGCGTGACCGCCGCGAACGATAGGATCGTCGCATTTCCCGTGGACGCTCGTATATAAGGTAAACTTATGTCAAACGTAAATTCCCCTTGGACTATCTTATCGCTAGTACGGTTTGCATGCTACCGATAGAGACCATGGCCAGACATTATGCGAAATTGAAAAACCGAAAGAGCCAACGCCACGTTTCCCGATCGATGAACTTCCGGTCAGTAGGATCGACGATCTTAAAGACCGGAAGATTTATCTTGATGACACGTCGTCGTAAGTTCACCGGAGAAATCTCATAAAGATTCTCAATGTTTCATCCTATTTTAGTCGCACGACTCTATAGAATTCAGTCTTTTTGTTTACTTAAACAATTTAATATCTTAATTCTATTTCTCTCATTGGAAAGCACACGAGGAGAAAAGATCTTTCCCCTAAGCTATCTCTAAAGGAGATTCTCGACCTTTTAAAGAAATAAGTTCAAAGAATCGTGGTAAAGGGAGGAAGGCGAAAAAATAGGGAGGAAGGACCATTCCGAGGATACTTCATCACGATTTAACGTCATAAAAGTCGAATAAGGCCCGGTCCTCGTAATGCCCCGACACCTTCTCGCAAGGATTGGAAACAAAATGTCGTAAAATATCAAAACGGTAGCACGCCGGTAACGCCGACTCCCTTTTTTTCCCTCTTTTTTCTTCCTTTTTTTTGTACCCACCCTGAACCCGATGACTTCAAGTACCACCTAGGACGTATATAAAATCGAGTATGGTAGAAGGGCGAAAGGAGTGGGTGGGGAGGTGGGGCTAGGCGAGACGGTAAATATAAATAAAAATGGAAAGCCGGCCATAATGGCCGGTAGAAAAGCATGACGCATACCCCAATCCATGGCTGTTTCAAATTGATATTTCGAAAGTGCTACCATGATCGTCGCACGTTCGAAAGTATCGCTTCGTAGCCCTTTTCTCTCTTTCTCTCTCTCTCTCTTTTTCTCTATCTATCTATCTATCTATCTCTCTTTCTTATCATCCGCTTTCCCCGTTTTCTTTTCACATTTCTCTCTCTTTCTCTTTCTCTCGATGTCATCGCGATTCGTGCGTCAAAACTGATTTTATTTCCTCTCACCGATTCTCAGCAGCAATCCCGACTTATCGCCCAACCGGATGGGCAATTTCTTTACCGCAGCTGGAAAAATCGAACCACTGTTCTTGAAGAGAAAAGAGAAAAATAAAAAAAGAAGGTGGTAAAATGGATCTCGATATACTACTTACTAAACGGCAAAATCAATTTTAGAAAATTCGATACTCGTAAGGATCAGTTATATGCAGTTACATTCGTGAAATTTCACGATTATCGTCTCGCTAAACGAGTAATAACTATCTCTATCTACTCCACGTATATAATATTTTATATATATCGACGATCAAGGAATATTTACAAACACGCAATATCGTTACAGTTTCAACTACGATCTAATTTTCTTTAACTGGAACTATAAAAATGGAAATGACGGACGTTAGTCGCTATCGTTGGAAAATTTTTCAATCATTTTTATTCGAGCAATTATGTGAATAGAATTTGATATAACTAGGTATATAGAAATTATTTCTCAGTGGAAGATGTATCTCGATGTAGGTTCAGAAAAATCCATGCACCGATGAGCATGGAACCGAGTCAAAATATAACGCAACGCTCTTTTTCTCTTCTCCATTTTCTTTTTTCTCCATCTATCTCTTACGTTCTCTCTCTCTCTCTCTCTCTCTCTCTCTCTCTCTCTCTTTCTCCTCTTTCTATTTCCAGAACCAACAAAGGAAGGATTTGTCGCGAGACGAGATTTCACGGCTACCGACGACAAAACCTTACCTCCCCATCCCTTACCGCACACATATTCGTATACTTTGCGAAGCTTTTAGGCTGTTACAAATGCATACTCGTATGGTTCTTCTCCGTTCAAATTACGAGCAAGTGATTTCTTCGAAAAACGTAAAAGTATATTTTTTATTTATTTATTTATTTATTTATTTGGTTTTTTTTTGTTATTATCCATTCTAAATAGAAATGTGAATAGATATAAATTTTTATTTCGAAACTTTTCGATATATCGCACGATTGAAAATCATTATCATGAAAATGAAGATCAAGATAATAAACGAGAATAAGACACACGAGAAGAATAATGAGAACAACGACAACAACGTTGAACGAGAAGAACCATTAGGAAGTCGAGTAGAAGGAGAAATGGTGGCTATGGTTAAGATGATTCGCGTCAATTAATCTCCCTGTAAACGAGAGCATTTTCATTTTCGCTGATGCCCTACTCCTCGACCTCGGAGAATAATAATCCATCTTAAATAACCCGTAGGCTGAACTCCGCTGTGGCTTCCTGGGCTGCTGAGCTACCGAGGTACCTCCTTCTCCCTCTCCCCCTCCCTCTCTCTCTATCTTCCTCTCACTCACTCTCTGCAAGTACGGCAACTTAGCGAAGGCTAAAGTAATCTCGACGGAAGATTCAATTACTGGCCGTGAGTGCAGCTCGAGATTTAAAAACAGAAATTATGCCCATCGTCAGTCGCATTAGCCGACGTTCGTTCGTTTAGTACGTCCTCCTATAGCTGTCGTCTTCAAATTTCACAACTACGATAAAGAGGAAGGTAAATGGAATTTAGAAAAAAAAAAAAAAGATCGAAAGATGTTCTATGTCTTTCTTGAGCAATTGAAAATATCAATCGTCGGTGGAATTTGAAAATTATACTTTTCACATGACCAGAGGTTTGGCAATAAAATCTCATAAACGAATGAAAATAATTATATCTTCGG
The DNA here is from genome assembly GCF_905475345.1 of Vespula vulgaris. Lineage (NCBI taxonomy): Eukaryota > Metazoa > Arthropoda > Insecta > Hymenoptera > Vespidae > Vespula > Vespula vulgaris. The sequence continues at coordinate 4,269,990 of NC_066595.1, read as the reverse complement.
AAAAATTAAAAAGAAAAATATATTTTTCTACGATAATTCGTTTTTCTTTTTTTAATAATTTTTTTCCTTTTTTTTTAATTCAACGTCACGTTATATATAATTCAATCTGTACAGATATCAGTCTGACTATTTCAAAGATAGAAATGCAGGTGTGATGAGAATATGAATAGGGGGTCTTTTTGATGACCACCAAGTGAAATTGTTCCTCGATAGATAGAAATGCGTGAAAGTCGGCAGACAAGGAAATGAAACGAACTGCAAGGGCCGCAAAATCGGCAACGGGGAAATGTCCGTGCCTTTGAAGATGGGAACGATAAACCTTTGAAGAGCTTATCCGCACGTCTGCCTTCGAATGGTATTCGCGAGTCGGACCACATCCGAGAGAACGAGCCGTATGAACGAATGAGACGAGCTTCTTTGCTTATGAAAATACGTTGCATTGATGTAATCCTAACTATCTCGCAAAATCTACTTTGATCATCGTCTCTTGCCATTCTTCGTTTTAATTAAATATACGATCGAGCAATATTATACCACACGGTATATATATTAATTTGTGAATTTATTGTCTAACGATAAGTAGATTTAAAAAAAAAAAAAACTATTATACATTAATACATTGAGATTTTATCAAAGAGGATTAAATGAAAGATTCAAACGAGGAAAATTGTAAAAGTGAAGATAATTTTCTCGTAACGCTGAGAGAGACCGTCAATGTCCGATCATCCCATCTATGTTTCTTTCTCTCTCTCTCTCTCTCTGAGCAGAGATCGGTAGACGACAGAGAATGGTGCCTAAACCGAGATAGGATAGGAGCGAAGCGTGAAGAGGCCGTTATTGTGGGCGCTGACGCGCGTCATTTGATCGAGCACACTATCCAGAGTAAGAGAGAGAGAGAGAGAGAGAGAGAAGGCAAGTTTGTGTGTGCACCATTTCCCAGCGTGTCCCCTCTGACCCGCGGCTCGAGCTCGCAAACGCTCTGGCAAGTGCTCGCGAGAGCACTTCGAAGGGGTGGCCAAGTTGCACAACCCTAGCCCGCAACAACAACGACAACAACTATGACAACGATAACGACAACGATGACGACGACGACGACGACGACGACGACGACGACGACGACGACGATGACGACGACGACAACGACGACGACGACGGCGACGACTCGCTAGGGTAGAATTTACCCCGCAGGCCGGCCAACCTAATGGAAACAAGAAATTGCGGCAAACAGCGTTACCCACGCTTCGACGCCCCGTAAATATTGCGGGAGGGACCATCACCGAGAGTCCTCTCCCTTTCCTTCCCCTCTCTACCTACTTTCTCAAAAGGGATAACTATCAAAACGAGATCAACGTCCATTCGATCGACCAATCGACCCAACTTTTTGTTCAACATCTCAATCGATGATCACATATTATGCATGTATCTACAAATAAGTATTTAAAATGATTTATACATTTTTTTCTTCTCTCTAATAGTTCTAATTGAACAATAATTGAATACATAATATCAATGTAATTGTTTTAACTACGAATAAAAACGTTTGTTCGGAATAAACAACATTGCTTTCTGGTACGGTTCTCTAAGTTTCCCTTTTTCTTCTTTTTCTTCTTTTTCTATCTCGAAGAAAAGTCTGACGAAGCCACGGCAAACGCGAGAGTAACGGGAAGCCCGTAAATAGGAGAGAGAGCAAACAAACTTCAGGATGCTCGATTATTCTCCGAAGAATTAGGACGGCATTCAGTTGGGTGAAAATCATGGGCGCATTGTCGCGATTCCTTCGAATGCACGGGCCAATTGCCTCTTTTCCTCTCTTCTTCCTTCTTCTTCTTCTTCTTCTCCTCTTCTCTTCTCTTCTCTCATCCTCACACTCTTTCTCTCTTGCTCTCTCTGTTTCTATCTCTGTCCCTCTCTCTCTCTTTTCTATCGTCCGCGCGTTTTGTCGACGCGTCTCGTTGAAGCCGAGCAAAAAGTCGGCATTTTGCCGTGCGACCGAATGAGAGTCAAGTTTTCGAATGTCGCGTAATGAGATTAGCTCCACGAGAAACGGTAATCAGGAATAAAAATGCGTCAACCGGCGGCATTTACGCTAACTAATCTCCTTCAGGAGCTTGCCTCTAACAGAGTTAGCCAAGGCGCCTGCCTTTTCCGACGCCTGGCCGGCTTGTTAGCTGGATAATTGGCCATTTTTATGCTAAGTAGTCGCTCGGCTGTTACGGCCGCGTTTTAGTTTCTCTTTATCTCAAGGTTTGCATTTGGAAATGCACGTTTTCGAGGTAAGAAAACGAAATAGACATAGAGAGAGAAAGAGAGAGAGAGAGACAGAGAGTACCTTCCCTTCAGTGATATCGCTTTGTCCACAGAACGATCGTCCCTATCAGCTTTCTATTTCGCTTATCTTTTCGTTTGTTTAGTATAGAAAATAAAGAATCAAATTAAATATGAATTTCCCGTGTTAAGTAAATACCTGTTTGCCGGATAATAATTTTCCGTAACTTATAAAGGACTCTTTTTCTCTTTCCCATTCTCTTATAAGATATCTTAAAAAGAAGAGATAATCGATCGGCATTGACGTAGATATATTCATTATTTCATTATCCATCGTATTCGTCGGCTCGTTGACCGTACAACTTTCGTTGAATTTTCACAGACAGATAACTCGAATGATGACGACGTCGGCAATAGAATTACGTTGGTTTATTGGATCGACTCTCGCATCGTAGCGTCGTTCGGTAAAGAAAGAAAAAGGAGAGGAGGAACAAGGCAGGACTTATAACGTGAGAGGGTAAAAAGAGAAGGAGAGAGAGAGAGAGAGAGAGGTGGGAAGGAAGAGAAACAAGGAAGCTCGAAAATCCATCTAGTGATTTCACAGGCAATTATGTCGAAGCGTCCCGGTGCGGCTGAGTTACTCTTATTTAACGCCAATGTGAGCCGAAAGCACGCCTCGTCGAGCTTGCACCGCGATCCCGTTTGCGCAAAATTGTCAATGATAGAATGGCAGATTGAAACGTCACATTGAACGTCTCGCAGCACGGCTTTCCTTTCTCTCCTCCCTTCGTACTCCCACCCATCGAACGAACGCGCAAAACTTCAACGCTACCGATTCATCGATCTGTCCACGTCGTTTCGCTGCGATCCTGTTGGCGAGCACCGTGCGAAAATTCGCGAGCGAATTTACCGCCCCGTCCGTGTGAAAAATTAGAAATTCTCGCGAACGTGCCTTTAAAATGTCTTCCGAAATCGATTCGGATGAAATCGTTCTCTCCTTTTCTCGAACAGACGACATCATGCGTTCCAGTTTGCTCGTAGATATAATGTAAAAATCATTACTACGAATCCCTAGGAAAAATATATAGGATACTATTTCTATTATTTCCGCTCAACTCGAACGAAACAATATATTAATCCTAATCCGATCTTTTATTATTAAATTTTATCGGACGGTAACGTTTCCGTATCCGTTATATCTATCATATAACTGGCCAATGTCATATAACAAAAATATTTATTTTTTCGAGATTAAAATGTTTTGCGCGCGCGCGCGCGCGAGAGAGAGAGAGAGAGAGAGAGAGAGAGAAAGAGAGGAAAAGAAAAAAGAAAAGTATCTAAATACCTGTAGTACCTAGATAATTCTCCGTCATATAAAATATTTAACTAAAAGAACAATCAGACTTTGAAGATAGAACTTCGACGATAAGTTAAGCCTTGGCCTATCTAAAAGAAATAGAAAAGTGTCGATAAAAACGTTACGGGAGAAAAATCATAGGATGGCCGATAGCCGTCCGCAAATACGAAGAAACGGACGAAGGGGTATAGGACGTAAAGGTCCGAAAGTTTCCGTGATAAATTGCATTCGGAGAGAGAAGTCTCATCCACCATCCCCGCTCGTAACCCTCCACAAAAGTATCGACGATTCCTCTTCGCGCTGGTTGAATCGAATGAAAAGAAAGCAGCGGTAAGAGAACGATAACTCGATTACCGGAGACCTAGATAAATACGCGAACGAACGCGAGCACCAACTGCGTTTCAACGTTCCATGCTTTTCCCTCTCGTAGTAGTTGGTGAGAAATATCGGAGAAGTGCATTACGCATTTACGAATGTATTCTTTCCGTTATCCTCCTTTTTCTTCTTATCTTCTCATTGTCATACTTCGTTTGTAACAATTGATTTTCCTACTTGAAAGGAAACAATGGATCAAAAGAAAGAAGAAAAAATAAAGGGAGAAAGAGAAATCCAATAATTTCGTTCAAACGTTTTTCCCGATCCAAATCCTTTAGTTATTTCAATAATTATAACGATATTTACAATGGAAATAAAACGTATAGGAGATTAAGAGAGAATATTAGTAGTGATAATAGTAATAGATAATAATAAAAATATTACAATTCAATCGACTTTATCGAGATTGATAAATCGTGTAATATTTTACGACCCGTTATTCTTCTTTTAAGTACAAGAAACAACACGGCTCGTGCGAACGTTCTAATCCTGAAAGCTTGTAGGCTTGTAAGGACGAGATTGGAGTGTCGGTGGAAAGCTCCGAGCGATATCGTCTACGCGTTACTTAGCCGCATTACTCGTTTCGGCCAAGAGTAGAGTTAGATCTAGAAGAGAGAGAGAGATGGTATGTTTGTGTATGAGTGTACGTGTACATGAGAGAGAGAAGGTGGCAAGAGCCGAAAGCCAGAGGCGGATGTCGCGCCGGGCTAAAGTTAAATTAAATCACGGGCGAAGGCAGCTAATATTGTAGTTTATCTGGCGGGACATTAGCGTCGGTGAAATATGCGCCTCTCCTTCGCCCGAACTTAAAATCAAGATTCCCCGAAGTTCAAGCGCGCGACTAGGCTCGCGCTGCTAACTCGCCCAACCACCCACCCATCCTCTCTCTCTCTCTCTCTCTCCCTCTCGCGTCTTTTCCGTGTTTCCTGCTAAGTCGCGCGTGAAAATACTAATTATTATACTGATTATTAATACGAAAAGTTGCCGAGCCGCTATACTCAACCCCCTTTCGCGTTACTACTACCTGCCGTTTAACGTACTCTTCCAGAGAGGATGAGCAAGATGACGTGGAAGGAGGAAAAGGAAGAGGCGCTCCGCCTTCGCGAGAAACGCAGCCATCCGGATTATGCTTATATGTATACTCGGTTAAAACGAGGGAAAAGACGAGCCCTGGATACCTAGCGAACGACTAAAAGCTGTCGTTTGTCGGAATAATTCGGATATTTCTACCAGAACGAATTTCAAACGAGAAACGTCAATATGTCTAAAATTTTCTCCTATCCATTATTCCTTGATAAATTATACGCGGTAATAATTGTGTCGGATATTATTTGTTTTAAACATAAAGATATTTTACTTACATGTTCTTCATGATTATAAAATATAAATGAGCTAGCTCGTATCACGCTAACGTTGCCTTTTGATTCTTCAACATATCCTCGACGAAAGTGTCGCCCTTCGAGAACCTCGTATAACTATGATAATAAGATATAAAAATGTTTATTAATTATTGGGAAATATTGAATCGTCTATATTAATAACTTACATTCTTGTATATTTCTCCATTTCCGTGGAAGACAGAGACGGTTGAATTGATTTTACAGACTCGACTAAATGTTTTTGAGTTACTTTGATATCCGTAGGTCGAAGATTCTCTTCCTATCGTATAAAAAGAATTATTAGAAATTGAGACAATCATAAATTTTCTTTAAGAACAACTTCGAGAACTGTAAATTTAATCTAATCTTATATATTTTATGTGCCCATTTCGTTGATTTCTAAATTAGTTAAGTAGATACACTACAACGTAGGTCTACCTATACGCATTATAAAGCTTATCGGTGTGCAAGGCTACTCTCAAATCGCGACGCGTTTAGGAAACTCGCTTGCTAATTAGACGAACAGTTTGGATAACCGGTGTTCTTCCGGTAGGTAAGTACCGTCGTAACTTTGTTTTCGACGAAGGAAGTTAATTAATAATTTCCTCTCACGTGGAACGCCTCCACGGTGTCCCATGCGAACGTCTTCCCAAAACGTCGCAGATTCCTTCGCTTTATTTCAATTCATTCATTCCGATTCTTTTGTCACGTTATATATACGATTTCTACGAAAACTCGTGTACCTATATTTTCCTAGGAAAATGTTATATCTATAAAAAGAATTATTTCTATTAATCAACGAGGCATTTTATCAATTATCATTATTCAATGGACACGTCAGAACAACCGATCGATAATCGAACCCAACGTCATTGTTGGAAAATACGTTCAACGTTAACGAACGATCCCGATAAGCCCTGAAATGATTTTGACTGCTTTTCGATCCTGCAGAGACGACAGGGTAGTGCATGGTTCTAAGTCGTGTATCATTATAACGCATAAGATAATAACCCCCTCGACGTTCAGCGAGGCGTAGGCCAAGATGAAGTGGAGCGAGATCGAGGGATGGTCCCGTACTCTCTTGGCGTGTGCTAATAAACCTTGCTCTCTACGTTTCTCCTCAGTTATATCACACTACCTCTCTACCAAGCACGACGATGGCGGCACTGATGTTAGTGATGGTGCGATATAGTAGATGTGTCCTTCGTTTATATCTTATATGTATATACGTCTATGTAAGATACAGACCTAACGATATTATCGTCATTACGCACTATCTTACTTCGGAAGTTCCCTACAAATGATTCTCAGTGAATCTCCCTTCATTCACACAGAAAATGCTTTTGATTATTGGCGAAACGGCTCGAGAGGGATCGTTAGCGAAGTGTCCTGTTTTGGCAGGACACAAAGGTTTCAATTAAATCGTATATCATTCGCTTAAGAATCAGAAATAAACCACTATGTATTCTAGTAAAAAAAAAAAAAGTGAAAACTATATTATTATAAGCAAAATATTTGTATTATTTACCGGTATGATTTCCACAGCATCTTCAAAGGCAGCTAATTTAGCTTGGGTAATTATCGCATTCAAATCTGCACCGGTTAATCCGAGAGAAGCGCATGCGATTTCTCTCAAATCTAATTCCATTACGTTTATCTTCTGGGATTTACACAGAACATGCAATATCTCTTCTCTCTCCAACTAATAAAATAAACGTAAAATTGATGTTAGGAAAATGTTGGAATATCATTGACTGAAATAATAGAATATCGCACCTCATTTGGTAATGGACAATATAAAGATTTATCTAAACGACCGGGTCTTAAAAGAGCTGGATCTAATAAATCTGGTCTAGACGTTGCAGCCACTACAGCAACGCCTTCTCTATCTTCTATACCATCAAGCTGGGTCAATAATTGGTTCACCACTCTATCCGTTACACCTGTACTATCATGTCCACGTCTGCAGAAAATGTTTAACATCGATATAATACTTGGAATAAATCATTATATTTCGAATAATTTACCTTGGAGCAAGACTGTCGAATTCGTCGAAGAAAAGAACACATGGTTTTGCGCGATGAGCCCTAAAAATATATAATTACACATAACAGCTGATTAATTTTTTTTATTTTATATTTTCATCCTATAACATACCTTTCAAAAATGTTTCTTACTGATTCTTCACTCACACCAATGTACTTGGATAATAATTCAGGACCCTAATCGAAATGAATGACAGCATAATTGAATGATAGCATTCATTAATATAATCTCATAATAAATATTTCCGTACCTTCACACTAATTAAATTCACACCACATTCACTAGCTATCGCTTTACCTAACAGAGTCTTCCCTGTACCTGGCATACCATACAACAAAACTCCACTTTGAAGCTTGATCGGAGCATTTTTAAATATTTCAGGATACTTTAATGGCCAATGCAAAATTTCTGTCAAGGATTTTTTTACTTTAACTAATCCTCCGATATCTGACCATGTCTGATCAGATCCTTTATATAATTGGACACCTTGCAGAGACAATGGTTTATAATTATTCATCACGGTAGAAATATCGTCCTCTGTGATAACGATCGGTGGTTTGATATCTTCTTTTGCTGATCAGAAACGATCGAATTAATTGTCATTCATTAAAATGTCTTTTTCAACGTAATCCACAAACATTCGAGATTTATTACCACAACGTTTCCAAGCGGCAAACGTCGCCTTATCCGCCACATCAACGAGATCTTGTACCATCCATCCCTCCGTCTTGTTACCATAGTAATCCCAATTCACGTTGCCAGGCACGTACAACTTGTCCTCGAGCATTAATTGCAAAATATCGATTCTATCCGCCTGAGGTGAGACAAATTAACGAACGTATACTCTAGATCGATGATACGAATTTTCACACACGAATGATTTTAATGTTTTAAAATGTCAATGAAACGGAGAATTGTATTACCTTTTCGAGGTTCGGTATTGATAGAACCGTTCTGAAAAAATTTAATCCTCTGGATGGTCTCATTTTTTTACCAATTTTATTTATGCCAACGCATGTTGCTACGATCGACACGTAATGTGATTCTTGACATTGCGTTACGGTGTTGATGATCATATCAGTAATTCTAATACATTTCCATAAAAGCATAGTAGAATCTTTTAAAATACAATTAAGCTTTAATACCTAATATAATAAAATTTTCAACATAAAATACCTAGCTGCGTTAACCGAGTCAGGAGTATTTTCTTCGTTATTTGATGATACCATAGTAATACTATCGATATCTTCCAAAAATAATATAGATGGCTGATGATAAATACATTGAGACATCGCGGCACATACTATCTTTTGTAACATTTCTACTTTTTTTCCTGTATGCAAAAATAAAAATCTATATTCACTTTATAACTTTATAACTTAATAACTTTATCGAAATAAATAAATTATATGTAGTAATATAATACCCTTCAACGATATGCAATCGATCACATGAGTATATACAAAATATGGCGATTTTTGCAATCTTTTTATCAATATTTTACATAACGTTGACTTTCCTGAACCGATCTCACCGCATATTAAAATATTTTCTCTATCATACTCGAGATTCGTTGGTGCATTTAATCGTAAACTGAGATCAAGGGTAATTTGGCACTCCGAAAGAATATTTTCTAAATATCTGTAATATATGATACCGTCATTATTTTCTGTAAATCAAATATATATATATATATATATATATATATATATATATATATATATAAGTAGATATGCAAAGTAGGTAATTACATACCTCGTAGAAATTTTCTTGTAAAAGGCATCCTCTATATCATGTTCCAACGTTAATAAATCATCTACATCTAATTTCGATTTAAGATGAATCGTAATAGTTTTTAATAATGTTTCGTCGAGAAAAGAATAAGTACATTTCTCTGGTAAGAATTTAACGATACATCGATTACCGTTATCGAGCATAATAGGAGCACATGAATTTAATAAGATTTTCTCGTGAATAGAATAGCTCGCAAGAAAATCTTTGATACTTTGCAAGGAGGTCGTTTGAATCGTAGGAAAAATTTCTATTGTCAAAGGAATCAAATTTTTCTCAACGTCGATCGCTGTTAACACGACTTTTCCACCCATTCTTAAACGCAATCCAATTTTTACGCTCTCAGAAATATAAATATTACTGTGAACAAAATCGAGCTTGAAATGAATTTTATCTATACTATCTGAACATCGATCCAATATGTCCTCCAATACGAAAAGTTTCACAGTTAATTCGAAAGATAAACTCGGAATTGGCGATTCTATATTTTTCAAAAAATTTGTACTTTGTGTGTTGACGTTTACTTGTTCTTCCGATACTTTTTTCATTTTACAAATTATACCACCATTCGTATATTGCACGTCTTTTGGTACGTGACGACGCGGTACAAAAATGTGATAAGGAGATTTTAAAATAATATCAAAAGGATTAGACCCATCAAACGAGCTAATTTCTGGAAGGAAGTGAACTCGATAGACGACAGATTGATTTCGTCGTTTTCGATAATTTTGCAGCAATGCATAATTTTTGTCAACTCCATTATTATTGCAACTTTTCGAAAAAGTAGGTATAATTTTTTTTAACGTATCACGAAAATTGAATCCACCGACATTAGTGAATTCATTAGATTCTATTTGTTCTTTTACAGTATTCTGAATCGTATTGGTCACGTGAAGTTCCGTAAATTGTTCCAATTTTCCACAAGGAAAATTTGGTTCGAGCATTTCTGCAATCGATTACAAATAAAAAAACAAAAGAACACGATAAGTTTTAATTAACTATGATATATGTAAGAATCACTTGCCTGTAATTAGAACTATAGTTGAAAATTTCGAAACCCAAATTACTATAGGCTGATCTTTTGCTACTATTTGAATTTTATTTAACAAAGTCGATTGAATTCTATCGACTTGAAGTTCCTGTAATAGGGATATAAAAAAACGTTTAAATTCTACGATCGTTTAGTAAGTAATATTAATTATATGATTAGTAACAATCATCGTTAAACTTTACCAATATCTCCCGATCTTCATTTGTTTCCGGAATGACCGTTATACTTGTTAAAGATGGCGCATCTTTAACGAAACGTACAAATACCTCATCACCGTCCTCTATGTTCAAAGTTTTCGCAAAAGGCCTAGCAAGGCATAATGTTCCGTCGGTAATTTGTTTCGGACTACATGATAAAAAATAAGTCGCATCTTTGTGTAACAGCGCAATTACGTTATTCTGCGATAAATAATAATTATATTAACAATAATTATATCAAATAAAAAAAATTATAAACGAAAATTATCATTAATATATCTAATTAATAAAAAACAAATAAAATTATCGACATCGTACAGTCGGTAAGATCAGAAATATAGAAACCAACAGCCCTGTCATCTAGCGACAGTAATGAAAAAGATGATAACCCTAATATCAATCGGTTATAATTTGTAGAATTGGCATTTCTCAGAGTTTATACTACTTGATATAGTAGCCTGTATGGTAGCATATAATTTAATGAAAAAAAAAAAAAAGAAAGATAGAAAACACTAACCTTCGTTCCTTGCTTACGTAGCCAGACATCCGAGACATAGGCGAAACAGTTATCGATTTTAATATAACGCACTAAGAATCGTTCTTGCATTTTGATGCTCGATACGTGTTACAAAGCAACGTTTGGAAGCGCATAACAAAATGCGCGAAGATACAACAGCAGCGTCGAAAAAACAACTAACAATTACGAGCTCTTTTCCTCTTCCTCGCACTTTGGCGTTCTATGCACGAAAGAAAGATTAAATTTCACGTATGTATGCATATACATAATAAATTTTTATTGCAAATTTTCGATAATGGTAATTTTTAGGTTAAGAAACTTAACTAATGAACACTACGTCCTATATATGTATAAGTTGTTTTTTAACGCGATCGGTAACTTTTGTGACGTATGAATAAATCTAAGATCAAAGGTGAATAAAAAGAAAAATTAGATTGTAACGAAGAGTTGAATGTAAAAACGATGCGTTACCGAATCTCTTTATTCATTTGCTTGTATCGTGAACGTGCGTCTGAATGCATCGAATTATTTTAAATAAAGTGCTTAAAGAAATGCATATGGAACGACGATGTGTTTGTATTCTTCATTATTTCCAATAGAGTTTCAAATTTATGTTTGGTACCACATACTTTTCTTTTTTTCTTCGTTCATTATACTTTCTCACAATGTCACCAACCTTGAAACGCTATAGACATAAATGTCAGATAAAAGAGAAAACTTATATCACTAAAAAATGTTACATTCAAACGTGAACTCTGGATATATATAATCTTGTAAACAATATATTAATGACATCATTCAACTATTATTTTTTCTAATCTTTGACTAATACTTTATAAAGTGTTTCTTCGATTCACAATTCTCTTCAATTGCGTTCTCGATAAAAAAAGAAAAAAGAAAAGAAAGAAAAAATATAAGAACGATCTACGTAATTCGAATACTCTCTCGGCTACTTTACAGAATTATAATACTTACTAACTATGTATAATTATATAATTATATAACTTACTAATATCTTTTCTTTTATCCTTATAAAAAAAGTTATAATTATCAAACATTCGTTTACAAGAATATTTTGAAAACTAGATTCACACGATTTATAAAATTCAAAGAAAGCGATAAACTAAAGAAAGTCGTAGATAATGCAAAGAAATAGAAAGAGAAAGAAAAGTTTGTTTAACTCAAAGAAATCAAGAAATCATGTTTCTTTGATAGATGGCATATCGAGCAGTAAACTCGCGTTTTGATTGGTCTACTGAAATGTAGAGTGACCAATCCTAACATATGCGTACACTAACCGTGATATTTTGAACTGTTTTGAAGCAGCGTCAACTTCAGTTGCTCTATCGAAACGAATGGGTCGTGTAGTAACGTTCTGGTCGTATAGAAAATTTATAAATGTGAAAATTCATCCATTTTCAAGCTTTATATATATTCACAAATAATTGTTTTCTCAGGTAACTTTTTTCTGTGTACTTTTTATCTCAACATTATATTTCAACGAAAATAACTATATTCATTTATATTCTAATCGTCGAATGTTTTTTTGTGTACGGAATGGTGGCTTCTGTGATTGTTTCTAAGAATTTTAATTTTCTTTATTTTATGTTATACTTTACTGGTAAAGTATTCGAATAAAATGTATTCTCAATGATTTATAAATTTAATCAAATATCAATACCCTTCGATTTATCGTGAAATATAATTATTCCTTTTATTCCCGCGTTTTCCAACTTCATCTTTACACTTGCGAAGTTTATTACTAGCTCTGAAAAAATTAAATTGTTCGATCAATTTATCACAAAAAGTAATACAATCTTTTAGTACATGGAAAAAAGTAATCGTTCGATTTTTATTATTCATTGATAACAAAATCTGATTTAAAGAAATAATATGAGATACGTTGCTTGTCAGCTAACTACTCATTTCGTAGACGCACTGTTTTCTTTGCTTGATGAATATTTCGGAAGAAAGAGAAAAGTATAATTATGAGATATAAATCTCGAAATTAGAATCGACAATATTTTTTTCTGTGATCATTTATTATTGATATTTATTTATGAAATCTACAAATTCTTTTTCAGGTTTGCTGCAAATGTACAAGTATTTGAAAAAGTGTGTATGTATGTATGTATGTGTCCGTGTGTGTGCCTGCGCGCGCGCGCGCGCGTCTGTTTAAACTAGTCCAAATTTTTATACTACCTATCTTTTTTCTTTTCTTTCTTTTTTTTTTTCTAGTAATTAATAAACAAATTTTTAAGTTGAACTGTATTAAGAAAAATGGTACCACCCAAATTATCAATTGGACAAGCCAAATCAAATGGTGTTACTGTACCGTTAAGAAAAAGAATTTCTACACGAAGTCAGAGTTTACTTGTCAATAATGCGTTACTCAAACAACCACTTTTAAACAAAGATCTTCGTAGTAAAAGAAAAGCAGACGCATCACCATTAAAGGAAAAAACTGTTAAAAGATCTGCTTTGGGAAATATTACAAATGTAAGTGTTTTGTATTTAATAGGAATCTTTTTAAAATACAAATTATTTTATTATTCTTTTTTCTAGGCTATTGGGAAACCATTTGGAACTCAACAACAAGAACCAAAGAAAGTAGTTAAGAAGATTGCTACAAAGACCAAAACAATTATTCAAATTAATTCAAATAAGGTAACAGAGAAAATAGTTCCAAAACCAGATACTGCAGTACCAAAGTCAAAGCCAATACAACGTGTCAAAGCGATTAAGCATGAAGAAGAAAAGTTGAAAAGTAATAAAACTGAAACTGTTAAATGTAGTTTAGATTCAGAGAAATCTGAAGATAGTTCGTTGTATTGGAGTGCATTGGAAGATGTATCGGATAATAATATAAAAAAATTTGAGAGAGAAAATAACAAGGTAAGTGTCTCTTAATGATAATTATAATTTTGATATGCATATGATATATTAATATAAGATTGTACTCTAGATAATATATGTATATAACTGTATATATAAGTTTAAAATAAATATATATTTAGGCTGAAAATAACGAGAAAAATGAAAATAATGAGAAAAACGAAAAAAAAGAAACACTACAAATTGACGATACTACATCAGGTAGAGAAGAAGAAAAAACATGTGTTACTAATAATTTAGATGCTGTACCTGAGAAAGTATTGCCTGAAGGTGTCCAATGGGATTTTGATGCGGAAAATTGGTTAGATCCATTCCAAGTATCAGAGTATGCTATGGACATTTTTAATTATTTAAAGGAAAGAGAATGTTTATTTCCTGTTGGAGATTATATGGACAAACAAGTGTGTCTTTCACGTTGGATGCGATCTCTATTAGTAGATTGGATGGTTGAAGTACAAGAATCTTTTGAACTCAACCATGAAACTTTATACTTGGCTGTGAAATTAGTTGATCTCTACTTAACAAAAGTCACAGTTGGTACAGACACTCTGCAGCTATTAGGTGCTTCGAGTCTTTTTATAGCCAGTAAATATGATGTAAGTAAAATTTATAATTTCCAAATATTTTCTTTTACGTTTTTTTTTGGGGGGGGGGGAAGTATAATCATATGTTACATACTTTGATATAATTTTTATGTATGTTTATTTAATTAGGAAAGGATACCTCCAATGGTTGAAGATTTCTTGTATATATGTGATGGTGCTTATACACAGAGAGAACTTATCAAAATGGAAATAAATGTTTTGAAAGTAATAGATTTCGATTTGGGTATACCTCTTTCATACAGATTTCTTAGGCGATATGCTAGGGTAAATCTTTTTATTTTATAATTGAGATTATTTTTTATAATAATCAATCATATATTAATAGAATTTTATTTACATGTAGTGTGCAAAAGTATCAATGCCAACATTAACTCTGGCTCGATATATTTTGGAATATTCATTGATGGATTATACAACCATTACCTATAGTGATAGTAAAATGGCAGCATCTGCTCTTCTTCTTGCACTTCAAATGAAAGATTTAGGTGGATGGACCCCGACTTTAGAGTATTACAGTGGTTATAACGTTGATGATATAAGAGATATTGTTCGTGTTTTAAATGAAGGACTACATAGGAAACATAAAGAAGCATTAGTAACAATTCGCAATAAATACAGTCATAAGTAAGTAGATACTTTTAATACCATAAATTATATTACATATATATATATATTTTTTTTTTATAACAAGATTCTTTTAAAATATGCAAGAAGCAACTACATAAAAACATCTACCTAGTAAATCAAACGTTACTTACTTTTTAGGATATTCTTCGAAGTAGCAAAACTGCCATTAAAAGATACTCTAGATATTTAAATACTTTAAATAAGCATTTAAATGTAGATAGATGCTTGTATAATTATTTTAATGCATAGATTTTACTATCATTATTGGTTAATCTATGCATTAGCTAAGACTTGATAAAAACAGTCACAAGCATCAATATGCAGATCGTGATACACGGATAAGCACAGTTTGTTTAATGAATAGGAAAAATGAAAATATTTTGAAGTAATTGTAATTACTATCGTAAAATATTTAGATGAAGTATATTGAATGACATTGAAGCTCTATTAGAGCTTTGCATAACCACCTTCAAAAAGTGTACACAATATTTAGTTATTCTTTTTTTTTTTTTTTATTATTATTATTTATACATATCAATATTTTCTCTATTGCTCTATATTACGATCTATTTTACGATTTTTGTTAACAAAATATATTTTAGCGTCACACTTTTATACTTCGAGACAATGATTTAAAAGTATTTAAAATATGAAAGTTGAGATATAATACATTTTATTTATTTTTTTTTTTTTTTTTCTTTTTTTATATGATATACATTGTACTACAACAGACCCATTTACATTGCTGTAATTTGTGAATTACTTTTATATGAATTTATATGTACACATATAATACTACATTAAAAAATTATGTAGTGTTCTTAGAATATGTCAGGGTACTCTTAGTGTATTAAAAGTGTGGCGCATTGTTATGCACTATTACATCTTATATAGACTGATAAAAGTAACAGAATGTTGGTAAACAAATATTTATCAAATTGTCCACTGTTTATACAGAATGTGCGCAACGATTCCATAGTATTTTACTTTTTAAATGTATAATGACTGAATTTGATAAATATTGTAGATAAGAAAAAATTTATAGCATGCTTTTACTTTTAGAAGTTCTAAAAAACGAAAAAAATATTATGGTACGTTCGTTGTAAGGTTCAACAAAATATTGTGGAATCAGATTTTTACAGATAATGAATGTTTTCACAATAAAAAACAAATTTCACAATGATATAAAAAGAAACTCATATATTTTATTTATATTCAGATATATACCGTCAAATTGAATATAGTCTTTGCAGTATATCAATGTTTGTATACAAATTAATTTGTTATATATATAATATGTGGTTAATCTTGTACATCCAGCTTTTGAAGCATTCCAAAGCATAACAAAACAAAATTAATTATAATATATTGAAAATTATCACAAAACAAAATTAATTATAATATATAAAAAATTATAGTTACACTTACATTCAAACTTTCTTATAAAATAACACTATAATAATATAAAATACCACCTGTGATATCAACATTTAAAACAAACGTCACAAATTTTTGCGTGTTAATTGCACATTGCAGTCATTTTTGTATAGCAATATAACTTGTATACTAACACCAAGTTAAATTATATTGTGTATTAGCAACGGAAGATTTTTTGCTAAATGTATGTCAAATTCACATATATAATTGTACATACTGATTATTGTGACCAATATGTACATATGCTCATAAGGGATAGGTCAAAACTAGAAGAAATTTTTTAATGTAAAAGTTAATAAGAGATCTAATGTGCAGTTATGGAACTTATTGAAATTAGGTGGTGTAAATATATATTTTCTATCAAATATGTAAGTGACTATGATTTTATAAGTGTGTCAACTATTATAAATAATAAAACCATGTGATGATTGTTATTTTATTGAGTTTATTGGTAAGCTGCATGAATATTTGTTAGGTGAAAATTAAAATATGATAATGGACAATACATAATGTTCGTGTAAATGCTTTTTTAATCTAATATTATAATGTCATGCTTTCAATTAATTATTATTAGTCAATCCTTAATATATATATATAATAACAAATTTGAAATTATAATAATTTACAAAGAATGTATAATAACATTTAGAAGTTCTTTTTTTTTCATTACAAATTATTTTTATTCTAACAATTTTAATAAATATGTGATAACATACTCTTGAGATAAAAATAGATACTTTTATGATATTATTTGTTCTGGCATACACAACTAATATTACTGATTATTTTTTAACTATAAGCATATCTTATGATACTAAGTAACTAAATACAAGTTTTATCATATTTATCCCTGTACATATTATCTACAAAATATACCTTTTTTTAACTAGCTTGTATATAATATTTTCTTGGAAATATTTATTCTATGTTTTAAATTATTTGGTATTTTTAAACATTTTTAAATGTCTCTTGCTTAAATAACATTTTTTGATAGAATATGTTTATCATATTTTTCTTTTTTCGTATTGCGGTAACAATTGCTAGCAAAAAGATATATATCTTTTCTTAAAATGTATTTATTAAATAAAAGATATATAATTGAGAAAATTAGTATTGAATATCACAATTTTGTCAGTCTTACCATACCTAATGGTATGCATTTAAAATGTGCTCTTAATATACAATCTGTTTTATTTATCAGTATATCATTAATCACAAAATATTGTTACAATAATAACTGACAAATAAAACAATTCTATTGAAATTAAGATACATTCTAAGTACTAACCATAATGTATGTTATAATATTAGATATAGGTATGGATAGTATTTATAATATTGTTATTAGTAATATTCAAATACTCTACATCACTATTATTTATGCACATTATATTAATATTAAATAAATAGCTAATAATTTAAAGGAACCAAAAAATTTCTATGTGCTGATTCTGAGAATTGGAACATACCAAACATTATCAATCATAATTACAGAAAAATTAATATTTATAATTTTTATCCTTTAATAATATTAAAAATTCTCCCAAATAAGGAAAAGAAGAATGTACATACAAATCAATTATAAATAATATCAAATTTAATTTACATATAATTTAAAAACTTTCAAAAATTTATCGTTTACATTCTAATTTAATTGGTGTTTCTATAGTAGAAGATATCCTTACCTTTTGTCAAAGTGCTTCTTGTCTAGATACTCGTCTAGCTTGCAAACGATTACATCTCTTACATTCTAGTTCATTTGAAGTTTGTTTACATTCATTATGAAAGCAAGCTCCACAAGTTTCACATCGAGTAATTTTAGACAATTCCCATGGAAATATCACGTCTTTAGAATAACATACTTCACATATGAATCCCCTTGCTTGACATAACTAAAATACAAATTGAGTAATGCAACTTAATGACAAAAAAACCACGCGATTATGTTAATTATGTAATAATAAAATATAATATAAATGTATGATGTAACTTTAAACACACACATATGTTTGTACATATATATGTATAATGTTTAAACAAAATATTTCATACTTCACAAGAAGCAACATGTGCATTACACATTTCGATTAATTCTTGTAACTGCATCGGTAATATACCAAGTTTAACATACATCAGATCCTGTATGGAGTACACATGTGGATCATTTATTATATAATCTGACTCTTTCTTTAAAATATCTTGAACACTTTAAAGGATTAAAAAGAATATGTTAGAAATATGTGTTATCAATCAAAAATGTATTAACAAATAACTGTAAATAATCATTTAAAGTCAACAATAATAAAAGAAACATACTTTACTGCAAAACGGCAAGTATACAAAAAATCTTTCAGGAAAAATAACTTTGTACGAAGTATTCTTGTTCTTTCTAACTGTTTTATACGTCTGTACAATGAAGCATTTAAATCCTGTATTTGGAACAATGGATCAAGCATCATTTGGTCTAACAATCTATATGAAAAGTTAGACACAGGATACCTTAAAATGGTATAAATGAATTTAATACATTTTAATACATTCTAATATAGAATATATTGGAATAAGTATTTTAAAATACCTATTAAAATCCCATTTAGATAAAATTTTTCCAGGTATTAGAGTTACTTGATTTGTATGACAACCAGTACAAAAATATCTACCCAAATACTCGCAATATCGAAACTTGTTAGCATATTTGACTGCAACTTTCATACCACAACCTGCACATCTATAATTCTGTTTAGCTATTAAAGTTCGTCTCCTATGAAAACAGATTGATAAAGTCATTATAAATAATCTTATAATCGTGTTATTTGTAGAAGGTGATTTTAGAGGCTGCTTACATAGGTGGAGGATGTGGAGTAAATATAATCTGTGGTCTAGGTGGAGCCCATTCTATAGTTCCACGTAATGGAATAGATTCCTCTGTTTCAACTTCATTTGGACTAACAGGCCAGCTTTTTGGCAATGGTAATAATCGTTGTGGAGCATCTTTTTCAGAAACAAGCCATTGTAATTCACTTGCTCGTGGGAGCTGTTTCTCACTAAATCTACTAATAAGCGATAATGCTACACCTTCTGCAGATATAATACATCCATTTTGTGATGATTCTAAACCTTGCTTAAATTGATGCAAATCAGCATCAGAATATAGTGAAGCCATAGATGCAGATATTCCAGAATTTTTTAATTTTGTCATATTCACATTATCTACTTCTATATCTTCTATATCATCTGTTGAAATACTATCAGATGGACTATTAGAGGAGGTTGATAAGGGACTCACACTTTGATCAGTAGTAGTTGTGTCAGTCTTTCCATCACTGAATAAATCACGATTCCATGTTCTTTCTCTATATCGTTCTTCTTGGCGTTGACGTCGTCTAATTCGTATTCTTTGTTTAAGATTATTAATTTCTTCATCACTATCTTCAACAGTTTCTTCTACAAGACACCATTGTCTGTTACATTTTATTTGTTCAATAGCGGCTATCATAGCTTCAGAAATACTAAAATGTGCATTTTCTCTATCTAATTCAGCATTAGATTTAGAAAATTGTGCAGAAGACAAAAAACTTGTCAAGCTTTGTCCTTCTATAGGTCGGGGAAAATATCCTGTAGCCATAGGTTGGACACTACTCCCACCATCCTCCATAAAACTTTTCTTTGGTGTTCTAATGTCCTTTTGTCCTTCAATTTCTACTGACCATGAATTAGAAAATTCAGGTGCAGATCCTGGCAAAAAAGCAGTTTTCTTTTTTAATTTTTGATCAATTTTTATACCATTTGAATTAGTCGCAGATTCCTTTAAATGTACTCTATCTGTATTTTTCGACGAAATACAACATTCTTCAATTGCTGCTCTTACTGAATCTTCATAATTTAAAGTATTTGAACTTCCACTATATGTGTTTAACATTCGTTTATCATGCGCCAATTTTACTTTGTTCCTAATTTTTCTTGAGGAAGTCTTTAATTTTGTTGCTACTTTTTCACCCATAGATTTTGTTGATTGTTTTACATCTGAGTAATTTATCTGAATTATTTTTGACAATTCAACAGGAGGTGTTTGAATTCTAACAGTTTTGTGCACGTAAGTATTTTCAGTAGAGTTCAAAATAATTGAATTTTCTGAAGAACTCTTATAAGAGTCATCTAATGTTGGAAGACTGTTCCATGTTTTTAAAGATATATCATTTATTTTGTCCATCTTATTTACATTATTTTTATTAATACTATCTTGGTTACGTTCAGAAGCAATGTTTTTAACACTTTTACTTGTGCATGGTATTTTGAATGGTTCTAACTGACTGTGTGTTTGAATATGTACTTTTCTTTCTCTCAATATACCTACAGTTGCAGAACAAAAGTTGACAGGATATGATGAGGAACGTTTATGTCTTTTAGGACTTAAGTTAGAAGAAATCCAGTTTGGTTGAAACTGTAAATATTTAAATTAAATAAATTTATTGCAAAGAATTATATATATATATATTCTACAATCGAATAATAACTTACTAAACATGGATCAATCTCTGTAAGAAGTACAAGTTGATTTCTTTCCACAGCTTTTAAACATATGAGTGTAGCCTCAGCCAAATTTTCTTGACATAAAAAAGCCCATGGTTCAAGACAAGAAAGTAAATGTTCCTTATCAGACAAAAGCCAGGATAGTTTATGAGATAGGTTGTGGCTTTCCAAGCTGTCAATATATTCCTGATCTTTATTTCCTAATGATTAGAAATCAGTTTTTTTTTTTTTTTTTAATTTGTCTTTACCTTTTGTATAACCATAACATATCCTTTTGAGAAACTATTCTTGCAGGTAAATTAGAAAAATAATCTTCATTTTCAGCTATAATAGGTGATAATACTAACGATGGTTGAAGCCAATTTAATCCTTGAATAAAAATCCAACAATCTGGTTCACCCTTTAAATTTTAACTATTATCAATACTAATAATTTATTTTAATAAAAATTTAAATTACAATTTTATAATATATTAATGGAAAGATATTTTATTTCTTGAAAATATATATCTTTTACTTACATTAGAATTGAATATACGACAACCATGTTTAAAGATTTGTTCCATCGCATTATGCAATCGATTTAAACCACCATAAACATTCCATACATTTGCTATACCATCAATCAGTAATCCTTCTACAGTAGATCTAAGGTTCTGCAGAAGTTGCCATTGTTCTTTAACATGTATGTCTTCACACATTTTTCTGATTATAAGAAAATATATTGCTATAAATAAATTAATTTATTTATCGAGTATAGAAAAGATCGAGAAAATAAGACAATGTTATAGTTCAAATGACAGTATATCTGATGACATTATAAATGTTGAATAATATTGCTTGTGACAATATATGTTATCCAATATCTTCATGACGTTTTAATCTATTTAGTTAGTACGTATTCAAGTATTTTCATATTTTAAAATATATAAATCAGCTTCTCTTTGTAGAAATATAGACGAAAATGCAAAAATTATTTCATTATTATTGACAACATCCATCATCTATGATCACATGCCAATTACTGCTAATTTAAATAAGGTTAGAATAATGTTGTCCTACTAGACCTTCAAGTTCCTCTTTTATCATATGACTATGATGCGTCTGCGCACTATTCGGCCATAATTAGGTTAATATCTGTAAGTTACCAAATAAAAATCTATCTATGTTTTTAATTCTATATCTATAAAGTCAGATGGCGCAGTGATTCACAGATGATACTATTTTGATGCACGTACTATGTGCAATATTTCTACTAATACACACTAATCACTTGTATTTTGTTGAAAGTGTAAAAAAAGGCTACAATTTATACACAAATCATAGATTTAAAAATAAATAATAAAACATGAATTATATTAAAAGTTATTATAAAAAGTTCACCAAATTAGGGAGGATCAATAATTTTCATTCATTTAAAATCTCTAAGATATTTACTTAATCCATCAAATTCAAAAAAATTAATGACAGTCTCAATTTAAGTGCTATAAAGTACATTGATTAAATACATTCTGTTCTTAATATATACATCAGAATAGATATTCTAACTTAATGAAGATGTAGTACTAATAAGATAATCAATGTACATTTTAAGATTCGTAGTGTTTATATATTTTTTAATGATGGCTCATTGGCATAAGCCAAACAAATACCAATTTATAGATACATTTCCATTGAAGTACATTTTTCACGTATGACAATGATAAAGAAATCACGAAAGCGATGAGAATAATTAGCAGAATTTCCATCGATTTCCACATTCGTTGCACAACACAAAAGTAGTCATAGGTTCGTCAGCAGATCGTGTTTGTACTTGATTATAGGTACAATTGCGTTTTTTGCATTTGCCACATTTTAATAAATCAGTTTTAGTGCCTTGTACAGTAGCAAGTTGAGCATCATTAATTGCTTCCTTTTTAAACTGTTCCCGTAATTGTTTTATTTCATCACTTGCCATTTCCTCAGCTGTCATAACAGCTAATCGTGCTGGAGTAATAGCACCAACAAGAAAATTAGTTCTTAGATTAGGATTTTTAACGTCACGTAAGTTAGCAACTCGACTGCGTACCTATAAAATAATATAAGATGTATAAGCACGATTTATAAATAAAATTTATTGTATTTTAATTGATTATTTACCCTATTTTTGTATCTATTATCAGTATTTTTAAATTCTGCATAAATTGCTTCCTCTAATTGTTCTGCTAGTTCTTCTGGGCTAGCACAACCGTCAATTGTTTTTCCATCCACTCTTAAAGCTGCAGCTAATAATTCTCTACATTTTAATCTTACAGCATCTGTTGTAGTCGGAGCAGGAAACGAAGCTTGTTTTCTTTGAAGATCTTTATTAGGCTTTTCTTCCTTCATTTTAACATCACTTCCATCCATTGTATCTTTGTCTTTCTTTTGATCTGCATCATCTTTATTTTTTTCTGATTTTTCTTCCCTTTTCTTTGAGCTACTTGAAGTAGTAGAATCTTTATCTTTATTGGACCCTGAAATAAAGTTGAAACTAATTATGAAATAAAACATGTAAAATATAATTTTCTGTATAATCATACTTTTTTTTTTACAACTATATATGACTTACTTACCTGATAAAAACTTTTTCCAATTCTTGATAAGTGTTTTTGATAATGAGATTACTTCTTCATCTCTGCTTGATTTTCTTAAAGCATTTACAGTCATTCCAATTCTTGTCTTTGTTAAAAGTTCTAAGTCAACAGGAAGTTTCTGTAAAATTTTAAGTAACTCCAATGCTTGTTCTTGACCCTGAAAGGAAAAAAAGAAAAGCACTCAAAAGCAACTAAAATATTTTTAATTATAGAAATTTGTAATACTTATCGTTTAATACTTCTTCAGAGTATCATATATTTCACAAAATAATAAATTTTGGACATTCAAGATTATCTCTTCAATATTTTCAAAAATCAAATTAAACGATATCAAACACTTTTGATGTTATACTTGAAACATGCACTATGATTAACTTTATTATGTTCTATGAATTATAATAAATTTGTTTATTTGTAAATTCTTTATATTTCAATAATTTATTTAATTAACGAATCTCAAGAGACTGGACCTTCTATTCCTGAAATGCTATCTTCCTTGATCTAATACTTCGACATGTTCAAGCGATATGCAACTAGGTTAATTTTACTCACTTACTCACCGTCCCGTCACCACTTGACATTTTGTTTAATTTCTTTTGAATTCGTAAAACCTCTTCTTCTGCACTCATTGTTAAAATGGACTAGTTTTTTCTTAAAAATTAATATAAATACACAAAACAGTGACCGAACAACAAAACCGTAACGGCCGTAGATGCAGTTTAACCATGTATCACAAATGTAAAGGAAAACGTAGTGGAATATTAAGGCGTCAGGAATAGATGAGTCACCAACAGAGGTCGCATAGATACAATTGACCAATCATACGGCGATTATGCATCTAATGGCAGCCAACAGAGTACGAAGAACAAAGTAAAATAAAATTTTTTATATGGTTATTGATATTACGAAAATATGAATTAAGAACAACATATAGTTAAAAATTTAGCTATTTGCTATACTGTCAATCGTTAATTAAAGTTAACCAAGCTTGGTTGGTTAGCATTAATTTTTCTGAACCAATCAAATACTTTGAAATAAATGATTAAACAAGAATCAACAGTGGCGCTAAAAATTTTTGTTCGAGTATCCATTCTTAAAAATCATTTTCATTGAATTTTTTGATAGTAAATCATAAAAAAAATTATTTGAGATAATATTGTGATAGGCCGATTCATTGATATGATAAATGTGAAAAAAATAATAATGCAATGTATAAAATTTTACAAATAACATTATTAGAATTTCTTAAAACACGACGACTGCGAATGTAACAATTAAAAATTAGTGAGATTTATATTAGAAATATATAGATTTTATAAGTGAAAATAATTAATATGTTTACTTAATATTTGTAGTATCTGTGTAGAATATAAATAAATATACTTTAAAAATATAATAAGATAGTTGTGAAATAAATAAATAGAATAAATTGACATATAACGGTTTATTTAAATAAAAAGAATTATTTAGTATAAATAAAATTTTATTACAGGATTTTTTATTATATTGGAATGAGTGAACGAGCTAAGAGTTGTTATTTACGAAGTAATAGTGATTCTTTAACAACTATTTATTTACCTGATTCTACTCCAATTTTTATAGGACGTTCTCCAGAAACAAATATTACAGATACAAAATGTTCCAGACAACAAGGTTTAATATGTTATAATTTCCAAATATTTATTACATGATTATATGAATTAATTTGTATATTGTCTTTTCTAAAATGTTCATTACAAATTTTTTTAAAATTATTATTTATTTTTTTATTAGTTAGACTATGTGCAGATTATTTAAAACATACAGTATCAGTTGAACAAGTCGGAATAAGAGCTTGTGGTATAAATGGCTTTAAAACTCAGAAAGATATTAGATCAATTGTCAAACATAATGATTACTTAGAAATTTTATATGGGAAGCATATATATCAAATTGAATTTAATCCACCGCCTAAAGAAAAGAACAATCAAAAATTTGTACGTAAACGATCTTATGATTCAGAAGATGAATCATTAAGTATCGATACAACAAATTCATTCAAAATGCGTAAGATCGAAGATGAATGTAATGCTACTATACAGGAAACAATCAATACAAATGATTATTCAACAAATGAACAAGATAATGAAGAATTAAATTCTACTGCTTCCACATCCAAAGGAAATAGTATAGATAATAATAAAACTAAAGCAATAGACTTTTGGGAAGAAAATAAAAAATTATTAATATATACTCCGTCAAATGTACAAAATCGTACAAAGGTAATATATGTTATCAAAAAAATGTAATTGAGAAAGAAATCTTTCTTAAGAGAAAGAGGAAGAGAGAAAGAGAGATTTTAATTAAAAAAATAAAAATACTATATGATAGAGAAAATAATACATAACATTAATTTTGTATTAAAATTATGTTAAAAAAATTCTTTGTTACAGATAGCTGCATACGATATGGATGGCACGTTAATAAAGACAAAATCTGGTCTTGTATTTCCAAAAAATTGTAATGACTGGCAATTGTTATTTCCTGAAGTACCAAAAAAATTAAAACAATTGTATGAAGATGGTTATAAAGTTGTAATTTTTACAAATCAAGGAGCTCTTGGTATAGACAAAGTGAAAATATTAGATTTTAAAATAAAAACTGAAAGAGTAGTACAAAAATTAGGTATTCCTATTCAAGTAAGTATCTCTACATTTCTGATGTTCTATTAATTTTAAATAATAAAAGTAAGATATTTGGTTACATTATAATAATTTTTCATTAAATATGATATTATAAATAGGTCTTTGTTTCTATTGGGAAAGATATATATAGAAAACCAGCACCAGGAATGTGGAAT
This sequence comes from Vespula vulgaris, assembly GCF_905475345.1. NCBI lineage: Eukaryota > Metazoa > Arthropoda > Insecta > Hymenoptera > Vespidae > Vespula > Vespula vulgaris. The sequence goes on along the minus strand of NC_066595.1, from coordinate 4,243,465 downwards.
GAATTAGTCAATTATGTATGTACCATATCAGAATATTTATATTTTTTGACAATGTATATCATTATTATAATGATATAATTATATTTTTTTTAGAAAAATGGAGGTTTGAACATAGATAAATCAAATTCTTTTTACGTTGGAGATGCAGCAGGTCGACGAAAAAATTGGGCACCTGGTAAAAAAAAAGATCATTCTAAAGTAGATCGTTTAATGGCTATCAACATAGGCTTACTATTTCAAACTCCAGAAGAACACTTTCTTGGACATAAAATTGTACCATATGTTTTACCTACATTTGATCCAAAAGCACTGCTAAAAGATGATAATATTTGTCATCCTACTGATGCTAAGATTACTTCGAAACAACAAGAGGTATGTATTTAATAATATAAAACTAATATAATAACGATATTTGATCGTATATAAATAATAATTATTTTATAAATATAACAGATAATAATCTTGATTGGTTGTCCTGCTTCTGGGAAATCTCATTTTGTAAAACTTTATTTAAACGAATATGACCACATTAACAGAGATACTTTGGGTAGTTGGCAAAAATGTATATCTGCTATGGAACAATCTTTGATTCAAGGAAAACGTGTTGTCATAGATAATACTAACCCAGATCCTGCCTCACGTGAAAGATATATTGTAGTTGCAAAAAAATATAATGTCCCCGTAAGATGTTTCCTTATGACAACAAGTACTGAACATGCCAAACATAATAATAAGGTAAAATAAATTTTGTTAAATGTATCTTAATTTTATTTACAAACTTCTCATATTACTTTATCTTTATTTTTCAGTTTCGTGAGTTAGTTGATTCTAGTCATGCCAAGATTACTGATATCATCATAAATTCTTACATGTAAATAAAAATAAATTTTTCAAATTACTGATCATATTTTATTAAAAATGTACTATATTGTATTTGTATTTTTATTTATACTTTATTAATATTTTGCTATATATATTTTTTTTTTCAGGAAAAATTATATACCACCAACTTTAGAAGAAGGTTTTACAGAACTTGTAAAAATTAATTTTGTTCCACGATTCTTCTCTGAAAAAGATAAAGAATTATACGAAATGTACTTACTTGAAAATTAATTATATTTATTGATATTAAATGTAAGAAACATAATTTTAAACTATCATTACAATTAATTATTATAATACTATATAAAATTAATGAACATATTAGATGAAAATATATTTTTAACTTTTAATTTTTCAGTATTACTCTATATCCAACACCCACAAAATACTTAAACATACTAAATAATCATTAAAGCTGTTTACCATCTCTACCTCAAAACAAGTGTGACTTCGACGAATGATATGGACAAAATATAAACTATAAGTGCTATACTTGTCCATAGAATTCTAATAAATGAAATTTATTTATTTGTGAAAGTATTATCAGCAATATAGTGTTAATACTTTAATGTCTAGCTAATATTAGATTAGAAAATTTTGAAAAAATATAGAAATATGCAGCCATTCGCTCGGTAGTACTTGTATTTTACGGATTTTAACATTTCACAGGTACTACCGACCCAGGTCCCACCGCGTGGAGGTAGCTGCATCTGGGGACCCACGAGCTAACGGGGGCTCTACTCTATAATTCGCGTGACCGGCGTGATCAAATAATCGGCGTTCTATAAAACGAAGTCCCCGGTAGGACTTTTAATCGCGCCCGAACACTCCCGTAAGTGTTAGAATAACGGTGACTCTATTCTAAATTCGCGTTCGCGGCGTCCACGCACCAACCGAGAATTCAGGCGGCTAACTGGAGGAGGGTCAGTCCACGCTTACGGATAGCAATCCATACCGCTCGGCAGCACACGAACCGACACACGACCGGTCATTATTCGGTTTAGCAATCAAACGAAGTCCATTACCGTAGGACTTTTATTCGCGCCCGAGAACACCACGACTGTGCCCGCCGACACAGGCGTTAGTGTTCTTCCTATCCTACCCGTATTCCGCGCGGATATATCGAGATTCGCGAAGAAGAGGAAAAGATGAAGAGAAAGAAGAAGAGAAGAAGAAAAAGAGAAGAAGAGAAGAAGCAAATGAGAAGAGAAGAAAACAAGAGTGTGCGCACACGTGAGAAGGAAGAAGCAGAAAAGAAAGGAAAGAAAAGAATATCCGTAAGATGCAATGGAACATAGGCCCCTGTGAAAAAGATGAAATTGGAAAGAAAATATGGACATGGAAAAGAAAAGAAAAGAAAAGACATACCCGAGCAAAACCAGAGTACGAAAATCCAGCTCGATTATTCGGTACTGAAGGAAGGAGACCCGCACAGAAGCCCACGCCCAAGGGCCCATCCCAAGGGACCCACCCGACAGAAACTATAATAATTAATTATTATAAAATTATATTTTTGAATAAATAAAAATGAAAGAGCACATTTATTGCAGAATATATGGAAGATGTACGAATGAACGTAAATTGAACGCACTTCGAAATTTAGTTGGAATTTGATAGAGAAAATCTTGGAAAAAGAATGCAGCCATTCGCTCGGTAATACTTGCAGTCTATGCGTTTCCGATGTATCACAAGTACTTCCGACCCAGGTCCCACCGCGTGGAGGTTGCTGCACTTTGGGACCCACGGGCTAACGGGGAATCTACTCTAAAATCCGCGAACCGAGATGCCTTTCCGCTTCGGGAGCTTCAGATTTCTCAGCAAACTGGAGATGTATAAAACCCCGCTTACAGATCGCTCCACCGTCCACACCGTCGGCTTCAGACATCTCGAGACACGACCGGTCGTGTCTATACTTCGATTTCAAAATCAAAACGAAGTCCTCGGTAGGACTAAATCTCGCGATCGCGAACACCCACGCGCGTGCCGGCCGTCACGCGCGTAAGTGTTTTCCCTATCATTCGCGTACGGAAGCAAGGATACATATCCTTCCTGCTATATAATTCCTATATAATAGAGATTATATGCAAAGAGGTTCCTTTAACTTCCGTGTAAAAATCCCACGATGATAGGTCCATCGATCACCTAACCTGAAACAGAGTAAAAGCAGAGGAGACAAGTATATGCAAAAAGACATTTATAATCAAAAACTACCCTGTAAAAATTTAACTTCACGATGATCGATCTCTCTATGATCTAACCTGAAACAGAAAAAGAGTAAAAGCAGAGGAGATAATTATATGCAGAAATTATATGCAAAATTACATGCAAAAAGACATTAATATTATATTCAATAAATTAATAAATAATATTACAAATAATATTATTTCAATAAATACATAATAAATTCATTTATATTCAATAAATTCCCTGTAAAAATCAAATGTTGCGATTATAGATTCTTCGATGATCTAACTTGAAACAGAAAAAGATTAAGAGAAGATGAATAAAGGAGAAAGAGTTAAAAGAAAGGAGGAGAAGAAAGGAAAGAGAGAAAAATAGTTCCAGAAGATGCCGAGACGGCAGCCCGCCAAAAGGCCCACACCCGAGGGCCCCTCCCAAGGGTCCCACCCAAAACTAATAATCAATAAAAGTTAATAAAAGTAATTAATATAATGAATAACAGGATATAATGAATATTATTAATGAAAGTATGTAATTAATAAAAGTAAATAAGAATAAATAGGAACAAAAGAGAATATAAGAGCGGCAGAAAAGTTTCTGTGCGTTCTCTTAGAAAATTAACTTAGAATTTTGATGTATTCAATTTATTTATCTGTCGAAATATAACTATCAATTTAAAATGTAATTAGTTTAATGTCTAATTGCAATTAGACAGAAAATAGACTTTGGAAGAACATTGAAATATGCAGCCATCCGCTCGATAGTACTTGCGTTATATGATTATATATACAATTTAGTTATAGATTTTAGATAACATATATAATTTTCATATAGTTTTCAATATATTGCAAGTACTATCGACCCAGGTCCCACCGCGTGGAGGTTGCTGCAGTTAGAGACCCGCGGACTAACGGTGACTCTACTTTTTACTACTACTAATACTACTATCAAGAAAGCAAAGCAACGGGGCGACCTCCACTCCCGACGAATTCAAGCCTCCAAACGCTAAAATTGCAGCCCCATGCGTCTCCGCATTTGGGAACCGACTTACGCATAGCTCAACTATCCAACATCGGAAGCTTCGATCACCACTTGAGCACGACCGGTTGTGCTTTCGCGACAAACGCCGGAATCCAAAATTGAATCTACCGCAGTCACGATACTTACGCGAGCATTCCGGAAACACTCACGCGAATATGTTGAATACGTTAGAGCCAATTTAAGACTTAATCGCGCCCGAGAACACCAACGCCTTTGCCAGCCGACATAAGCGAGTGTCCTTCTATCTTGCCCGAACGGGAGAAAAGAAATCCTTCTACGCCAGAGGTAGAAAGATTCTTTAAACACCCGTATAAAAATCTAAGTCCCTCGATGGTCCTTGGGCGATGAAACGTTTGCGGCACGCGGACTAACGGGGATTCTACTCTAAAATCCGCGAACCGAGATGCCTTTCCGCTTCGGGAGCTTCGGGCTTCTCAGCAAACTGGAGATGTATAAAACCCCGCTTACAGATTGCTCCACTGTCCACACCGTCGGCTTCAGACATCTCGAGACACGACCGGTCGTGTCTATACTTCGATTTCAAAATCAAAACGAAGTCCTCGGTAGGACTAAATCTCGCGATCGCGAACACCCACGCGCGTGCCGGCCGTCACGCGCGTGAGTGTTTTCCCTATTATTCGCGTACGGAAGCAAGGAGACATACCCTCCCTACATATAAAAAGAATTATATGCAGAGAGGTTCCATTAACTTCCGTGTAAAAATCCCACGATTATCCGCCCCTCGATCACCTAATCTGAAACAGAAGAAAAATAAAAGAAGAGATACTTGTAAGAGTAAAAATTAAAAAGACAGTAAAAATTAAATATAGAAGCAAAAACTAAACAGTTAATAAAAATTGAATATAAAAGCAAAAATTAAAAAACAAAAATTAAACATTAATAAAACTTAAATATAAGAACAAAAATTATATGTAAAATTATATGCAAAAGCTTCCCTGTAAAAATTAAATTTCACGATGATCGGTCCTTCGATGATGGGTCCCTCGATGATCTAACCTGAAACAGAAAAAGTATGAAACAGAATGAGAAACAGATATAAAGAAAATGGACAAGAGAAGACAAACAGAAAAAGGAAAACAGAGGGGAAAATTTGTTATGTACGCGTGAGAAAACTAGAATTCTGAACGATGGATGTGTATCTCGAAGACCGGATCAGTCGACGAAAATCAGAATACCATAAGTGAGTCCGATTTTTCCATAGTGATAGAACGAAACCCGCCTAAGGCCCACACCCGAGGGCCCCTCCCAAGGGTCCCACCCGAGACTAATAATTAATAAAAGTAAATAAAAATATAATAAAAATGACAGCGAACATTAATGTGTCAAAGACGTTTTCTGTACGTTTTCTTAAAATATAATTTAAGAATTTTGATATATTCGATTTATTCACTTGTAAAAATAGAACTAAGAACTTAAAATGTTATTAGTTTAACGTTTAATGGAAACTAGAGAGAAGAGAGAATTTTGCAAACACATTGAAATATGCAGCCATTCGCCCGGTAATACTTGCGTTATATAATCACATATATAATTTAATTATAGATTTTACATTTTATTTAGACATAAATTTCGATATTTCGCAAGTACTACCGACCCAGGTCCCACCGCGTGGAGGTAGCTGCATCTGGGGACCCACGAGCTAACGGGGACTCTACTCTATAATTCGCGTGACCGGCGTGATCAAATAATCGGCGTTCTATAAAACGAAGTCCCCGGTAGGACTTTTAGTCGCGCCCGAACACTCCCGTGAGTGTTAGAATAACGGTGACTCTATTCTAAATTCGCGTTCGCGGCGTCCACGCACCAACCGAGAATTCAGGCGGCTAACTGGAGGAGGGTCAGTCCACGCTTACGGATAGCAATCCATACCGCTCGGCAGCACACGAACCGACACGCGACCGGTCATTATTCGGTTTAACAATCAAACGAAGTCCATTACCGTAGGACTTTTATTCGCGCCCGAGAACACCACGTCTGTGCCCGCCGACACAGGCGTTAGTGTTCTTCCTATCTTACCCGTATTCGCGTCTAGCAATCGATTATGAAACGAACCTTTCGACGATATATCGGAACCTCGCTGATATATCGAAAACTGCGAAGAAGAGAAGCAGGAAAAGAAAACCGGAACATGCGCGCACGTGAGTCCGATAAAACTCAGAAGAATAGAAAGAAAGGATATCCGGAAGTTATAATCAAACACATGCACGTGTGAAAACGATGAAATTGAATTAGAAAAGATGGACCGGACCAAAACCAGAGTACCAAAATCGAGTTGGATTTTTCGATACTGAAAGAAGGAGACCCGCACAGAAGCCCACGCCCATGAGCCCTACTCATGGGACCCACCCGAGAGAAACCATAATAATTAATCCAGAGTAATTATTACATTATAGAGCTATGCGTTTCGATGAATAGAAATGACAGTAAACTTATTGTTGAAGACACGAAAGATGTATGAAACCATGCGAAATGTAATTTCGAATTATATGGAAAAGATTTTGAAAAAGATTTTGAAATGTGCAGCCATTCGCTCGATAATACTTATATCACATAAGATTTGGACATATCGCAAGCATTACCGACCCAGGTCCCACCGCGTGGAGGTTGCTGCATTGGAGACCCACGGGCTAACGGGGAATCTACTCTAAAATCCGCGAACCGAGATGCCTTTCCGCTTCGGGAGCTTCAGATTTCTCAGCAAACTGGAGATGTATAAAACCCCGCTTACAGATCGCTCCACCGTCCACACCGTCGGCTTCAGACATCTCGAGACACGACCGGTCGTGTCTATACTTCGATTTCAAAATCAAAACGTAGTCCTCGGCAGGACTTAATCTCGCGTCCGCGAACACCCACGCGCGTGCCGGCCGTCACGCACGTGAGTGTTTTCCCTATCATTCGCGTACGGAAGCAAGGAGACATACCCTCCCTGCATATAATAAGAATTATATGCAGAGAGGTTCCATTAACTTCCGTGTAAAAATCCCACGATTATCCGTCCCTCGGTCACCTAATCTGAAACAGAAAAAAAATAATAGTAGTGCTAAATATAAGATCCAAAATTAAAAAGATAATAAAAATTAAATATAAAAGCAAATATTAAAAAGATAATAAAAATTAAATGTAAGAGCAAAAATTGAAAAGTTAATAAAACTAAAATATAAAAACAAAAATTAAAAACTTAATAAAAGTTAAATACAAAACAGCAAAAATTAAAAATTAATAAAACTTAAATATAAGAACAAAAATTATATGTAAAATTATATGCAAAAGCTTCCCTGTAAAAATTTAATTTCACGATGATCGGTCCCACGATGATCGGTCCCTCGATGATCGGTCCCTCGATGATCTAACCTGAAACAGAAAAAGTATGAAACAGAATGAGAAAGAGATATAAAGAAAATAGGAAAAGAAAAGAGAAACAGAAAAAGGAAAAAAGAGTTCCGAACGATGGGTGTGTATCTCGAAGATCGGTTCAGTCGACAAAAATCAGAATATCATAATTGAATTCGATTTTTCTTTAGTAAATGAACGAAACCCGCCTAAGGCCCACACCCGAGGGCCCCTCCCAAGGGTCCCACCCGAGAGAAGATAGAGTTAATCAACAGTTTAATCAACTATTTAAAATAATTGTTTAATCTAAAGTATGCAGCTATGCGCTGGGTGATTCTGGAATCCTGTTGGGTATCCTTCCTGTAAAAGTGAAACGAGAATATGCTATGTATTTAAATGTTCTTGTTTCATTCCCATATGCACTTTTATTCAATGCACTTTCAGTGGTCCTCACAATTGCCATATTCTATACGTTTCGAAATTATTACTTTAATATAAAACTTGATTTTATAAAAATAAAATTACGGATTTAATTGAACTTTAGAAAAGAAATATGGGAAAAATTTATTACTCGACTTTAGTAATAAAAATGTATAAAATACGTAAAAATTCTATTCGCAAACGCATGGCATTGTGAGATGGGACACGGAATGAAGAGATCTTCTTAGTTTCTGAAAATTATATTATTATTATATAAGAGCATTTTGAGTGACAACATGGTATAATTAAAATATGACTAAGAGTTATTCTCGAAGTGTTCTGTCGAAACTTCGAAAATAACTTTATAGCCTAATAGTTGCCCTCTTGAGCCACAATATGTGGGGGCCTCTTCGGCACATAGCCTCTTCTTTGCTTCGTGCCCTAACAACTACTATAGAACATTTGAACTATCGTCAACTATCGCCAAGAAACTAGAACTATCTCTTATTCTAAAACGTCGAAGAAAACTAACAACGCAACTCTAAACCAATCCTGAAACGAAAAATCGAGAAAGCATCGGTAGAGAAACGAGAATTAATATATTAATTGCTGAAAATCCTAAGCTAAAAATCGATTAACTTGTTCTATGTTCTACGCGTAGTGATTTTACAAGTCTCTTTGTCTTTTCTCTACTCTACTTTATTCTTTCAAAAGCAATGACTCTACTCTACTTTACTCTTTCAAAAGCAATGACTCTATTGAGACTTTTCTTTTATTAATAAAATTGATTAATCTTTATCTAAAAATGTAATGAAAAATCATTGGACGCTCCTTCTTACAAGCGATTATTCTAATTATTAGGAAATATATTATACAATCTCGCTTGTAATCCAGAAACTATCCATCGCGAATATCTTCTTGCTTATGTATTATTAAAATTCACGAATATCACGATTTTTGTACTATTCTCACGGGACAAAATTATTTAAAAATGCATTCAAATATTTAAAATTTCAAATAATTATTGTTAACGCGTTTAAGCAAGAAGACTCTATCCTGATCTAATAAATAAATCAAAAAATAACGAACCATTCACGAGTAAATCTCCGAAGAAATTTACTCGTGGTCACTCATTGCTCTTCTACTAATTAATTACAACCAATCGCTCGTGCCGATTCGGACCTTTCGTCCTCGACATGATTGAGTGATCGGAGGGATTTAAAAATTAACTCACCACTTAAGAAGTTCTGCGAAGGCTCCAAAACACTGCACCGCGATTTAGGTCGAAATTGAGGGTGGATGATTTGTAGTTGGTTGAAAATGAGGTAGGTCGACGTCGAAGTTGGTCGAGATCCTCTTGAGTGATGCACTGACTCTAATTCGCGGTAGATACTTATTAACGAACGGACACTGAATTTATTTCGCGAAACTCTACTATCCTTTATAAGTACAGTCTATGCGACTGTTAAAAAATCAAAAAACTACGCGAACAAACACTGACTCTATAGACTGCATTGCCCGCAGTCTACGCAAAAACACTTATGGTTTAAATCGCGCAACGCGAACGAACAAACACTGCTTCTACTTCGCAATTAATTTATACTAGCTCGGTTACATCCTTGTAACGCGCGCGATTGCAACGAGATTCTGAAACAAAAATACAAACAAAATAATTAGTATTATTGTTATAATGAAAACTGTATAAATCATTCAATAAATATATGATAGAAAAATATACTTACTTTAAGTCTTCATTAATACTCGCTCGAATTCGGTATTCTGCGAAAATTTCTAAGTCCACTCGTGGAGATAGTATTTCAAAGTCCCCAAAAGACGAGAAAATTTCTAAGTCCACTCGTGGAGATATATTTTCAAAGTCCCCAAAGGACTCGAAAATTTCTAAGTCCATTCGTGAAGATAGATTTTTAGTTCCCCAAAGATGCGAAAATTTCTAAGTCCACTCGTGAAGATAGATTTTTAGTTTCCCAAAGATGCGAAAATTTCTAAGTCCACTCGTGGAGATAGTTTTTCAGTCCCCAAAAGACGAGAAAATTTCTAAGTCCACTCGTGGAGATACATTTTCAAAGTCCCCAAAGGATTCGAAAATTTCTAAGTCCACTCGTGGAGATACATTTTCAAAGTCCCCAAAGGATTCGAAAATTTCTAAGTCCACTCGTGAAGATAGATTTTCAGTCATCAAAATACGAGAAAATTTCTAAGTCCACTCGTGGAGATATATTTTCAAAGTCCCCAAAGGACTCGAAAATTTCTAAGTCCATTCGTGAAGATAGATTTTTAGTTCCCCAAAGATGCGAAAATTTCTAAGTCCACTAGGGGAGATAAATTTTTAAAGTTCTCCAAAAGATTCGAAAATTTCTAAGTCCACTCGTGAAGATAGATTTTCAGTCACCAAAATACGAGAAAATTTCTAAGTCCACTCGTGGAGATATATTTTCAAAGTCCCCAAAGGACTCGAAAATTTCTAAGTCCACTCGTGAAGATAGATTTTTAGTTTCCCAAAGATGCGAAAATTTCTAAGTCCACTCGTGGAGATACATTTTCAAAGTCCCCAATGGATTCGAAAATTTCTAAGTCCACTCGTGAAGATAGATTTTTAGTTTCCCAAAGATGCGAAAATTTCTAAGTTCACTCGTCGAAGTCCAAAGCACAACTGAACCAGGAGCTATATGATCGGCCAAAGACCCGACATTGTTATCGTCTCCTGAAGCCGTGTATCCCCACTTCACATTTAAGTCTAAAATCAAATAAGCTGTTATATATTTGAATTAACTGTTGGTTAATACTTGCACGAATGGCATCCTTGAAATTTTTTAAGTTCACTGGTCGAAGTCCAAAGCACAACTGAAGTAGGAACTATATAGATCGGTCAAAGAGCCGACTTTGTTGTCAACTCACGAAGAAAATTATCCCCACTTTGAATTTTAGTATCAAATCAAATGAACTGTTGTATATTTGAATTAAGTGTTCGTTAATACTTGCACGAATGGCATCCGCGAAAATCTCTATGTACTCTCGTCGAAGTCCAAAGCACAACTAAACTGTCAAAGTTGTTTAGAGGTCCGATTTTGTTTTCGACTCACAAAGAAAATTATCCCCACTTCACAATTTAATTTTAAATTAAAATATTGCTCCGTTATTGAAAAAACATTGAAATATGCAACTATTTGCCCGGTGTTATATGAGACCTTGACAACAGTTAAAGAAGAAGAGGAGAAGAAAAAGAAAAAAGAGAAAAGGTAAAGAAAGAAGAAGAGAAAAGTAGCACTGCAAAGATACTGAAACAGTAAATCGCCCAAAAGCCCACAGCCAAAGGCCCCTCCCAAGGGTCCCACTCGAGATTAATAATTAATAAAAGTTAATAAAAATGATTCATATAGTGAATAAAAGTATATAATTAATGTAATTATCAAGAGTATACAATTAATAAAAGTATGTAAGTAATAAAAGTAAATAAGGACAAATACGAATGATAGCTAACTTAAGTGCGACGGAAAAGCTTTCTATGCGTTCTCCTAGAAAATTAATTAAGAATTTTATTATATTCAAATTTATTTATCTGTGGAAAGATAACTAACAATTTAAAATCTATCGATTTAACATTTAATTGAACTTTGAGCGATATTGTAAAAATATAAAAATATGCAGCCATTCGCCCGGTAATACTTGCGTTTTATAATTATATGTATAATTTAGTTACAGACTTTAAATATAATTAAGACACAGATTTCGATATATCGCAAGTATTACCGACCCAGGTCCCACCGCTTGGAGGTTGCTGCATCTGGGGACCCACGAGCTAACGGTGACTCTATTCTCTAAGATCCGCGAGACCGGCGTGAGCAAATAATCGCCGAACAAATAAAACGAAGTCCCCGGTAGGACTTTTAATCGCGCTCGGACACTCACGTGAATGTCCGAATGACTCTATTACAAAATACGCATTACCGGCGTAATCTTATCTATATATCAAGCAAATAAAACTAAGTCCACGGTAGGACACTTAATTCGCGCCCGAACACTCACGTGATGTTAGTATCACGGTAACTCTACTCTACAATACGCGTTCCCGGTGTTCGCGAGGCAACATGAGCGAACAGGGACATCCAGTCCGCAACGGTATCCTACTGGGGATAACGTTGAGGCCGTCAGCCTCGGATGCCCACATCCCACCTTTAAGCACGACCGTCCGTGCTTTTCGTATTTCGAACAATAAAACGAGGTCCACGGTAGGACCTTTAATCGCGCCCGAACATCCACGTGAGTGTTAGAATAACGGTGACTCTACTCTAATTCGCGGTCCCGCGGGGTTGCATACACCTCACCATGGACTCAGGTGACTATAGATATAAGGTGGGTCAGTCAACGGACTGAACATCCTTACAAATAGCCATAAACCATCCTCCTCAGTAGCACATAGACCGTCTCACTCTACAGTCATCCGGTGACCGTATCACGACCGGTCATTTATTCGTTTTTAGCAATCAAACGAAGTCCATTATCGAGGGACTTTTAATCGCGCCCGGGAACACCACGCCTGTGCCCGCCGACACACGCGCAACTGTTCTTTCTATCTTACCCGTATTCGCGTCTAACAATCGAATATGAAACAAACCATTCGACGATACACTGGACCTACGCCGATGTATCGAAGTCAGTGAAGAAGAGAAGAAGAGGAAGAGAAAGAGAAGAAAAGGAAGCCGGAACGTGCGCGCATGTTACAACGACAGAACTCGGAAAGAAGGAGAGAAAAGAATATCCGTAAGATGGAGAGAAACACGTACACACGTGAAAAAGATGGAATTGAAAAGAAGAGAAGAGAAGAGAAAAGAAAAGAAATGATGGACCCGATCAAAACGAGAGTACGGAAATCGAGCTGGATTTTTCGGTACTGAAAGGAGACCCGCACAGAAGCCCACGCCCATGAGCCCTACTCATGGGACCCACCCGAGAGAAACCATAATAATTAATCCAGAGTAATTATTACATTATAGAGCTATGCGTTTCGATGAATAGAAATGACAGTAAACTTATTGTTGAAGACACGAAAGATGTATGAAACCATGCGAAATGTAATTTCGAATTATATGGAAAAGATTTTGAAAAAGATTTTGAAATGTGCAGCCATTCGCTCGATAATACTTATATCACATAAGATTTGGACATATCGCAAGCATTACCGACCCAGGTCCCACCGCGTGGAGGTTGCTGCATTGGAGACCCACGGGCTAACGGGGAATCTACTCTAAAATCCGTGAACCGAGATGCCTTTCCGCTTCGGGAGCTTCAGATTTCTCAGCAAACTGGAGATGTATAAAACCCCGCTTACAGATCGCTCCACCGTCCACACCGTCGGCTTCAGACATCTCGAGACACGACCGGTCGTGTCTATACTTCGATTTCAAAATCAAAACGTAGTCCTCGGCAGGACTTAATCTCGCGTCCGCGAACACCCACGCGCGTGCCGGCCGTCACGCACGTGAGTGTTTTCCCTATCATTCGCGTACGGAAGCAAGGAGACATACCCTCCCTGCATATAATAAGAATTATATGCAGAGAGGTTCCATTAACTTCCGTGTAAAAATCCCACGATTATCCGTCCCTCGGTCACCTAATCTGAAACAGAAAAAAAATAATAGTAGTGCTAAATATAAGATCCAAAATTAAAAAGATAATAAAAATTAAATGTAAGAGCAAAAATTGAAAAGTTAATAAAATTAAAATATAAAAACAAAAATTAAAAACTTAATAAAAGTTAAATACAAAACAGCAAAAATTAAAAATTAATAAAACTTAAATATAAGAACAAAAATTATATGTAAAATTATATGCAAAAGCTTCCCTGTAAAAATTTAATTTCACGATGATCGGTCCCACGATGATCGGTCCCTCGATGATCGGTCCCTCGATGATCTAACCTGAAACAGAAAAAGTATGAAACAGAATGAGAAAGAGATATAAAGAAAATAGGAAAAGAAAAGAGAAACAGAAAAAGGAAAAAAGAATTCCGAACGATGGGTGTGTATCTCGAAGACCGGATCAGTCGACGAAAATCAGAATACCATAAGTGAGTCCGATTTTTCCATAGTGATAGAACGAAACCCGCCTAAGGCCCACACCCGAGGGCCCCTCCCAAGGGTCCCACCCGAGACTAATAATTAATAAAAGTAAATAAAAATATAATAAAAATGACAGCGAACATTAATGTGTCAAAGACGTTTTCTGTACGTTTTCTTAAAATATAATTTAAGAATTTTGATATATTCGATTTATTCATTTGTAAAAATAGAACTAAGAACTTAAAATGTTATTAGTTTAACGTTTAATGGAAACTAGAGAGAAGAGAGAATTTTGCAAACACATTGTAATATGCAGCCATTCGCTCGGTAATACTTGCGTTATATAATCACATATATAATTTAATTATAGATTTTACATTTTATTTAGACATAAATTTCGATATTTCGCAAGTACTACCGACCCAGGTCCCACCGCGTGGAGGTAGCTGCATCTGGGGACCCACGAGCTAACGGGGACTCTACTCTATAATTCGCGTGACCGGCGTGATCAAATAATCGGCGTTCTATAAAACGAAGTCCCCGGTAGGACTTTTAATCGCGCCCGAACACTCCCGTGAGTGTTAGAATAACGGTGACTCTATTCTAAATTCGCGTTCGCGGCGTCCACGCACCAACCGAGAATTCAGGCGGCTAACTGGAGGAGGGTCAGTCCACGCTTACGGATAGCAATCCATACCGCTCGGCAGCACACGAACCGACACACGACCGGTCATTATTCGGTTTAGCAATCAAACGAAGTCCATTACCGTAGGACTTTTATTCGCGCCCGAGAACACCACGTCTGTGCCCGCCGACACAGGCGTTAGTGTTCTTCCTATCCTACCCGTATTCCGCGCGGATATATCGAGATTCGCGAAGAAGAGAAAAAGATGAAGAGAAAGAAGAAGAGAAGAAGAAAAAGAGAAGAAGAGAAGAAGCAAATGAGAAGAGAAGAAAGCAAGAGTGTGCGCACACGTGAGAAGGAAGAAGCAGAAAAGAAAGGAAAGAAAAGAATATCCGTAAGATGCAATGGAACATAGGCCCCTGTGAAAAAGATGAAATTGGAAAGAAAATATGGACATGGAAAAGAAAAGAAAAGAAAAGACATACCCGAGCAAAACCAGAGTACGAAAATCCAGCTCGATTATTCGGTACTGAAGGAAGGAGACCCGCACAGAAGCCCACGCCCAAGGGCCCATCCCAAGGGACCCACCCGACAGAAACTATAATAATTAATTATTATAAAATTATATTTTTGAATAAATAAAAATGAAAGAGCACATTTATTGCAGAATATATGGAAGATGTACGAATGAACGTAAATTGAACGCACTTCGAAATTTAGTTGGAATTTGATAGAGAAAATCTTGGAAAAAGAATGCAGCCATTCGCTCGGTAATACTTGCAGTCTATGCGTTTCCGATGTATCACAAGTACTTCCGACCCAGGTCCCACCGCGTGGAGGTTGCTGCACTTTGGGACCCACGGGCTAACGGGGAATCTACTCTAAAATCCGCGAACTGAGATGCCTTTCCGCTTCGGGAGCTTCAGATTTCTCAGCAAACTGGAGATGTATAAAACCCCGCTTACAGATCGCTCCACCGTCCACACCGTCGGCTTCAGACATCTCGAGACACGACCGGTCGTGTCTATACTTCGATTTCAAAATCAAAACGAAGTCCTCGGTAGGACTAAATCTCGCGATCGCGAACACCCACGCGCGTGCCGGCCGTCACGCGCGTAAGTGTTTTCCCTATCATTCGCGTACGGAAGCAAGGATACATATCCTTCCTGCTATATAATTCCTATATAATAGAGATTATATGCAAAGAGGTTCCTTTAACTTCCGTGTAAAAATCCCACGATGATAGGTCCATCGATCACCTAACCTGAAACAGAGTAAAAGCAGAGGAGACAAGTATATGCAAAAAGACATTTATAATCAAAAACTACCCTGTAAAAATTTAACTTCACGATGATCGATCTCTCTATGATCTAACCTGAAACAGAAAAAGAGTAAAAGCAGAGGAGATAATTATATGCAGAAATTATATGCAAAATTACATGCAAAAAGACATTAATATTATATTCAATAAATTAATAAATAATATTACAAATAATATTATTTCAATAAATACATAATAAATTCATTTATATTCAATAAATTCCCTGTAAAAATCAAATGTTGCGATTATAGATTCTTCGATGATCTAACTTGAAACAGAAAAAGATTAAGAGAAGATGAATAAAGGAGAAAGAGTTAAAAGAAAGGAGGAGAAGAAAGGAAAGAGAGAAAAATAGTTCCAGAAGATGCCGAGACGGCAGCCCGCCAAAAGGCCCACACCCGAGGGCCCCTCCCAAGGGTCCCACCCAAAACTAATAATCAATAAAAGTTAATAAAAGTAATTAATATAATGAATAACAGGATATAATGAATATTATTAATGAAAGTATGTAATTAATAAAAGTAAATAAGAATAAATAGGAACAAAAGAGAATATAAGAGCGGCAGAAAAGTTTCTGTGCGTTCTCTTAGAAAATTAACTTAGAATTTTGATGTATTCAATTTATTTATCTGTCGAAATATAACTATCAATTTAAAATGTAATTAGTTTAATGTCTAATTGCAATTAGACAGAAAATAGACTTTGGA
This sequence comes from Vespula vulgaris, assembly GCF_905475345.1. Taxonomy (NCBI): domain Eukaryota; kingdom Metazoa; phylum Arthropoda; class Insecta; order Hymenoptera; family Vespidae; genus Vespula; species Vespula vulgaris. The sequence goes on along the minus strand of NC_066595.1, from coordinate 4,226,857 downwards.
AGAACATTGAAATATGCAGCCATCCGCTCGATAGTACTTGCGTTATATGATTATATATACAATTTAGTTATAGATTTTAGATAACATATATAATTTTCATATAGCTTTCAATATATCGCAAGTACTATCGACCCAGGTCCCACCACGTGAAGGTTGCTGTATTTGGAGACCCGCGAGTTAATGGGGATTCTATTCTTTAATACGCATTACTAGCGTAATATAATTTATATTTCGAGCAAATAAAACTTCATTTTATAAAAATAAAATTATGAATTTAAGTGAACTTTAAAGAAAAATAAAAAGTGAAACATTTATGACTCGACTTTAATCTAAGACTAGATTTTATTGTAATAAAATTATGATTTTAATTAAAATTTGGAAAAAATACGAGATTATTTGACTTTAATAATAAAAATGCATAATATATGAAAAATTCTATTCGCGTACGCGTGGCAATGTAGGATGGGAGTCGTCTCAGTTTCTAAAAATCTACATTACTACTATGTAAGAGCATTTTGAGTGACAACATGGTAAAATTAAAATATGAACTAAGAGCCATTTTCGAAAAGTTCTGTGAAACCTTCGAAAATAGCTCAATAGTCTAAAAGTTGCCCTCTTGAGCCACAATTTGTGGGGGCCTCTTCGGCATATAGCCTCTTCTTTGCTTCGTGCCCTAACCACAACTATAGAACACATTTAATAACTATCGTCACTACCGTCAAAAATTAAAACCGACCCTTATTCTAAGATGTGGAAGTAAACTAATACATCTAATGCAACTCTAAATCAAATCTGAAACGAAAAATCGAGAAAGCATCGGAAGAGAAACGAGAATTAATATATTAATTGCTGAAAATCCTAAGCTAAAAATTGATTAACTTATTCTATGTTCTACGCGTTATGATTCTACAAGTCTCTTTGTCTTTTATCAACGACTCTACTCTACTCTACTTGATTCTTTCAAAAGCAATATCTCTACTGAGACTTTTCCTTTAATAATAAAAATAATTAATCTTTAATTAAAAATGTAATGAAAAATCATTGGACGCTCCTTCTTACAAGCAATTACTCGAATTATTAGAAAATAAATTATACAATTTCGCTTGTAATCCAGAGACTATCCATCGCGAATGTCTTCTAGCTTATTAATTATTAAAATTCTCTACTATTTTCGTGAGAGAAAATTATTTCAAAATGCATTTAAATATTCAAAATTTCAAATAATTATAATTAACGCGTTTAAGCAAGAAGACTCTATCCTGATCTAATAAATAAATGAAAAATTAACAAACCATTCACGAGTAAATCTCCGAAGAAATTTACTCGTGGTCACTCATTGCTCTTCTACTAATTAATTACAACCAAACACTCGTGCCGATTCGGACCTTTCGTCCTCGACATGATTGAGTGATCGGAGGGATTTAAAAATTAACTCACCACTTAAGAAGTTCTGCGAAGGCTCCAAAACACTGCACCGCGATTTAGGTCGAAATTGAGGGTGGATGATTTGTAGTTGGTTGAAAATGAGGTAGGTCGACGTCGAAGTTGGTCGAGATCCTCTTGAGTGATGCACTGACTCTAATTCGCGGTAGATACTTATTAACGAACGGACACTGAATTTATTTCGCGAAACTCTACTATCCTTTATAAGTACAGTCTATGCGACTGTTAAAAAATCAAAAAACTTCGCGAACAAACACTGACTCTAAGGACTGCATTGCACGCAGTCGATAAAATAATATTTATTGTTTAAATCGCGAAACGCGAACGAACAAACACTGCTTCTACTACGCGATAAATTTATTTTAGCGATGCTAACACTCGATTATATCATTGCAACGTGCGCGACTGCAAAGAGGTTCTGAAACAAAAATACAAACGAAATAATTATTATCATTGTTATAATGAAAACTGTATAATTTAATCAACAAATATACGATAGAAAAATATACTTACTTTAAGTCTTCGTTAATACTCGCTCGAATTCGGCATCGTGCGAAAATTTCTAAGTCCACTCGTGGAGAAAGATTTTCAGTGCTCCAAAGGTGCGAAAATTTCTAAGTCCAGTCGTGGAGATAGATTTTCAAAGTCCCCGAAAGGTGCGAAACTTTCAAAGTTCACTAGTCGAAGTCCAAAGCACAACTGAACCAGGAGTAATAAATATTGATCAAAGGCCTGACGTTGTTGTCGTCCCCCGAAGCCGAGCATCCCCACTTCGCATTTAAGTTTAAAATCAAATCAGCTGTTATATATTTTAATTGGCTGTTCGTTAATACTTGCACGAATAGCATCCGCGAAAATTTCTAAGTTCACTGGTCGAAGTCCAACGCACAACTGAACCAGGAACTATATAGGTCGGCCAAAGACCCGACATTGTTGTCGTCTCCCGAAGCCGTGTATCCCCACTTCACATTTAAGTCTAAAATCAAATAAGCTGTTATATATTTGAATTCATTGTTGGTTTATACTTGAACGAATGGAATCCGCGAAAAATTTCTAAGTTCACTGGTCGAAGTCCAACGCACAACTGAACCAGGAATAATAAATATTGGTCAAAGGCCTGACGTTGTTGTCGTCCCCAGAAGCCGAGCATCCCCACTTCGCATTTAAGTTTAAAATCAAATCAGCTGTTATATATTTTAATTGGCTGTTCGTTAATACTTGCACGAATAGCATCCGCGAAAATTTCTAAGTTCACTGGTCGAAGTCCAACGCACAACTGAACCAGGAACTATATAGGTCGGCCAAAGACCCGACATTGTTGTCGTCTCCCGAAGCCGTGTATCCCCACTTCACATTTAAGTCTAAAATCAAATAAGCTGTTATATATTTGAATTCATTGTTGGTTTATACTTGAACGAATGGAATCCGCGAAAAATTTCTAAGTTCACTGGTCGAAGTCCAACGCACAACTGAACCAGGAATAATAAATATTGGTCAAAGGCCTGACGTTGTTGTCGTCCCCCGAAGCCGAGCATCCCCACTTCGCAATTTAAGTCTAAAATCAAATAAGCTGTTATATATTTGAATTCATTGTTGGTTTATACTTGAACGAATGGCATCCGCGAAAAATTTCTAAGTTCACTGTTCGAAGTTCAACGCACAACTGAACCAGAAACTATATAAGACGGCCAAAGACCCGACATTGTTGTCGTCCCCCGAAGCAGAGCATCCCCACTTCGCATTTAAGTTTAAAATCAAATCAGCTGTTATATATTTTAATTGGCTGTTCGTTAATACTTGCACGAATAGCATCCGCGAAAATTTCTAAGTTCACTGGTCGAAGTCCAAAGCACAACTGAACCAGGAATAATAAATATTGGTCAAAGGCCTGACGTTGTTGTCGTCCCCAGAAGCCGAGCATCCCCACTTCGCATTTAAGTTTAAAATCAAATCAGCTGTTATATATTTTAATTGGCTGTTCGTTAATACTTGCACGAATAGCATCCGCGAAAATTTCTAAGTTCACTGGTCGAAGTCCAACGCACAACTGAACCAGGAACTATATAGGTCGGCCAAAGACCCGACATTGTTGTCGTCCCCCGAAGCCGTGTATCCCCACTTCGCATTTAAGTCTAAAATCAAATAAGCTGTTATATATTTGAATTAACTGTTGGTTAATACTTGCACGAATGACATCCGCCAAAAATTTCTAAGTTCACTGGTCGAAGTCCAAAGCACAACTGAACCAGGAATAATAAATATTGGTCAAAGACCTGACGTTGTTGTCGTCCCCAGAAGCCGAGCATCCCCACTTCGCATTTAAGTTTAAAATCAAATCAGCTGTTATATATTTTAATTGGCTGTTCGTTAATACTTGCACGAATAGCATCCGCGAAAATTTCTAAGTTCACTGGTCGAAGTCCAACGCACAACTGAACCAGGAACTATATAGGTCGGCCAAAGACCCGACATTGTTGTCGTCTCCCGAAGCCGTGTATCCCCACTTCACATTTAAGTCTAAAATCAAATAAGCTGTTATATATTTGAATTCATTGTTGGTTTATACTTGAACGAATGGAATCCGCGAAAAATTTCTAAGTTCACTGGTCGAAGTCCAACGCACAACTGAACCAGGAATAATAAATATTGGTCAAAGGCCTGACGTTGTTGTCGTCCCCAGAAGCCGAGCATCCCCACTTCGCATTTAAGTTTAAAATCAAATCAGCTGTTATATATTTTAATTGGCTGTTCGTTAATACTTGCACGAATAGCATCCGCGAAAATTTCTAAGTTCACTGGTCGAAGTCCAACGCACAACTGAACCAGGAATTATATAGGTCGGCCAAAGACCTGACATTGTTGTCGTCTCCCGAAGCCGTGTATCCCCACTTCACATTTAAGTCTAAAATCAAATAAGCTGTTATGTATTTGAATTCATTGTTGGTTAATACTTGCACGAATGGCATCCTTGAAATTTTTTAATTTCACTGGTCGAAGTCCAAAGCACAACTGAAGTAGGAACTATATAGATCGGTCAAAGAGCCGACTTTGTTGTCAACTCATGAAGAAAATTATCCCCACTTCGAATTTTAATATCAAATCAAATGAACTGTTGTATATTTGAATTAATTGTTGGTTAATACTTGCACGAATGGCATCCGCGAAAATTGCTAAGTTCACTGGTCGAAGTCCAACGCACAACTGAACCAGAAACTATACAGGTCGGCCAAAGACCCGACATTGTTGTCGTCTCCCGAAGCCGTGTATCCCCACTTCACATTTAAGTCTAAAATCAAATAAGCTGATTGTACTTACTTTAATTCTTCGTTCACTCTTACAGGAAAAATATCCCGAGGGAGCTTCGATGTTTACTCGTCGGAATACGAAGAAAGACTGATCCAGTGATTGTCAAAGTCAATTAAAGGTTCGATATCGTGACGTCACAGGCATCTAAAAACCGCCATTTCAAAATGTAAATTTAAAATAAAATAAATTGTATAAATTAATTAAAAAATATATTATATTTTGATATATAAGATCTTACTTACTCTCATTCTTCGTCCACATTTACAGGAAAAACATCCCGAGGGAGCTACGATGTTTACTCGTCGGGATACGAAGAAAGACTGATCCAGTGACTGTCAAAGTCAATCAAAGGTTCGATATTGTGACGTCACACGTATCTAAAAACCACCACTTCGTAATTTAAGTTTAAAATAAAATAAATTGTATAAATTATTTAAAAAATATATTATATTTTGATATATTAGATTGTACTTACTTTAATTCTTCGTCCACACTTAAAGGAAAAACATCCCGAGGGAGCTACGATGTTTACTCGTCGGGATACGAAGAAAGACTGATCCAGTGACTGTCAAAGTCAATCAAAGGTTCGATATTGTGACGTCACACGTATCTAAAAACCACCACTTCGTAATTTAAGTTTAAAATAAAATAAATTGTATAAATTATTTAAAAAATATATTATATTTTGATATATTAGATTGTACTTACTTTAATTCTTCGTCCACACTTAAAGGAAAAACATCCCGAGGGAGCTTGGATGTGTACTCGTCGAGATACGAAGAAAGACTAATCCAGTGACTGTCAAAGTCAATCAAAGGTTTGTTTCTATTGACGTCACACGGTATATGATCGACGAAGGATGGAAGAAAGTTATTGTATATATATATCGCGTCTTAAAAGCTATGTGATACTTAACGGTATGTATAATTTTTTAAATATTACCACATCGTACTCCGAGTACATTCTATATTGTTTAAATAATTATAAAATTATCAAATCTATAAGACGATTAAATATAGCCGTACAGAAAGAGAATATTTCGATGTGTATTTCTCGGAGTACGGAAGGAAACTAAACTTGTAAGCTTATGCATTATATATATGTATGTGTGTGTGTGTGTGTGTGTGTGTGTGTGTGTGTGTGTGTGTATATATTCTCCTTCTTGTTGACATACAATCAAAACATTTTACGTGTATGATATGTTTCAAATTTATGTATTTATGGCGGTTAAAGTAAGTAACCAATCAAATTGCGCCATTAAGGACGCCATATTACTATAGAATGCTATTTAAAATATAGGTATAACCTAACATTATACCATGTGTCTTAAATGAACGGTAAATCTACACTTATTAACATTTATTACAAGGTGTATTAATGTTAAATAATTAATAATGTCTCGATTAATAGTAAAAAATTTACCAAAAAGTGTAAGCATTTGATTTCTATGACAATTTTATTTATATTATTAAAACAAAGACAATAATTTGTAGAAATTTTATTTCAATAGGTGACAGAATCTAAACTAAGAGAACTTTTTAGTGAAAAAGGTCTTGTAACCGATGTACAATTGAAATATACAAAAGATGGAAAGTTTAGGCATTTTTGTTTTATTGGATTCAAAACAGAAGAAGAGGCATTAAAAGCACGTACATATTTTGATAAAACTTGTATCGATACATGTCGAATATCTGTTGATCAATGTGCTGGTTTAGGTAATAATATCAAAAATAGTTTTATGATATTCATTATGGGAAAAAAATTATTGTTTATAACATTTTAATCAGGTGATCCATCAAAACCAAAATCTTGGAGTAAATATGCCATAGATAGTTCTTACAACAAGCAGCCAAGCGATAAAACTAAAATTAATACTAATGATGGAGATGTTAAAACAGTAAATAGTAATGAAAATGAAAATCTTAAGAAGACAAACACGAAAAAAAAGAATAATAAAGAACAGTCTACAGAAGTTAAAGAGGCAATTGCAAAGGTAAATATTTTATTATTATATTTTCAAACAGTACTATCTTATTGTATAAAAGAGATAACTAATATATTTATTTGAGCGTAGCACAAAGATGATCCATTGTTCATGGAATTTCTTGAAAGTCATGCAGTAGCAGGTTCAAAAAAAGTTTGGATTAATGATGCAGTAATTGATACTATAGCAAATCAAAATAATAATGACAAAAATAGTGAAAATGATGATACTGCAGACAAAAGTGATGAAGAAAAAAAGGAAGAAGAAGAAAGTAAGAAGGAAAAAATCGCAAATAGAGTTATATCAGATTTAGAAGTAAGTTGTTAATTAAAAGTAATGTTTTATACTTTATTTTATCAATTTATAGTAATAAATAGTTAATAATTGTTTTGTTAAATAGTATATGGAAGCATTAAAAAAGAAAACACAAATTACTAACAAGGAAGAAGTGTCAGTAACAAAGCATGGACCTGCAAAATTTTTTACAGTAAAATTACGAGGATTAGCATATAATCATAAAAAGAAACACATAAAGCAATTTCTTCAACCTTTAAAACCGAAATCTATACGTATACCACCTAAAATCAAAGGGATAGCCTACATTGGATTTAAAACAGAACAGCATATGAGAAAGGCATTATTAAAAAATAAAAGTTTTTTAGGTAAGGATGCTATTTAGAAAAAAATTTAATACATTTTTTTCACGATTAAGAATTTATACATTTTTTATATTCTATTAGATGGGAGACAGATATTTCTGGCAAAGTATGAAGAAAACTTAGAAACTAAGGAAGATCAAAATATAGAAATTAATGACTGTAATGTTAAATGGAAAAAGCAAGAAGAATCATTAAAAAATGAAGAAAGCATAGCAGAATCTGGAAGAATGTTTGTACGAAATCTTACTTATACTACAACAGAGGATGACATTAGACAATTATTTGAAAAATATGGTAATGCTTGGATATTTTTTTATCGTGTATGATAATACTTTTGTATGTTTATTTATATAATATTAATTTAATTAGGTCCCTTAACTGAAGTGAACTTACCTGTAGACCGAACTACTAGGAAACCAAAAGGTTTTGGTACAGTAACGTTTTTAATGCCTGAACATGCTATTAGAGCTTATTCTGAATTAGATGGTTCTATCCTAAATGGTAGAATGTTACATTTACTTCCAGGCAAAACAAAATCCTCTTTAATGGATCATCTTGATCAAGGTTAATTTTTAATATAAAATATATGATATCTTATATATGTGAAGTTCATTGAAATTGAAATTATATTTTCTTGCCTTTTCTTTTCTTCATACAGAAAATTTATCTTATAAACAAAAGAAAGATTTAAAAAATAAAATTACTGCAAATTCATCTCACAATTGGAATACATTATTTCTGGGACAAAATGCTGTTGCAGAAACAATAGCAGCGACGTACAACACAAGTAAACAACATGTATGAGAACTTAAAATTTTATACTTTTTGTATTTAACCAATTTTAGAAATTAAAAATGTTTTCTCATTAATGTTTTATAATATTTACATATGTCATTTAATAATAAAGGTACTAGAAGATGAATCAAAAAGCATGAGTGCTGCTGTCAAATTAGCATTGGGCGAAACACAACTAGTACAGGAAACAAGAAAATTTTTGGAAGAAAATGAAGTTTGTTTGGATGCATTTAATCAAGTAAATTAAATTTATACATTATATAAGCATTTTATTCAGGAAATATTTATATGAATTAATTGTAATTTTATATTGTTAGCCACCAGAAAAAAGATCAAAAACCATTATTCTCGTAAAAAATTTGCCGTCTGGTACACTAGCTAAGGATATTTACAACATGTTTGCTCAACATGGAGAACTTGGAAGAATTGTTATGCCACCATCAGGAATAACAGGTTCAGTATAATATTATAATGATATTACAGAACACAATATTTCAACAGAATGTTAATGTTTAATTATTTCCGATTTTCAGCTTTAGTGGAATTTTTAGAACCATCAGAAGCACGTAAAGCATTTACAAAACTAGCATATACCAAATTCAAACATTTACCACTGTATCTAGAATGGGCACCAGATAATAGCTTCATAAATAAACTTAGTAAATCGGATCAAAGTAAAAGTAAAAATGATTTAAAAAATAAATTGGAAGAAGCACCTGTAGAAACGAAAGGAGTAGGAAAAGAAGATGAATTAAATAAAAACCAAGATAAAAACAAAGAAATAGAGAATGAAAATGACGATGAGCCGGAGCCAGATACAACTATTTTTGTAAAAAATCTGAACTTTTCAACTTCAGAAAGTACATTGAAAGAGGTATCTATATCCAGTTCTTTTTGTTCTCATGCACGTCTATAAAAACATATAATATGTTTGTATTTTTTAGTATTTTTCTAAATGTGGCCCTATTCATTATGCCATGATAGCAACTAAAAAAGATGTAAAAAATCCTGGTACAAAATTATCCATGGGTTATGGTTTTGTAAGATATAAATATAAATTTGATGCAAATCGTGCTTTAAAAACGTTACAAATGACAGTACTTGATGATAAAACTTTGGAATTAAAAAGATCCGAGAGAATATTGACGTATGTTTATAAGATTATTATAAATCTATATACATAATATACTTTTATTATAATTTTATTAAATGCATTTAGATCCGAAGTTAAAACTGCAAAAAAATCATCCAAAGTAACTCCACAAACAGGAACGAAAATCTTAGTTAGAAATGTACCATTCCAAGCAACAATCCAAGAAATGACGGAATTATTTAAGTGCGTCCTTATATATTATTTTATACATAAATTTTTTTCTTTCTTTCTTTCTTACAATATTTAATTCTACATTTACAGAGCATTTGGCGAATTAAAAGCAGTAAGATTACCAAAAAAATTGATTGGTGCTGAAAAACATAGAGGATTCGGTTTTGTAGAATATTATACAAAAAGCGAAGCGAAGGTAATACATTATTGAATTAAAATTACACGTTTATTATTACTTTTAATTTAAACAAATTAAATTATTGTATCGATTTAGAAAGCCTTCCAAGCGCTATGTCAGAGTACTCATTTATACGGTCGAAGATTAGTATTAGAATGGGCTCAGACAGAGGAGGGTATTGAAGAAATTAGAAAAAGAACTGCTAAACATTTTCACGAAGGTACGCTATAGATATTCTATATCATTTATGATTATTACAGATATTTACTAAAAAGATATTTTTTTCTGTTCAATCACTATTATAGAGAGTTCGTCGAAAAAGAGTAAAAAATCAGTTTTGGATCCTGAAATGGTCGGATTAGAAACGGAATGAATGATTTCATTCTATTCATCAATATGTGCAGTTTGTGTGTATATATATATATATATTTATAATCTATATGAAATAATAGTTTTTATACTATTAAAATAGTAAGATCTATTTTTTTTTTTGTTAACGATGTATATCGTTTCATTAATAGAAATGAAATAATACAGTATTAATTTTATACAAAATTATTGAATGTATATATATAGAACTATTTTTTATAGAAATATTTTTTAAGAATGATATCACTAAAAACGTTTTAAATTTGTAGTAAAAAACAAAAAAGAGCGATGACTTTTACTATCATGCACTTAACACACGTGCTGTGACTTTTGGCAATTATTCAAAATGAAAGTCGATACGGTTTTCGATCCACGACATATTCTACATTGACCTTCGTCTCACGTTTATAGCGAACTTTTCTTTCTCTCACTTTTCTCGAAAACAATGCAAGACATGGTTTCTAACAAAAGAGCAGTATCGCACAAGCCACCTCTTTCTACCTCCTTGACAATCATAATGGTTTGAAATAATTCAATGTATTTAGGTTTTATGATACTCTCGTTTTTCTTATACGAGTTAACATATTTAAGTGGCATGAAATAGTAATCTTCGATCCACGTTCGACTAGCTTCAATCGCTCATCGTTACATATCAGAATCAACGTTCTTATATGATGTAAATCGTTAAACTAGTCCTTATGATAAATATTGAATTTAAATATTTTAATCGAATAATCTTAATCTGTGTGTATGTATATATATATTTATTTATTTATTTAAAAAAGAATATATATACATATATATATATTTATTTATTTATTTAAATATATATGTATACACATATGCATTTTTAACTTCCTATATAATCAAATAAAGTGGATAATATGATAACCGGCCTCGAAGACAACAAGATATTCATGGAAGACAGCCAGAAAGAAATATCTTCCTTTCACCTCTCCCAGTTGAAGTACGAGCAAAGACCTATGCCGATGGAATGAAAATGCGGATCGACTGGTGGGGCCCCTTGTGTATATCGAAGGTGATAGCGATGGTTGGAGGCGGAGACGGCCCATGAAAGTAACAGTGAGTCTCTTCGACTCGTCCACCTTCCAACCGATCGCAAGAAGACCTCGTCAGTTGTACGTTCTTCGTCCTGGAGAATAGTAGTCGCGAATTCTATGTACTACGTATGTGTCCTTCGGTGTCATCGACCAGATACAAGGTCACGTGTTGTGCTCATCCAAAAAATAGATAAATAAATAAAAAATAAATAAACGAATAAATAAATAGAGAGGCATAGTGCGTTGGTACAACACGATGTGCCTGACTTGAGCCGAACCCAGTCCTCGAAGAAGAATTATTAGAAAGAAAAATTGTTAAGTTCGAGAAAAAGAAAAATGGATTGGGTAAGATTAGTAAATAAAGTTGATTAAAATAAGGACAATCTTGTTGTCTCGTAATGTTAATGATTTATAAATCATTCAACGACAACCATACACGATCAACCATGTCAAGGAACATCGTCGTTTTACATTTGCGAGTTTACCAAGAACGTTTTTAAGTCTGAAACATGCGAGAGTGAAATACGTTTTACGCTCTATCGTTAAGTCTTGTTCTGTTTTACTAAAACTCTCTTCGTCTTATTCTCTCGGCATGAATTTCATAATTGCGCTTAAGCGAGTTGTAGATTATCACTGACGATTATGTACACTTATATTCAGATGATTTCTAGAATTTCTCTTATAATAGAAGTATATATATATAGTTTTGATATATATCTTTGCTTGCTAATGGATGTTTTTCGCCAAGGAGAGATTTTATTACGTTCATTTAAATCTACTCGTAATTCTTTTGTAATTAATCGTAAACATCGCTAAGGGTCTTTTCTTATCCGGCAAAATCCTCACGCTCGTTAACGCAATCCTTTCTCATCGCAACGTTTAAATATGTAATTGTTAGTCGCCTGAGAACGGAATTGTTAGACGTAAACTCTAGCTCTATCGATGACACAAATCAATTTTCTTAGAGACTTCAAAGACGAATTCGAAGAATTAGAAAGAATTCGATCCCTCTCGGAAGGGTTCGATCTACGTACTCGTACATACGTGTCGATCGAACGTGTACAATCGGTTGGCCTGTTAAATTGGTGGGGAAATTTACCGGTTATTCAAGCTGTCCAATGCTATTCGCCTCGTTCGAATTGCACTCCGCTTTAAGTTGCTCTACGACAACGCGTGCGAAGCAAAGAAGGAGCGAACGTGCCTCTGGCTATTCGATTGCAAAATCGACGTGCCTGTAATGATTCTCTCCCTCGCTGTAAACACAAAATTCTCTTATTCTTTTCTTTTTTGCTTTTCTTATACGGTATTTCAAAAAAAAATCCAATCGACATCGAACCCTCGGAGAATAAAAAAATGAAAGAAGAAAGTTCGAGCTCATCTTCATAAAAATGATGATCATAATGATCGTATCAAGAAAACGTTTATTCTAGTTAAAATCCGGCGAACGACGATAATTCGATTTTATTCTAAGATATCAAAAGGGATCAAAAGAAAGAGAGAGGCCAACGTTAGCTGGTTGCGATATCATATTTCCGGGGCTTGGCAGGTTTTCTACAGAGGTACGATGTGCAAAGAACGCAAGCTGAAAAAAGTTTACTCTTGCGAGGTAACATTGATTAGAACGAGAAAGTAATTTTGCGCAACGTGTAATTCAGGTTCTCCGTACTTGAGATTTTGAGAGGTTTGGCTTTCGACAACATTTCTCTTATTTGGTAATCGATTATTCGGGATTAAACGTACCTCCAATGATGATTTTCGACGAGAAACATAAAAAAGAAATTTCTTTTATCTCGAATTAAATGATGAAATATCTTTAATGGTACATTTATCTATTAAAAAACTAGGAAGATGATACTATTGGATTACTATAAGATCGTTGTATTAAAATTAAAGAGATAACGATCTAATAGCATTCTAATTTATTAAGAATAATTAAAATCATTAAGCTTTTTGCTCTCCTGATCAAACGAGCAAAAGAAAAGATAACTTTTTATTAGTGAAAAAGAGATGCATCGATGATTGCATTTGGTAGCTTCATCGACTGTGACCTTCAAATTTATCCGCGACATCTCTGTGACCTTCGTGAGTATAGAACGCACCATCCACGATCCGTTTCGCGAGGAATGCGTGAAAGGAAAGAGGTGCGTCGTCGTGTTTTACTTCTCTCGAGACCAAAAGTTCGACCACGAATGGTAACTGGAAAGGTGGAGAAAAAGTGGAAAAAATGAAAAAAGAATGGTGAAAGAGGAAGGAGAAGGATAAAAGATGAAAAATGTAAATAACCACTCTAACGTGTGCGAGGACGGTCAGTGGCTGACCTTTCGAATCGTCGATCTTTCTCTCTCTATATCGATCCCTCTCTTTCTCTATATCTCTTTCTAAAGAGAAAGAGATACCTTTTATACTATGAGCTCATTGCCATTTTCTTTCTTTTTTTTTCTCTTTTCTTTATAGGAATCATCGTCAATTGAAATCATTTCTATTTATTATTCGAATGAAATATTTTAGTATGAAAATAGTAAGCAATAATTACGATCTCGTTTTAAGTTGTCCAATTAAACTACACTTGATATATAATAAAATTACGTTATAGGCTATTCTCAGTAATAAAATATACTTATTTTTCCCGTTTTTTTTTTTTTTTTAATCATTATAGACAAATAATTTGTAAATGATACAAGTGTTAAAATATATCAGAATAAAAAATATATGATTTTGTTAGATCACTTTTATAATTACCTATTCATATATTCTAAAAATGTGTGTATGTGTTTGTTAGATATGAAACAGTATTATTTTCTTGTGTCTCTTCAATGATTAGAGTCCCATTATAGTATTTACAATTAAAAAAGAATATTTAATTGGTGACACAATCGCGTGATTAATTTCCTATTAAAGAGAGCGAGAGTATGGCTTTGAGAGGCGAATTCCACGGAAAGTAAAAGTGAGCGAACTGGGCGAAGCACATTGGATTTATCCCAAGGCGGCAATAGATAAACTCGATTTTACGTATATACAGTATCAAGACGAGAGTGAAACGATTCGTGAAATGAAAGATACCGTTAGTTTCCAGATAGAAAAGAGAAAGACGATAAATTAACATTCTTTGTGAAATTGTTCACTATCGGTACTATATGACGGGATATTGATTAACATAATAAATATGAATAAGCATTTTCTTGAGAAAAAAAGAAATGATAAATAAGCTCAAGTTCAAAAAATTATAGAAAAATAAACAATAAAGAGAATATTAATTAAAAAGAAAATGAACTGGCTCGACGAGGTTCTTATAAATAAGAAGAAAATACGTGTTCGTTGTTTTTAACGATTCACCGAGGATGAGAGAAGACCTTGAAATATAAAATCTGGTTCTCCAAGAATATCGGCAACCAGCTCGAAAGGTCAATGGGGTTGCTTTCGCATTATGATAATGAGGATGAATGCCGTCGTTCGATTTTTTTCGCATTATACTTTTTTTTTAAACGCGTGTAAAGACAAAAAATAATAATTTGGAATTTCGATCCATCGTATTAACGAATAAACTTTTTTTGTTTTCACTTTTATGCCAATATGGATATTTTCGAAGATTCTGAACATCGATCGATAAAAAGAAAAGAAAAATATTAACGAGTATTATTGTTTCCTTTTCATGACAACGTGTTTAGAAAGATATCTCGAAAGGTCTCGCAGTTGAAACTGGATATTTCAAGTTCGTAACGGTATTAAGTTAAAATTATGAGTGAAATCATCGTCTTCTTTTATGTCGATAATATCAAATTAGTATTAAAATGTTATTCATTCTTAGTGACATTCGACGGAAAAAGAAAAAAAAGAGAAAAGGAGAGAGAACTTTTACTTCTACTTAGAAAAGGAAAGACGAATTCACGGAAGGAAGAAAATTTATCGAGGAAATATTAGAAGTTACGATCGTCGAACTCTTATTATCGAGTTTAATAATAACTAATGTCTCGTCTTGATCATGGAGAACCATCGAGACAACATACAACGTCAAGTACAACTTCCGTTTCGATTATAAAACTATTCATAAAAGAATACTTATATCGTTCGTTCGTAATCAAATCGTTTAGTCGTCAACGTATACTCCAAAGGATCTCGACTTTATAGAAAGTTATTTGACATTTAAGAGGGTACATTGAACGTTTTGACTCACCTTGCAATAAGGTTTGCACGTCTCCATTTCAATGTATGCATTCTACATAGACACGGATTCGATCATGTTATAACCACGTATTACCGATTACCACGTATTACTTGCGGTCAGATACGAAATCGGTATCGTTTGTCAGTAAAGAAAAAAAAGAAAGAAAAAAAAGAAGAAAAAAAAGAAAAAGAAATTCGCAGATAAGCTCGAAAGTTGCCACATGCTACTAAATATTTTCATCCGTATAATTCGTCCAACATTCGTAAAAAAAATTAGATGTTTTTTCTTTTCTTTTTCTTTTATTCATTTTTTTTTCACATGAAACCAGTCGACAGGAGACATTTAAATAATACCCGTTTCGATAATCTAACTTTATTCAGTTTTTCCATAAAAATAATTTGACGTCGTGAATGAACCCTTTCACGAATTTATTAGATTTAGATGAAAAAAAAAAAAAAAAAGAGAGAGAGAGACCATAACGATATTACATAATTTATATCGTGTTTCTCGTAAGCCGTTTCTCGTAAGATTATTTCTCGTAAAGTCGATTATTCCCTCGGAAGAAATTCGTCGACTCGTTCGTTAAACTAATAACGCTTGACTTTCATTAGATATTTTATGACGAATCGTCCTGAGAGATCCTTTGTCAGGTTCACTCGGAATTCATGGCCGGCTCATTACCTTCCAAAAGCACACGATATTAACCGTTATTGTGTGTAGGAATGGCACGTTACGTTAACGCGTAACATTAGCGTAACGAACATGAACGCTCGCACGCGCGCGTACAAATGCTCCACTCGAAACGTACGAGAAAGTCGTCGAGGAATGGCGCTCTTTCTTCTTGCTTTCTCTTTACACACGTTACATAACGAGGAGTGGCACGGTGTGTTACCAGAGACCTATAATTTTGTCGCGATACATTTATCCTTTGACCGTGTCATCAGATTAGAAGGATAACGAGCGACCTCGATCGGCTTTGCAAGTGTTTCGATCATTGCAATTTTACACGATGAAAGACTCAACATATTTTTCGAACGAGTAATGATTGAATAATAATCATTGTCAATGTTAGAAATATTAAATATTCGATAAACAATGATATATCCCTTTTAATATAATACAACAGTTGTGAACGCGTAAAATGCAAGGACAACGTCTTCGCGAATAATAAAATGTAAAAGTGAACGTTTTCACAATATGCCAATATGGAATTACATTGGAATTATTTAAAGCTAGATAATTCAAGAGGCACGTTTTCTTATGTAGTGACTACTAAAGTGGATGTATAAATAAATTACCCGTGGCATGTACAGAAAGGAAAAAAAAAATACAAAAAAAAGGAAGATAAAAAAAAACAAGAAAGGGAACATAAAAAGAGGAATATGAAACGTTATTATTTCTTCCTGAATTTCTACACCGAGATGTTACGTCGTAATAGAAATGAAGTTGTTACTCGATCATTAGAAAATCAAGATGGTAAATTATCCTGAACGAGTACGTTCCAAGTTAATTCGAGATACACTTAACTTTTCGTAAGATTCATTCATAATCGAACGTTCTCTTTCGTTCTTTCACCGATTCAATGACCAATCCTAAGGCTACAATATGATCGTGAATGAATGACGAAGCTAAACGCTATCTATAAGAGATTATATCGCTAACGAATGATCGTTAAATTCAACATACAATCGAGAACGGACGACGAATTATTAATGCGATGCAACGTTCTTCCATTTCAGGAGGTGCGAACGTTATTCCTCTTGCTGGCCATTGCCGTCCTTGGTACCATTCAGGATGGTAAGTCATTTCACAATCCCTAATCTCACTGGAGTGAAAATCGCGGCAACTAATTAGCATTAGACACGAAACGTGATTCACTGTTCGCTATCCCCATTGATCATCGACACGATTCGATGTACTTATATAGTGTGTATATATATAGGTACACACACACGTATATTATATAAAAAAAATAATGTGCATATGCTTTGAAGTGTTTATATATGCGATTAGAAAACACGTTAGATTAAAAGTTATGATGAAAGAGACTTTCCTCCTTGAATATCATTATTATGATTATTATAATTATTAATATTATCGTCATCATCATTATTATTATCGTTTTTTTATTTATATCAAGCATAATATTCGATTTCAAACGATATTTTATTGAAATAATTAAGTAATATACTTTTGATTAGACGAAACTCGATTAACTCGTTAACTATCAATTGATAATCTCGCAAAAACACGTAGAAGAGAGTAACGTAGCGGTTCGATGTGTTTTTCTGCAAAAGGAGTTACGATAGAATTCTGACAGACGTCTAACAAGTGGTACAAGTAGTAGCGGCGATAGTCAGACGCATTGAGCGTGGAGGAAAAAGAAATAACGAGAAAAGAAAAATATCGAGCATGCTCGTAAATTTCCTTTATTAGAATGTTTGTAGTTCTTTTCACCGTATGATACTACGAACGTTCATCGACGTTTGAAAATAAATGTTGACTTGTTATTTATTCAAGAAAGTAATTATATCAAATTTAACAGGCACATACGTAATTTACTTAGTTAATATTATATTTAAAAGTACTTTCATAAAATTGTTGATACGATTAATACGTTCGACTTTATAAACGGAAACGATTTTTAAAAGATACGAAGAAGTCGGATAACGATGATTATCCCTCGGGAACATCCAGTCGTTTATTTTAATCGACAAGTCATTCCTACTTTCTCGTTGCGAACGAGAACAACGTTTTCTCTCTCTCTTTTTTCCTTTTTCACTCTCGAGAAGGTTTAAAATATTCAAAGAACGCCAACCACTTGTCGATAATATCTACGATATTATGTTCTGGAGTTAATACTATTACCACGAACATAGTGGTGCTACATCGCGTAAGTCTAACATAAGTATAATTACATATATAGTGGGTGTGTTTAGTGAAAGAGAATCTCAAGTGGTTTTATATCGAGCGATATCTTTTGAGCGTCTAACTAGAGATGTTAGGAGTTTAAAGGCGTTCACCGTTCCTTTTACTCTTTGGTGTTACGTATTCGCCATGCAACAAGTAAAGAGCATATGGATAAATTTTTGCACGAGAGATCGATGACTGACCTCACTCCTCAACCTGACCCACATGCTTGGTCAGGGTCACTCTATCGACATCTTATACGATTCCTATTGTTTTCTTTTACCATCTTGCTTCCTAAGAATAGACGAAAACAAAATGAAATAAATTTAGTCACTGTGTTTCAGTCACTAAATAATAATCACTGAAACACGTGAAATTTTAGAAAAATAACATTTGAATTGTTGATCTAAATTCTTTGTTAATAAGTAATAATGAAATATTAAAAATATTTAACACTCCGTTCTACGTGCATACATTAATATTAATAATCTCTACGGAGAATAGATTTTCTTTGATCTCATTTTGTGAAACTTGAGCGAACGATAAAAGCGAAGAATCGATGCGTTAGTAACAGAGGTTTACAACGTTTCTTCTCTCGACACGAATGAAAGTTCAATCGCGTTTGAATTTCTCTCTGGCCGTTTTCTCTCAACCATTTACGCGTTCCCAGTTGGAGATATATACATATGTACATATGTATAGATACGTAGGTAAAGATCGGTATGGCACGATCTGCCTACTTACGTGCGATGTTTGCTCGATATTTATTTAGCGAAGCATTATACGAACTTACGTGCAAATCCGCAAGTGAAAAGAAAAGAATCGGCATCGATGCGAATCCATGATCAAAAAAAAGAAAGAAAGAAAGAAAAAACAACTATCGAAGTAATTCTCTTTTTTTTGGATTCATACGGGATAACGAATACGAGCGAATCGTGAAAGTGAATCGCGCTAAGCGAAACTTCCTTATTCTTATACTTTTCTTTCTTTTCCTTTTTGCTTTATTTTCAATTAGGAATAGCCGAGAAAAAGATCGTTTGTTATTACACAAATTGGTCGATATATCGACCGGGAACGGCCAAGTTCTCGCCACAAAATATCAATCCATATTTGTGTACCCATTTGATCTATGCTTTTGGTGGCTTCACCAAGGACAACGCGTTGAAACCTTTCGATAAATATCAGGACATCGAGAAAGGTATTATCTTCGTTCGATATGATTCCAAATTTTATCTAAAAAATATGTATCTATATTTTTTAAAAAATAATTATATTTTATAAAAAAAATATATTATATTTAAAAAAATTTTATCTAAAGAATTTGATCTAAAAAATATTTATTAGAATCTTTACGAATTAATGCAGGTGGTTATGCTAAATTTACGGGACTGAAGACGTATAATAAAAATTTAAAGACCATGTTAGCCATCGGTGGTTGGAACGAAGGTTCCAGTAGGTTTTCACCGATGCTTGCCGATCCTGCCAGAAGGAAAGAGTTAGTTAAAAATTCGATAAAGTTCCTCAGGCAAAATCATTTCGACGGCCTTGATCTCGATTGGGAGTATCCGGCTTTTAGAGACGGTGGAAAACCTCATGACAAAAATAATTATGCGAATTTTGTACAAGTAAGTAAAAACGATTTTAAACGATTAAAAAGGACCATTCCAAAATTATATAGGAACTCTAACAGATCATTTGCGATTGGTAACATTACGCGTAATATTTCTGTACGTTTTACATCGAAAGTGAATCATGAATTCTAAGTTTACCTTCTTTAAAAGGAACTTTACGAAGAGTTCGAAAGAGAATCAAAGAAAACCGGAAGACCACGACTACTTCTATCAATGGCCATGCCTGCTGGCATCGAATACATCGACAAGGGATATGACGTACCTCGTTTGAACGAGTATCTTGATTTCATAAATCTTTTATCTTACGATTATCATTCAGCTTACGAACCTGCGGTAAATCATCATGCTCCTCTTTATCCTTTAGAAGAGGATAATGAGTATAATTATGACAGTGAATTGACGATCGTAAGACTTTTTAATAATATACATAATAGATCAAAAAAAAAATATGATTACTATTATATTTTGTATTTATCTCAGAACTACACAATCAATCATCTAATGAAAAGTGGAGCATCATCGGAAAAGATTATATTAGGAATTCCAACGTACGGTCGTTCGTATACACTTTTTAACGAAGATGCAACAGATTTGGGTTCACCAGCTGATGGTCCAGGTATCGAAGGTGATGATACACGTGAAAAAGGATATCTCTCTTATTACGAAGTTGGTATTAGATGTTAAAATCGTATTAGAAAATATAGGAATTCAGTAATATACGTATATAAAATCTCTTTTATCATAGATTTGCGAAAGTATTACGAATTCGGACGATTGGGAAGTAGTACAGCCAAATCCTAAAGCAATGGGACCATACGCTTTTAAGGGTAATCAGTGGGTAGGCTATGACGATGTTGATATAGTTCGATTAAAGGCTCGTTTCATAAACGAAAAGAATCTTGGTGGTATAATGTTCTGGTCGATCGACAACGATGATTTCCGTGGCAAGTGTCATGATCGACCTTATCCTTTGATCGAGGCTGGTAAAGAGACACTCCTTATCGAAGACACGTAAGTAATTTTTTTTTGTCATAATTTAATGAACTCAATCAATAACAATGTCAAAAATTTTATATATTATTTTTAGAAGAAACGTAGCTCAAAAGCCGAAGTCATCGGATTCGGCACGCAAAAAATTGCGTGGTCAAGGTACACCCAATAATTCTGTACGTCGAAAAGTGAATTCGAATGTTAGAAGAAGTACAACTGCAGCACCTGTGACAAGAAAGCAAGTGACCACTTCCAGAACAAAGTATCGTACAATCGCACGAACGAGATTCAGTGAGGAGGAAGAAGATCGAGAAGTCGAAAGGCGATCTTACGATCCATCTTCTATCGAAGAGAAAAACGAGAGTGGTAATGCTGTAAGAAGTTCGGACAAAAATAAAAGAAAAAGATCACGGAACAGAAACAAGACTCAAAATCGATCATCAACTGGTAGACGTAGGAAACCAATACGAAACGATGAAACCGATGAAAATGATAGAGATTCGACGACAGTCGCAGAATCTCTAAGCAATAAATTGACGACACCTGAACCACCGACTACTCCTGATCCTGGAACCGGTTGGTTGAATAATTCTAAACTTTTTCTCTTATCTTTTTAATTAGTATAAAAATTTATCCAGATTGTTGATCTCTTTCAATCAGATTTTAAATGCGAAGACGAAGGATTCTATCCACATCCGCGTGAATGCAAAAAATATTTCTGGTGTCTCGATAGCGGTCCTGGAGGTTTGGGATTAGTTGTTTATCAATTCACTTGTCCAGCAGGTAAAATATATATATATATACATTTACATTTGTTAATACCAATGTTAATGTCAAACTTCGAATTTGTTATTCAATGATATAAGTTTAATTTTCTTTATGTCATCTCGTTCGATATAGGTCTGGTATTTAACAAAGCTGCCGATTCCTGTGACTATCCACGTAATGTGGTTTGTCCCAAAGCGAAAACACCGCAAACGACAACGAGAGCACCGATCACAGCTGCCACCAGTCGCACTACTTATCTGCATAGTACAACGCAACGTACAACAACGACTAAATCCGATTCCGAAGAAGAGATAGAATATTACGACGATGAAGAAGAATTGGAAGACATAGATGACGAAGAGGAAGAGGAAGAGGAAGAAAAAATAGAACCCAAAATTACTTCAACCATGAAGCCACTTCAATATAAAACCATTAATAGAAATAAACCTAGTACAGCAAGTACTAGCACCAGTACAACGTCAAAGCCTGAGAAAGAAGAAGAATATAAAAATAGTGATCCCACAGACGAAGAAGATCCTAGAGTAATCAAAGAATTGATCAATCTTATTAGGAAAGCAGGTGAGATTCTATTCCATTAGAAATATGATCATAATAATATAAAGTATTAATAATTAATAAAATAATTATTTTATATGATAGGTGGTATCGAAGAACTGGAGAAACAATTACATCTTCAAGAAAAAGGTTCAAGTGCCTCCTCGAATAACGATCCTGTTACTCCAGCTACCATCAGTCGTACTTTATACGAACGTGTTTTAAGCCGACAGGCTAGCAAAATAATTAACAGCAATGTATCAGGATCCTCTGAGAAAAATAATTACAAAAATGGGCCTGGAAGGGCCCAGTTTGAAGGTTTGGACGAAATTCCCGAGGTGAAGAGTCTCAGGCGGACTCAAAAACCACAATATGTTACGATCGAAAGACCAAAGTAAGTTGTTTTTAAAATTAAATCTTTTTCGAAAGTAACATTAAAACTTTGTTCATTTTTGTAAATAGACCATCGACGAATGCACCACAATTAGAGGATGAAGAAACTGATGATGATGACGAACTGGAGGATTACAATACGAATGTAGCTTCCTCCGAAGATGAAACTATCAGCAATCCATCAGAGATTAGTACCTCGACACAACGAGTAACTCCAAATTATGTGAATATTCGACGCAATCGATTTTCTACAACTACGTCCAAGTAGGTCTATCGAATAATAAAGATTAGCAAATTAATAATAACACTGATATTATATAAATATATTTTAGAAATGAAAATGACGTGGAAGAGAAAGCTGATGATGCGGAAGAGGAAACACCAATTCGCCGACGACGTCCTAGCGGATCAACCATGTAAGAAAAAAATCAATAAAAATTTAATGTATCATAAAATTGTCGTCTAAATCATTGTTTATATATATATACATATATACTGTTTTTCTCTCTAGAAATCAGGATAAGGAATCTGAATATGTTTCAAAACCATTCCGAACTCGTACGAGGTACAGGTAATAAATACAAAATACTTTAACAAATACTCTATTGATTTGAATATTAGATATAGTCTGAATAAAGTAAAAACTTTAGGAACACGGAAAGTAACAAGAGCACTGAGGAATCATCAAGAGAAACGGACTCAGAGGAGAAACCAATTCAAGCAAATCGACAAACGGATCATGAAATTAACACGGCAACGACGAAATCTAGGTTTCTACTAAACAATCGTTTCACTCATGACGTAAAATTCTTTTTATTGTAAGAAATATTTTTAATGTTAAAACGTGTTACAGGTATATCAACATACAACGTTTCCGAAGCACAACTCAGAAAATTTCTGCAAGTGACAGTGATATTTCCGGAGTCGATGAAATAACGACAGAGGCATCCACTATTAAAAACAAAATTGATAAAGAGGAAGAAGTTACGATAACTTCTTCGACTCCTTCAACATTTTCCACGATATCATCAACAATGCCATCGACCTCGATACAGTCCACCTTGTCCTCCGTATCCGTGACACCCATTTATTTATCATCAACGAGTAGGAGTACAAGTAGTGAAGCTACTACCGTTAAGATAGATCGTGTCGAAGACACATCGATAACAAATATTCTTAATGACAACAACAATAATTTGTTGTCGTCAACGACAACGGATTCTCCTGTGAAACTCGTCGAAGAATCAGCTACGGAAATCCTTTTGACGACAGCACCGGCGAGTCCAAGTCCAGCCAGCACATCAGTATTGACTACAACCAGGATAATAGCTACGGTTTCGCAGCCACGACCATTTGGATTTACTCGGAGAAGATCCGGTAGTCTGACTCCTGATGTAACAACGACGCCATTAGCGCCATCGAGCGATCATTCTAGGTCCAAGGTGAGTATAACGTCGCGAAATTCGACGCGATCGAGCTCGTTTCTGGTAGGAAGAGGTCGATTAAGATCAAGACCGGATACGGCCACTCGTCTTTCCGTCAATAAACGGATTACCGAGCAAGAACAACTCGAAAATCCACCGACGTCCGAGGAAACATTCAGCAAACCGAGAGAAACTACGGTCAATAAATCAAGACCTAGTAACAAACGAAGAGGAATTAATAGATATATTTCAACTACGAACAGTCCTATAAACGAAGACATATCTAAGAACACTATATCCCGAAGACGAAGTCGTACGACAGAGTCTCCAAGTACTACCACCAAAACTATCACTGAGAGTTCTGGTCCAAGGAGAAGGTATCGCCGACCTTCCATACAATCTACTACAGAAACTACAAAATCTAACGAACTTGAAGACAGTCCGATCGTTAGAATTACACAGGGATATACGAGCAGAAGCAAAAAGTTTAGATCAAAATCGGAGGTCAATTTAGAGAAGGATAATAATGAGAGAATTACAAACATCAGAGTTTTCAAGCAATCACCGAATATAAATAAAGAGTTATACGGAAGAACGAGGACTACTATCAAAAGGAATTACGTTGATATCGGAGAAATAAATCAAAGGACCAGCGAATCACCGGAAAATAATGAAGAAGTATCTATTTCTTTCAACGTTACTGCAACAACAACGACAACCACAAAAGAAATCGAAGAGAGCACTACAGAAAGTTCATTGAGTACTGTACAGATCACAGACAACGATACAACCAATATCATAGACAGTGATTTGGACGAGTCATCGACGCCTACTGTCACAGAAACCGATGAAAGTAACACGAGTGTTCAACCAGTATCAGAAGAATCCGATACTATCGCATCCACTTATATTACAGAATCCATAACAGATAGTAATACTATCTCTACAGACAGTAATGTCTCTTACGAGATCAGTGAGAATCCGGAAGAGATTTCCACTACTGAAAATATTCTCATGGAATCGATTTCTCCAGTTTACAAAAACACAGAAATTATGCAAAACGAAACAAATATTGATACGGTCGATTCGGCAGAAAGAAAGCTTACGAATCACAGAAGAAAAAAAGTTGTTCTTAGAAGAAGGCCTGTAACAGCTGGCATTAACACTTCGACAACGATACAAATTGAAGAAAACAGTAAATATCAAGTAAATCGTAGACGAAAAGTATTGAAACGCGTACGACTAATTGATGGCAAATCTTCGACAGCCTCCTTCGAGAGTTCTTCTTCTCAAGAAGAAGAACAAAGTTCTTTGAATTCGACAGCATCTTCCGACATGACTTTCAAATCAGACAATACGAGTGATCACGTTTCTACAGAATTAAAATTAGAAAAATCACAAGAATCAGAGAATGTAACTGAAAATGTTTCGACGTTTAGTACTACCGAGTTTCCAAACGTAATTGATTATACCTCGACCGATCATTCGACGGACAGTAATCTGGAAACATCAACAATGACAACAGAAAGTACGAAAGACGATAGTTTTGTTTCAGATCTAACCACAGTTCAGACAATTATAATCGATGGAGCAATTACAGAAGCTTTGACATCGTTAATAACCGAGTCTACACTTTCTGAAAACGAAGATCTTTATTCGACTGTAATCACTACAGAACCAACGATAACACCACCAACTACTTACGTAGAGAATACGTTCGATCCAGAAGAAACTCGTTTATCTGTTGAAAATGTTACTGTCAGTATTCAAACAACCACGCCTTCTTTCACTAGACACACCGATGAGTCCCAAATCTATAACAAATCTTCCCCTTCTGAAACGAGATACGTGCGAAAAAAATTTATTCGCAAACGTCCAGTACTGTTACCTGAAACACCAAACAGTAGATATGCTTTAATTTCAAGACCACAAAATCGTGTGTCTTCTACGACAGAAAGAAACGACGTTGACGCGAATCAACTTTCGAAACGTAGAAAGAGTCTGTTCATTCGTCGTCGACCAGTTTCATCGACAACGAAAACAACGGAAGAATTGAATCTCGATATCGAGGATCCAAATGAAACGGAAGACGAAGGCGAACAAGAAGATTTTATAAATTCTGATCATGTTCAAGATACTACTGCAAAAGCTATCATAAGTAGTGCCTCTGTAGAGAATGAATCTTCAGAATTTTTGTATCATTATACTATACCTACTGAAAGATCATCACCTCTGTCAGATCGATACAAAAACACATACTTAACAACCGAACCATCTATTACGACTTATCCAACTGTTTTAAAAGAACATGAAGAATCAGAGAAAGATGACAGTCGAATTGCTGGTAATATAAATAAACCTCGATACGTAACTATCAATCGTAGACCAGAATCACGACATGCATATAAAGTTCCGAATTCAATTAAGAACTTGGACAATGTACAAGGGGAGAAGACACAGAATAACGAGAGAGCGGTATCAACGAAACGATGGTACCCCATCGAAGATTCTTCGCCAGAAGAAACGGAAGAAAATCCGGATACTAAGGAAGCCAAATTAAGATTTAGCGGTTATCGTCAAGCAAGGGCACGCTATCGAAATTATGAGGAGAAACTTCAAAAGGAAAGAGTTAACAAAGAAACGGGTACTACATCTTCGTACTTTGAATTTTCAACATCAAGTCTAAGATCACGTTATCAAACTAAACGTCCGATCACACCGATAGAAACTCCAGTCACGGAAACGCTCATACCTGCAAAAAAATTCGATTATGCAGCCGATGCTTTTCACAGGAAACAACAATCTTTACGAACGACAACTCCGCAACAACGAGAAGAGGATACTACAAGATATCAAAACGAAGAGAATTCTGAATTACAGAATCTCGTTGATTCGGATCGAACGACAACGCCGTCTAATAAACCATTGGTCACCAGATTGGTCACATCGATCGCAGAATCTGGCACTACTGAAAGACAAAAGATTCTAATCAAAACAAAATACTCGTCGTTGACATCAACGACGAGGATACCCGTACAAAATGTGATCACACGAAACGACTATCCTTCGACGACACCCTCGTTAAAAAAATTCGTCGACTCTACGAACAACAATCAAGCAACGACGACTCTCGACGACTCCATCAATGAAATTCGTCCTGTGATTGAAGCCTCGACTCTTCCAATAGAGAGCGAATTCGTCTATCGTGGAAACGGACGATTCACCACTGAATCTCACGAGTCATCTACCATTCCTATCGAATCGGTCTTCAGCAATCTAATAGCTGGGACTAAGGAACATTAACCAATTCATTGTTATTAATAATTAACCGCGAAGAGATTAACGAAGAAACGACTCAATAATAATTAGATAAAGAAAACGAAGAAAATCAATTTTCAATTTATCATTCATTCTTCGTAAACAATGCAGACTGAAGTTACAGTATTCAATAATCTATCCTCTCATCGAAGCAACATATAACTAAGCACTGTCGACACTAATCACGATAATTATATGTAAAACAAAAAGAAATGCAAAAAAAAAGAGAAACGCATCATTGCAGAAATTCATATACATCCCATAAAATGCAACAGGGAACATTAGACGGATTCCCAGGATTATTCAAATGATCGAATATCTAGAGATCGATCATCCTCACGAATGTCCTAGCATTAACGACCGAATAGTGACGATTCATCATCATACATTTATCCTACAGCAAACGAAACATCCTCATGATGTAACAAGCAAATATCAAGAACTACTCCTTTCTTCTCGTCTTCTTTCTCTTCTCCTTCCAAGCTGATGAAAAATTAAAGGAATAATGAAAAAAAAATAATCAGAAATATCAAGAACTTTTTAGAGAGAGAGAAAGAGAAAGAGAGAGAGACAGAGAGAGAGAGAGAGAGAGAGAGAGAGAAGGAGAAGAAGGACCTTGGCAAGGATAGTCATTTTAAAGCACGCTGCCTTCTGATTTTCAGGTCGCCAACTCGGATACGCCAAGGCTACCAACCTTAAAGGAACTCATTGGTTATCAGACATACGATTATACAACATCATCTTCGGTATTCTTAAATTTACTTCCTACTATCGATAGGAACGAGGTACATGATCTACAGAGCATCGAAAATGATCAAATTAAACCCAATGTGGAAACGATCAAAACGAAATATCTCAAGAAAGATATTAACGAAGCTATTGATAAAACTAATGAGAGTTACCTTCATCACGAACTTGCTAACATTTTTGAGGAACACGATACGGAGAACAATGATATAGATAATAAATCTTTGATAGGTAAAAAAAGAAAAACTAGAATCGATCATGCTGGTTCCTCGACGACTACTGTAAAACCTACAACAATGCGTGGTGCTCCTATTATAAGTTCAACTTCGAAAACGATAACTCGAGGATTTTATGTGACTAAAGGTGATATCGAAACGACTACGATAATGCATCCAATGACGGAAATCTCAATGGATAACATTGATTCAAATATAATCAATAACGAGACAATTGTATCGACTAAGGTAATTGATGTAGACAATATCTCTATGATTGATTTATCTAAAGATAATGAGACTACAGGTATGACAACATTTGCTGATACGGATAAAGAATATTCAGAGCATTCGAATATTATTACAAAGTTCGAACAAACAACACCTTTAATAGTGACAGAAAATATCATTCAGAAAGTAAGACTAAACGATCAGACTTTGTTCGTTGTTAATAATATTTCATCCGTTAATACTTCATTATATAGACCTCAGGCGAGTTTCATAACAGATACAACAGTTTCAAATATTCTGAGAACAACTGAAATTAATAAAAATTCCGAGACAAAAACAACGCCAATTGATTACACTTTACCAATCGAATCTGTTGATACTGAATCTGATATTACGATGCTAGGAACGATTACATCAACGATAAGCACTTTAAATACATCTAAATTTGCTAATGAGGACAGTACAAAGGAAAATATAATTCAACTTGAAAATTTCTTAACGACTACATCGAATACACCATCGACGAAAATAACAAACGATCAAAGTTATATCGACGAATTCGTTTCCGGTAAGACTGAAGAGTTTGAAAGCACTACGTTAACTGATCATACTTTAGAACATGAAACGACGACTATGAAATCTATTTTAACAACACCGAACTTCGAAAGAACTTTAGAAGAAATCACAGCAGACAGGGAAACAGATAAAATAAAATCGACTAACGTGGAAACAATCACGGTCATTGCAGAAAATAAAAATGTTGTTTTAAACGACTTCGACACAACGACAATTCAAGAAGAACTTAGAGATACTAATATCGACGATAAAAACGCTTATAAATCCAATCCAAATATCCAACAAGAAACGACCTTATCCAAAAGTACAAAACCTTCCACGACCTCATCAAACCTGCTACCTACACAAATTCCTCCAACTATTCAGAGTAGACAAGAAGAGGACGTTCATCCTCGACGACAAAGGCCTACAATAATCGCTCTTAATAACCAATTTGGTCAAAGAAGAAGAACGAACTTAGATCGCCAAGTGACGCAAAAATACAAAATCGAAGATCAATCTTCGATTCAAGAAAATTCGAACGGTCCTAAACGTGTGCGGGTATATCGAAAGAGGCAACGTAGACCCAACAGCACTTCTCTCAAGACAGTGGCAAACAATACGGTCTCCAACGGCGAGGTTAGAACCGAAGTAACTGAGAACAAAACTAGAAGATCAAAATTGGTTGTCAAGAAGCTGAAAATCAATCGAAAGGAACACGTGGAAGAAGATAGTGTACCATCGGAAAAGACAAATACCTTTCAGGATTCTCCTCTGGTCACGGAGTATACTGAAAGACCCGTGGACGAGGTCAGTGTCAATTTAGAAAAGCCCTGCTATATTGTTTGAAATCAAAAACGAAAAAAAAAAAAAACAAAAAACAAACTGACTTGAAACTTTTTTGCGAAGCTATAATCATCATCATCATCTTTGCATTGTACCAAAAGGGGAACATATACAACGCTAAAATGAACTCTGCGCTAAAATAACGCTAAAGTAGTAAAGTCTTAGCTCCACGGAAGGGGACGATCCTTCTTATTGCTGCCTCTTCTGCTCATGCGCCTAACTAAACCAAAAAAAAAAATAAAAATAAAATCAAAAAAAGATCAAAACCAAGGGGAACGATCCTTCCGCCGCAGATACGCAACGAAATATGAAATTGTCGAGAGGGAGAGAGGGAGAGAGAATGAGAGAGAGAGAAAGAGAGGGAGAAAGAGAAAATACGGCTGTGATAAAGATGGGAACTTGCCGGCAACATTGTCCTCTTATCTTCTCTGTTCTGGTTCATTTGTTCTGGTTCTTCCTGGCATCAATTAACACAAACGTTCTCTGTATTTTCAAATGGTGCGCCGCACGTTTGACGCACCGGCGCCTACGCTTTTTTCGTTATCCTATGATGTCTGTCCGTAATTGTAATGCTTGGCCAAAGGACACATGACGATTAATTGTATCTTAACACAAATGGAGAATGGAGCGTGCAACTTGAGAGATCCTTCGTCGCTTCTACAAATGTTCTCTAGTAATTCTAATACGTCTGTTTGTCTATCTGTCTGTCTGTCTGTCTGTTTGCCTGTTAGTCTGTTAGTCTGTCTGTCTGTCTGTCTGTCTGTCTGTCTGTCTGTCTATCTGTCTGTCTATCCATCTCTTTTTTTCGTATTTTCACATCGTATGGCTTTTTTTATACCATTCAGAAACAACGACGATACACACACATATATACCTGATGTATATTAACATATCCATGTCTCATCAAATCAATACGATCTTATTCTAGCTTTGTTTCAATTATATTCGTCTATAAAACGAATCAACTTCTTGACGTTTATGTTATATATAAAATGAATTGCCCGTTGAACAGGGAACTGTTTCGAAGAGCACGGGATCATCTTCTAGCCGGACGCCAGGAACTATTCTGGCAAACAGAATAAGAAAACCAAACACGTCCTCCCAGTCAGGTTTCTTATCAACGAGCAAACATCCAAGCACGACGATACTACTAGGGGACAATCGAAAGAGTCGACCTAGTGATGAGACCACCTTGTCACCGACGACAACAATAGTCGGTGCGTTAGAAAGAAAAAAACAAACAAGAAAAAAACAAAGAACAAATCAGTAATAGCGATGATTAGGTTTCATGGCGTATGCCTAACAATTACATTCGATCGAAATTTCACGATTGGAACTTCGATCGGTAAATAGACTAATTTCAACGTAAGGACGCAAGATAATTGTTTCAGACGCGTTCGATGATGCAACCGTGAAGCCGGAACTGTCCATTAAGGACGAAGATGAAAGGGCAGAGATAAACGATCAAAATGGCCGAGCTCAAGAGCTCGCCGTCACTCTGGCAGAACCGCCTACGTCACAGTCTTCATCCAGCACCGGTACTCTACACTTATCGGACAGTTCACGTCCTGAATTCTTAATTTATTTAATATAAGAGGGACGAGGAGGCATTCGAGCTTTATCTGTTTCTTTTTTTTTCTTTTACTTTTTTTTTACCTTTCTCTCAAAGGATCATCTGGGATAACGCTATTCCTCCTTTCTAATGGCATACGATATTTCTTTATGTTATACGTGATTCACATTCGCTTTTATTTTCTTTCTCCGTAATATCTTATCGTCTCACCGCAACGATTTATGTATTTTAACAACATGCTAAGATTTAGAATCCTTCGGAATTACTTCAAAAGGATTCGATTATCTTCGCCGAAGATAAGATTATTCTATTTGTTCGAATTTGAGGATCGAGCAAATCCAACGTTGCATCACCTTCTTCTTCTTCTTCTTCTTCTTTTTCTTCTTCTTCTCTTTCTTCTCCTTTTTCGACGAGACTTAAATGTGATTCTTTCCGTAATGTGTGTCTAATATCTAAGCTATCACGGTATTACAACATGTCCTTTTTTTTTCTTTAATTAATATCATATCTTTGTCTCTCTAGCATTTCTTCTTTATTGGTCCATAGAATGGTCTCTTCTCTTTACGATATCTTACGAAACTAATTGAAGATATCCAATCGCCAATGTGTTTCGCTTTACACCAACAAATTGGTAACACAAAACGTTAATTCATCTTTTAAACCGCATCTTAACTATCATTTTAACGACATCGTTACATTACTTTGTGCAGTTTACTCTTTATGTTACTTCATACCTTGTTACTTGGAATATTTAATGCGCACTAATCTACTTAGAACGCATCAAAATGAATTATCTTCTCCGCTCTCTTCCACTTAAATTTAGTCTCATGGGAATTCATCATCATCATCGGACAAACAAAACGCTTCTTCTATTGTTTTTATTCCGAACAATTGGTACTAACTAATCAGGTTACACGATCAGGTCGACTGCCGTTAAGGGATACCTTAAGACGCAGGATAAGCACGACGGTAGCGCCGCGAACAGATTCGCCGAGAACTAGTTCGATGTCCTTGAGATTCAGCACAGTCCCGAAGACACGACAAAAAGTGACAACGACGACGATGACGACGACGACAAGGACGACGACAAGGACAAGGAAGGATGG
Source organism: Vespula vulgaris (assembly GCF_905475345.1). Taxonomy (NCBI): domain Eukaryota; kingdom Metazoa; phylum Arthropoda; class Insecta; order Hymenoptera; family Vespidae; genus Vespula; species Vespula vulgaris. The sequence continues at coordinate 4,194,314 of NC_066595.1, read as the reverse complement.
AACATCACGAAGTTCGACGAATAGGCCAAGGAGGCCACCTGTAATAGATTATGATTACTACGAAGACGAGGATACACCGATCGTTGAAAAAGCAATGTACAATGGGAAACTATTTCTCACGAGTAATGGTACTATAAGATGTCTCGATCAAGGCAACTTTCCGCATCCTTCTTCTTGCAAGAAATTTATTACCTGCGCAAAAATGGTGAACGGTTTGATAATGGGAGCGGAATACACGTGTCCTGACAAATTATCCTTCGATCCGGTCGGTGGTATTTGTAATTGGTCCGCCGGACTTGGTTGCAAAGAATAAAAGAGCGGTAATTTTCAAACGACCGTACTCGCGGAACTAACGATAAACGGAAGTCTTTCCATCTACGTCAGAGCCCTCTCGCGGGAGGGCGGCAATTTTCAAATTATAAAACGATGTTTTTCTTTTTTTTTTCGTCTCAAATCGTCTAACACACACCACACACATTCACACACACACACATATACGGATCGAATCGTTTTTATAATAGATATATCGTGCGTTATCCTACGTAGCCATAGTTACATAAGTGACGACGAAGAATGGTGATATTACAATTATAGAATCTCTCGCTCTTTTGTAAATATTATAATGTTTTAGTGTAAATAGCGTGGGATATAAAAGATTATGGTATGACGTCGTGTGTAACGATGAAATAACTTATATGTGTATGTAGCGTTGTGCAGCTGCTAGCCAAGTAAGTCTTCTATTTCTGTATAAAAAAAAAAGAAAAAAAAACATAATAATAATAATAATTTTTAAATATGCATGGAACCTTCGTAATACTCGAAGCAGACAGTCAGGTTAATTGCGTGAATACTTATATGTATTAAATGTGTATTATAATCGTAATAAAAAAAGAAAAAATATATATATTATATATCACGTATTGTTCGTCGCATAATTCAATTATGCGAAGTTAAAACTACAAAATATACATACACAACAAAACGCATAGATCTCGATTTTTTTCAAAGATTTTCTTTATTTTCTTACTCACGATATAATTATTTTTTCTTTTCATATGACTCGTTATTCAATCAATTTAAAAGGAAGAAAATCAGCAAAACAAAAAGTAGAGTAAATGTAATACGACGCGAGACGATTCTTTAACGGAGCGTTTAAATTATATAAATTAAAATAATATTTTAAATACAATAAAATTATAGGAGAGATACTACTATTTATAGATGTATGTATATATATATATGTATATATATATATATATATATATATATATATATATATACACGAAGTTTAAATAAAAATTGTGTATGTGTATGACACTATGTAATTTAAAAAAAAGAAAATTCATTTTCATTTAGAATATGTACACTCAATGCACGTAATGCAATGAAAGTTTGCATAAGCAAATATATATATATATAGTCACCGAAATAACAGTTCTTCCGTTGTTTTTTTTTTCTTTTTTTTTTTTGGTATTACGTATATCGAGTGTACATGTTATGTGAATATGCGTATTGTGTTTGTATGTATACTGTATAGAAGTGTGGTCTTTATTCTCTGAAATATTTTTTTTTAAACATTCGACACTCGATAACTCCAAGATTTTGAAAAAACTTTCTTTGAGAAATAAGAAATCATATATTGAAACTCTCAAAACACATTAAAAGACAGATATTGAAAAGCATTAAGTCTCAAGCAAAAAAAAAAAAACTTACAGTATACGTCTCTCGGTAAGTATTAATGCATTTCACACATGAGCTTGTACATAGGATGATTTGAACGACGATGACTTTGACTATAACAATGGATAACGCTGCGAGTGTGTGTAAAATGTAGTTTAAAAACATGACACGAGAAATGGCAGCTGCTGTTTGGAGAGAGAGATTTTAGATAATAGATCCTATATATTATACACAGTGGCCTCATCGCTTCACAGATATTTATAAAAATAAATACTTTGAAAAAAAAAAAAGAGTGATTCTCATATTTGCTAGCGTAATTAATTAATCGGAGAACGATAATAAATAATTAAATCAAATAAATAAATAATTTGCATCGTTTAACATTGTTTCGCGTACTTCTTTTTTTTCTTTTTTTTTTCTTTTTTTTTGTTTATATACGATTTATAAAGTATTATAATGCGGTGTTTCGCTAATAGTTCGTTGTGTCGCTTTTTATAAAAAAATATGAACATTATTCGATTTCGAGCGAGTTTTCTGGATCCTTAGTAAGAAAGTCGATTCATTCACCTTTAAAGTTCGTAAAATTCGTTATATCGTTTATGATCTTAGCGTTAGATGAATTTGGCCCATCGCGAGAGCATTAACTCGAAGCTTTAGGAAGGATAGGAAATTACTCCAACTATATAATAATACTAGATGTTTCGACAAAAAATAAATTTTATCATGCGATTTAATACTATACTATTTTATATATATAAACATCCATTAAATTAACAACATTGAAATACACCATATGATTTAAATTTTTATTTTATTCATTGTGAATCTGATCTTCATAATGATATAAACGTGTAAACTTTACTATTTGTTAAATAGTTGGAGTAATATTAGCCATATATATACATATATGTATGTCTATGCTCTCGCAACAAGAGATATGAATTATTCGTAATATAAAATTCGTTTTTTTTTTTTTTTGTTATATTAATAGTCGTTTTCAAGCACAGCTTCGTTTATTTTCTCCCTCTAGAACGCTTGCAAGAAAATATCGTTTATCATTCATGTTTGCGGGCATAGGGAAAATTGAATACCTAAAACGATGCAGGATAGGCGCTTGGCAAGTGTTCTAGAAGAGTCGTTATATTGATGCTTCTTTTAACGTGTTATCTTTTTAATGTAAAGATATCAGAGAAATAGATATTATTGTCCCTTCAATATAGTCTTATTTAAGTACAAGCCGTCTTTAACACTCAACGGATATGTGTAATTCATAAAAGATAGCAAGGGTAACTAGCCCGAGAATATGGAATAAATAAATATTTTCATCTGTACTTTAATTTAAAAAAAAAAAAATGCTTTACATTAAAAAGAAGCCACCAATCTTTTAATGCTAATACTCATGACGTGTAGAACTTATTGGTCTATTCCCAATTATTTCAGAACACCAAGTTGATAAAAAATTGCCCTTTTTTACACGTACATGTTATTAATAGCATTCCCATACTAACTAACAATCCTTGTATTGTCCTTTTTGAAAATTGGGTGATTCCATAATTTCTAATTAATTATGAATATACACACCAAAATAACAAAAAGGTAAAATTAATATTTTTTGATTTCACTTAATTTTTGCCTTTCAAGATGGGAACAATTTGTAATTTGTCCGATACATCGTAATACGAAATTAGAGGTCTGATTCACCGTACAATGCAGTGGAGAATGAGCGGTAATCTAAAGCTCCAGGAATTGCATTCGGACCTTTGTATGGTGGCATTCGTTGAATGCAATATTCAGCTTGATCGGGAGGTAATTCTCTCCTCAATTCATCGGGTAGGATATATGGCTGTAAAGAAAATTAATAATATAGATTGTATAAAATTTACATGAAAATTCTTGGTTAACAATTATCATTTATCTTATCTAATCAATTATTTTACCTTATCACCGGCAAGAATGCGGAAACTATCGATCACTTGTTCAGCTGTATCAGTGTCTGTAGATTCACGCGTCATAAAGTCTAAGAATGCATCGAAGTGCACGTAACCTGAATTATTAGGATCAACGATCGCCAATATTCGTTGGAAGTCAATATCACCCTGCCTGTCTTTTCCAATAGAATATCCCAAAGAAACGAGACACGATTTAAATTCATCTGGAGCCAATCTACCTGTTCTGTTTTTGTCAAAGTGATTGAAACTGCTTCGGAATTCATTAAGTTGTTCTTGAGTAATGCCCTGTATGACAAAATTAAACACGTATATGTATATATAAATATATAAACCATACGATATAACATTATGCGGTATTCTCATTACAGTTCACTTTTATAATTTCGATTTATTACCTTGGAGTCTCTTGTAAGAATCTGATTTTCAACTTCATTAATATTACGATTAATAGATGTTAGAAGTTGTTCCCAACCAACTCTTAATGTTTCCATCGTATATTGTGTGTAACGATTTTCGAAGATCATGCCTTCTTGAACCGCTTGATGGATTTTCTCTAATTCCTCAAGATGTGCCTTATATTGATAAACGGCTTGTTCGTACTCTTTCAAACGATGCAATTGATCTTCTAGCGTACCCTGTAAATATCATTATTTTCGATATAATATTCTTATAATACTAAGATATTCTAATATTCTAAATATTTACCTGAAGTCCCAAACCAATAGCAGTAACGGCATCCAATTGTCGTTCTATCCATGGTCCAACGGCATTTGCTTTTTCAGCAAATTGTCGTCGGAGCAATTCATTATCTTTTTACATTTGTTAAGTACTCGCATAGATAGTTTTGTATATAATATTCGACATAAAAAATGACACGACGAAAAAAGAAGATTTAGAGATATAAGGATACTTTGCTGCTTGCGAAGTTCAGCTTGTAATGTACCATCACGTTGCGGTACCAGTTGCCTGACATCACTCCATTTTTTAGTTAGATCCTGCCATAATTAAAGTATCGATTAGTACGTCAAATATCAATAACATTCAACAATCTACAATTATAGTTGCTTACCAAAGCGGTAAGAGTTGTATATGGATTTTCAAGGCCGCCTGGAATTTGGAACTGCTTAACTATTGATTCAACTTCGCGTACTAATCCCACAATTGCATTGTATTCCTTATCAGCTTCACCTAGAGTTGCTTTAAATGCAGCATGTGCATCCATCAAACCTTGAATTTCTTCCATTGTATGTACAATAAACATGTCGACAAGATCTTCTCTAGTTCCATCCAACCAATTGTTGAACGGCTATATAGCATATAGATTAGATTAGATTTAAAATCACGAATTTAATTTGATCATTAGACATTACATTTACTTACTGCAGCTCGTTTTGCGAATTCCAGATGCAACACATCAATCTTCTCTAATATACGTTCTGCTTCATCAAGTGCTTGACGTCTACGTTGAGTGAGTGTACCCAAACGATCCCACTGATCACAAATTCGTTGACATCTAGCATTTACAGATGCACTATCATGATATTCCAATGTACTGTGAAGATATTCATAAAATTAATACAAGAATAACTTGTGAATCCGATGTAAATTGCAGAGAGAGAAAGAGAAAAATAGTATATATAGATTATTACTTCAATTCTTGAGCAATTGCAGCTATTTGTTCTACACGATCTTGATGTGCTGCAAGATCCGATTCAAAGGCCTCGTGCTTCTTTTTTAAAGCCTTCAACTCGTTCAATTTGCATTGTCGGAAGTGCTGCGAAGTAAGCATTTCTTCTTTACCTGCTGTCCAATCTTCATGTGCATCAGCTTTGTGCTTGAACTTTTGAGCTAAGTGCTCTAATCGTTCTAGACGCATCATTTCAGACAGCAACCATTCTTCAAAGGATTTCTCTGCTAATTCTAAGCCTATAATTATTAATAATATCTTAGTTTTATGAACTATAAATATAAAAATATAAAAAATCATTGCAAGTAATTGTACCTTTCCAGGCTTTATTAATATCTGATACCATTTTTCCTTCGGTGGGCATATATGCGGGACGATTGCTCAGTCTCAGCTTAGTTTGCAGAGTATTAAAGTTGGTTTCAAGTTTAGCTTTTTGCTCAACACGCGGAGGTTTGTGCTTACGACGATATGTTCTATATTCTTCTAATTTCTTTTGACAACCAGCAAGAGAATTGTCTGTTTGACGACTAGCGAGCCACGGCATTGTGCGACGAATCCATTCCAATAAATCGGATGCCAAACGCTCATATTCTTCCATCAGTCTTTCATTTTCTTGATTTACTTTCAAAACCTTACAAATCCTATTAGCTGCTGTTTCAGCCTATAACAAAAACTTTATCATTTGTTTCATAAAACACAAGAAAAATTATTATATCGACATAAAAATGATTGTTAAATGGGCCATTTTACATGCAAATGCAAAAGTAAAGACAATTAGATTTTTTACAGAGTTCGTTCGTCAACATTAATTTAGTAAATGTTATATGCATACATGCATATTAGATCATAACTGTTATAAATTAATGTGAAATTCTTAAAACACACCTTTTGAGCACCGCTAAAACAGTGGTAATAAGAAGAAACGTAGGTCATCACAGCCCTCTCATCAGGCATTGCTGTATTTCGCATATCTAGAAAAACACAGTCAAAGAATCTCAAACCATGCATTGTTAACTTAAATACCCAAGTAAAGATTCATACATGTATCTCAACAGTTGTAAGAAGTATTTAGATATACATACATACATATATATATATATATATATATATATATATATATGTGCTTTCATTTAGTTTAGTTTTACCTTACGTTTACAAAAATGAATATAGCAAATATAATACAAGAATAAAATAATAGAGAAATCACTGCTGGTTCAAAAAATGTTCATTGCAATGTATGATGTATTGCCAGACTCTCGTGTTTTGATGGTAGTATATTTAGAATAAAAAGATTCATGTTATTAATCATGTTAGCATGATTAAATTCTGTTAAAAATAAGCACACAATCTAATTGTATTAGTGAAAAATTGCACAGGTCACTTTGTAACAGGATAAAGAACACGCATTTCTTTGCGCTGACCTGCTGAGCACCTTGGAAGGCATGGTAGTAGCAGGAGACGTACGTCATGATTGCTCGCTCATCAGGCTTGGGAGTGTTGATCAAATCTATATGATATTAAGGGAACATAATATTAAGAGTTGATATAATTAAATTCAATGTTCAAAAAGAGACTTTTATCCGTTTTTAGCGCCTTCCTGCATTCCTAAATTGTACCTAATCTGGTAGAATTTTGTATATAAAAAAAACTTAATATATATTTAAGCTTCCTTTCATGTTAAAAGTACAAAATAATGCAAAAAATTTATTTTGAACGTGAACATAGCAATACATACCATCAGGATCTAACATGCGAGGAATGTCCAAATATTTCTCAGCAACATCAAAGGCAGTATTTAAGTTTTCCAAAGGATTGTCCTTGCTAAGTTTATTGTAATCAATCAGATCAGGACGATGACGATGAATGAGAGCACAGAATGCAAGACCATCTTTGAAGGATAAATGGAAGTTTTGAACATTAACGTTCTTGTATGGTGCAGTTTTACGTTGACACCAAAGCAGCAACCCTTCTTTTGCTGTCATTTCCTCAACGGAAATATCTTGAATAGCAAATCTCAAAATTATAGTCCATATCATACCCAATGTCATTTTTAAATTACCATCAACAATCTCTGTAAACAATTAATATATAAATTTCTACATTTTCATTAAGAAAAAAGTGAAATTTAATAAAACAACTGACCTTCTGCTCCAATAGAGACTAATTTTACCCCTTTGCTTGCAATATAGTCAAGGGCTTTATTCACATTAGCAATCTTATGAAATCTCATTTTGCCTCTATCAGGTCGTGGAAGGGTTTCTCCTGAAATAACTTCTAACAGCAACATCAGTTTCAACCCATTTCGAAAGTCGTCTTCGATCGATTCGATGGCAGTGCCTGCTTTACGAAGGTGTGAATTACACCATGCTGTGAATGTCTGAAATTAGAAAAAGAAAAAATATATATATATACATACATAAATTTATATGATGTAGTTCTTTCTATTAGATCATATAGTTTTTTATTATTTCACAATATATTTAAATGTTTAATTTATGGGCAATTAAAATACTACACATGCTATTAATACATGAGAACTAAAATTGAAATGCTAGAAACATAACAGATCAATCAAATTTTTTCTCGGAACTGTAATCAAAAATAAGCAAGATGTATAGAATTTAAAATGAAGAAATGGCAACTATATTACATCAGATATATTTTAGTAACGACCCCGATCTCTCCAGCTATATATATCTTCTGTCCTGGTTCTTAAAATGTGCTTCCTATTACTTTTAACAATTATTTTTATAAACTATTTATTTTAGCTTATACCTGAAATAAAAAGACAAGGAACATTTATCTTATGCATAAAAAAAAAACTGCGAATTTATGTAAATGTTTTATCTCAACAAATATTATACAGAGTATTTTCCTTACAATCAAAATCAGTTAACTCTAGGTAACACACGTACATTTTTTTCATTTTTTTGCTTTTTAATCCGTATATTATGTTTTTATAATCATAATATAAAAGGTATATAAAATTAATATGATTTAATAATTGATTTACAAAGGATTAATTAAGCTTTACTCCTTCATAAATTGTATAAAAAAATACTCTGAAAAAAATTTTAACGATATTGGATTCTATATAGTATATCTTTAATAGCGATACCTACTACATACGGATAAAAAAAGAAACCAGTAACGCACTATAAAATACAAGTATAAGGCATAAACAAAATATGTATTTACGCATACAAATGTTTGATTATTTTTTTATATAAATATATTTATTTTTCTAAGAGATACATTACAGACATACATTACAAACAATTACATACAGATATAATAAGTAAAGATTTAAGAATTTAATTCCTTTTTAAATGGATCAGCATAGCGATCCATTTAAAATGACTATGAAAATCTAGCAATATCAATAATAATAATAATAATAATAAAAATATAGCTACGAAAAGATTTTTTGGAAGGGAAAAATATTGCGTGAAACTTAATACGGGTAGCGTGAAGCACGACGAGCCAAAATTGGACATGAGCCACCCTAACCTCTACACAGAGCCTAAGATCTATTTGTAAAACATCGACTCCTCCCGCGCTCAACGGTAGACGCAGTTTCGAAAACATTCGAACGACTACTCAGTTTCTTCGCTCTGTTGAAAGATCAGATTTTCAATGATTGTGCCAACACGAAATAGTAACGATTTAAGCTCCTAAAAGATTACAAGATTGACATAAATGATACTTGAATTTCGAGAAGATTACATAATTTCTTTTTACAATAAATAAAATGACAATCCGTTTATCTTAAGGGACAGATATAGAATTGTAATATAAAATATTTGCAATAAAAATGACTACGATCTAAATTGTGTGTGTGTGTGTGTTTGTATATATGTATATGTATGTATATATATATATATATATATATATATATATATATATATATATATATATATATATATCAACGAAAGCTCTCATAATATCAAACTTTACGTAAGAACGAAATACATATGTATCTGCCTGTTGAAACTAAAGAAAGCTAAAGAAAGCTAAAGAAAAAGAAAGATTATGTTTCTATATACAAGGTTTTGTTTATATGACCGAATTAGCAGTCGATAGGATGAATCACTAGTGAAACGAAGTAATTGCAACACGCAGCAAGTATATAAAGACGCTATTAATACGGACATTTTTTTTTGTCCTTATCATCGTGCGATACTTCGTGTCATTGTAGTCGTCGTAAAACTTATTCCAAATTCACGAACTAAAAGCCAAACTAAAGTTAAATATTTACATAAATAAAGATTGTGCGCAAATATCATTATAAATAAGTTCCAGTAAAAAGACAATAGCAATAAAGGACAGGTTAAATAAATATAGATCGTTAAACATAAAACGTAACCAGTGGTATTTGCATAATAATTCACATAACCTAAATCCTAAATCTCGAGTGTACGTGGGTGCACGTACTCTAATTCATTTCTATTATTAAATTCTGGCAATACATCTCATTTTCCTCGACGTTTAATTGTTCTTATCGCGTGATACGATTTATAAACGAAGTTATAATTTCCACCGTAATATACGACGCAACACAAGGTCAACTGAGAAGATTGACGAAAAAACAGACGATAATTTATGTCGGAAGAAACGTATTCTCATTTATTTATAATATTATTTTCTCCACGTGTAAAATAATAAAATCCTGAACTACAAATATTTTGTAATCGCGGACGAATTTTTTGTTCTAAGTCGAATAGATACAATGTGAAGACTTTATGCGCTATATATTGTTATTTTTAATTCTATACAAAAAAAAAATCTATTAAACAAATTAAAACTTTCTCTTATCCTTGCTTCGAATTAACCGAGCTCTATTCATCGGACAGCGACAGATGTTCTTAGCAAAGCAGGTGATACTGGCAGTTAAAACATGAAACTATACCGAAGGAATACGTGTATATAACTCGATTAAACGTTGAAGGAAAGCAAACCGATTACGAACTAAACGAAAACGAAATATTTTCCGATATAAAAAAAAAAACAAAAAGAAAATAGAAGAAATCACAGTTCGACCTATCTAAATAAAAATGAAACTTAAGTCTTAATCATCGAACTTCGTTACCACTAGAATGATCTTATTAAACGTATTAATGATGAAATGATAACACGGAAAGAGAGAGACAGAAAGAAAGAAAATCTCACTTTTAACGTGATTCATCACGGTCACTGTCCTATTTTGAGTGCGAACAGAAAGTATATATCGTTACGACGGGAGGTATAACAGACATTCATTCAGAAATATCTCGAGGCGTTATGCGTCGGCATCGGAAATGCCGTACGCAATTTCAACCTTTAGAGTAGCCAGGACCACTCGAAAATAGTTCAATCGTGGGCGAGAATAAAATTTTCTTGCGATGATCTTACGAATGACGTGCCCGAAGAAGGTACATACAAAATGAGAATGAGAGAGATAGACAAAGAAAGAAGGAGAGAGAGAGGGTAAGAATCTTATACGAATAGTTATCACTGCATAACAATCGTCTTAGTCAAGGTGTACAACACACGACATGTGTGGGTCACCCGATTCCAAACTGAGATTTGGCCCGAGTCCTAAACTTTCCAAAGGTTAATGATCTTCTCGTATCTCTCGACACGGATCGTAATCGATCGAACGATTAATAACTCTCGACGTATCACTAACATTTTATTAGATAAGAAACGAGCGCACCTGTTCGAACAATTTTCAATAATATTACGACCCTTTCGATCGGAAATGTTTAAAGAACGGTCCACGAAGAACTTACTCGCGTAAGCTATATATTTTATTTCACTATGTATTAATTTCAGCTAATAGGAAGTTAAGTTATAGAAGAGTGAACGTGAAGTACGGTGAACGAACCAGGAGAACGTTCGTTGTAAAATATCGAAAATTTTAAGGCGCCGGCGTTGGGATCGGGTCGATGCTTGGGACCCCGACTTTCTATGATCGACGTCTTACTCTGCCGCGTGTCTTATCTATTTATACGATCTATTTATACGGTGAACATCAGACGTCACAGATAGAAAGGGAAGAGGAAAAACGGTTTATTGTATAGCATAGTGTAACTGACTTTTGTCAGTAGGAAACTATTTCACAATTATGTATTATGTAATTTGGTATAAGCATGTAAGTAGACTGTTGTTTACAAGCGTTGAAATATAATGGTATGAAATATAATAATTATTTTATAAGATAACGAAAAAAAGAATATATAGTCGATATAATTAGAAAAGATACAGAGACGAATAGAAAAGCAGCATCGGACTATCGACTATCAACAGTGATAAGTGCATAGTACATATGTGCACATATATATACAATGTTATCGACAACATTTTATGATAACGCATCGGCCATTTTATTTTGTTTCTTTTTTTTTCTTTTTTCCTTCGAGGAACGTAAGCACCATAATTGTTGCGATAACAAGAACGTTCACGTTGCTTGTAAGAATCATTATCGAATAATAAACAGGAAAAATTCGTATATACGTATGTAAACGTTTAACATATAATAAAAATATATCGATGTGCATAATAGAATCGATTTGAAATCGATGAATTTCAAAGACGTTCGATCGAAACAGACATCAAGAGCGAGATCTCTCTTGTCAGTCTTCTTAAACCTCGTCGCATTCGTTCTATGCTTGCTATCTGAGATTTATGTTCTCAAAAGTGCGACCTATTTCGCTGAAAATACATTGGATGGCCTTTGGAACTGGCAATAAAATACAAGAGTCAAGAGAAGATGCATACAAGCGGTGTTCGTGGTGTACGATGAAAACTAGAAGGTCGTAAAGGACGTGCTCGATGTATCGTTAGAAAAAAAGAAAAAAAAAAGAAAAAAAAATATATCTAATGCGATGCTCGCTGGAATACAAAAAAAAAAGATCTATCGTTTCTATCTTTAATAAAAAATAAAAATGAAGTAAATACATTCTCCAACCCTTCCATTGATTATATCATATCAAAATATAAAAAAGAAAAGAAAATAAAAAAAAAAGAACAAAAAAAAAGAGAGAATAAAAAAAGAATAAAAAGTTTTGAAACTAGCGATCACGTTCGAGTCGTGCGATTCGTAAAAAGATTATTTTTCTATGTGTGTTATGTCACACATGCACGCTGACGCGTCGATGTTGAGCCAAGAAAAACTGATTCCTCTTTTACTATCTTGAACGATTTCTCTGACTCTATAAAATTCTTCGGATTCTTCTACAGGTAATATGAGATTCTACAGATGATAATTACGTAGATACGTGAGAGATTATCGACAATAATGTATTTCCGCAAAAGCTTACGAAGAGATATGACCTATTTAGTACTCTGCGGGGAGGAAGACGGGGGAGGGGAACCAAGGAAAAAATTCCTATCACCGTTCCCTGGAATGTTTCATGCGCAGCCTCGAAAGTCGGCGCAACGATGAGGTTTTACAAGAAATTCTGTACAGTTAACCGGCCGACACGACGACGAACTAGTCCCTAGTTTCATTCGCCATTTACGCTATCGCTCTCGCACACATAAACATGCATACACATATATACACATATTTATAACGATCTTAATAAACACGACATCGAACAATGTCACATTGATTAAATAAGCGACAAAATATATATATATATACACATGTGTATGTGTGAAAGAGATTGTGTATGTGAATCGAAAGTGAATAAAATGACTAAACAAAATCGTTGATGAATTGTTATTTAACAAGAAAATTAATGTCTGTAATTATTAAATACTCTACATTGTCAACTTAAAAATTAACGAAAGATAAATATTTGTCAACGGATGTCGTTAATTCGATTGGTTTCGCGGTATACAATATATCTTAAAACTCAAAGATTCTTGGATCACCGATCGTGATCAAAATATTCGCACGAGTGTCGCCGAGAAAACATGGTGACCTTTCCGTCACGCGGTGCAACTCGAAATTCGATGAGACTGCACGTGTTCGGCTATTGCACGACGCTTGCACTGCAATTTTTCTCTCAATTCAATTATTGTATATAGTTAAGTTCCTAATAATATTCTAAAAGAATTAGTAATAATTATATTTGTCATCTATGAAGAATGAAAGAAGAAAAGAAACGAGAAATAGAAAGAAAGAAAAAGAGAGAGAGAGAGAGAGAGAGAGAGAGAGAGAGAGAGAGAGAGAGAGAGAGATAAGATCTTTTTTTGATCGTCGGAAATCAAAAGAAATGTTTATTTCGACCGACGTAATCATTTGGAACCGAAAACGAGAGAAAGATAGATAGATGTATAGATAGATAAATAGATAGATAGATAGGTAGATAGATAGATAGATAGAGAAGGTTATTGTGAGCCTCCGGAAGAGGACATGTGAATATCTAAAATTAGAGCCGTTGCGAAAAATATATCCGACACCTAACGGCGTCAAGAAACTATTTCACGAGGAGACAGAAGGAATTTCTTGGTAATCGGATAGAAGCCAATAGATATATCTCTGTCTCTTATCTGATATCCAATGTCGACATTAAATGCGCGATGAGTCGCTCAAGACGTCAACTTAGACACTTATCTACGTATAATTGAAAATTTCTGATTTTCATCATCCATTCTTGGTTAGGATTGTAATATCGTATGATAATAATTGGAGCTTAATACGTTACGGTTATTGTTTCGTACAATCGAAGTGTCTATCGCACATAATCGATCGTATCGATCGATGTATCGAAGATACTCTTTTTTGTTTTATAAAGCCGCCAATTTTCAAAGTAACGCCACTAACCTGTAAAAATTTTTTAAAAAGAAAAAAAAAAGTAAAAGAAAAAAAATGATCGAACATATAGATACGAATTTGACTGACTCATTGCTTGATTATTTTCGTCATAAAGTCTGAAAATACAATCCGAAGGGCTCTGGCCGATATACGCAAGGAGACAAGCCTGGGAGCCTTGAGCTCTTGCCAAAAATGAAGAAAACGTTTCCAACGAGTACTCGAGGATGTTCTACTTCATCAATTAAAGACTCGCACCCGTCCAATCTTTTGCGTTTGAATACAAAATACCAAGAGCAAATTCTTCTCTCGACTAAGCGAACGTGCATAACTACGCGACACATAATATAATTCCGTGTCCCCTAATTCTAATATTAGAATTGACATTAGTACTTTGACGAATAAGCGTTGCTATATAAAAGAAAAACAAAAAAAAAGTATAATAAAATAAAATAAAATAAAATAAAATAAAAAAAAGAAATGAGGTACTAAAAACGTAACTACGCGGGAAAATTTAAACATAATATATCTCGTATGATATATGATATATGTTCTTACGATAGACAAAAGATAAACAATGCTCCACGTGCAAAAATCATTTTCGATAGACTTCACTGTTTCATAAATTCTTTAATAAAATATATCTATTTTTTCCTTTGATTCAATATTTTAATCATGTCGTCGAAGAAACCACATTTTATTCGTTTCAAATTTAAATCGAATTCGCGGACTTTCAACTAATCCTGCCGTTCATTTACGTCTCTTGAAATCGTACATATCGAAGTCTGTCAATACGGTTAATACGGAGAGAAAGGGGCTTTTAAATAGAAATAAACATAGATAGATATACATGTATATATATCTCACCTTTTTCTGTTGTTTCTCCCAGGCCGGGTCCAAGAGACCTTCTCTCTCCCACTCCTCCTCGGGCTCCATGTATCCGTCCCCGTAGGCCTCCATGTCGTTCATCCTTCTTCCGTGTATATCTCACGTTCCTTTAAACGCAAATCCCAAACGTGTCACCTGATACTTATCCGTACGTAGGAGAAATAATTAAAGAACTAGGATACATCCGAAATTAACCACCTTTTTGAACGTGGGAGTTCTTTACGTGTCTCTTTCAAGTTGTGTACTCGTATAACGCTCTTCGCGACAATAACGGAAACTGACCGAGATATCGAGAAAAAAGAAAGAGAAAGAGAAAGAGAAAAAGAAAGAGAGAGAGAGAGAGAGAGAGAGAAAAGAAAGAGAAAGGGCAAATATACGAGAAGGACAGCAAGCGTGTGTTTGTAACGTAGAGAGGCGCGTCGAACAGGCACGCGACGGTTTCGAGGAAGAAAGGAAGATGATACGAGAGAACCGAGAAAAAAGAAGGAAAGAAAGAAAAATAACCAACGAACGAGCGAACGATAGAGAGAAAGAGAGAGAGGAATGGCCGAAAAACGTGCTAACGTACCCGCTAAGCCCAGAAAATGTTCGGTTCGTGTCTTTCCCTCGCGCTGACCCCTCTGCCACGAGTCTGACACACGATTTGCTTGCCGGCGCACGAGCCCCCTTCGCCGCCGTTCGCCGCCCTCCCTCCATTACTCACGGAATCACCCGAACCCAGACCGTTCGCTCGCTATTGCCCCCACCATGCTCACGCGGTTTCGTTTCGCGTTACGAAAATGTATGCGCGATTGATGTTCCTTCCTAGCATAGTGGGGTGGGGAATATACACAAACAAAAAATCGAAGCTTACAAGAGATAAATACGTTTCGACGAGAGAATCAATCAGTCTTATATTTGTTATCGTCACCTTATAACCGAACGTTCGTCTTACGAAACTATCTACTCTCTTTTAATATTAATTTAATCTATCTCATACTTTCTTTTACTTTCAGCTTCATACGATTATATAAAATGCGAAGAGAATCTTGTGATATGTATTAGAAGCGAATTCGAACTTTCTAGATTGCGTATTATTCTCGATGATTCTACGGAGCTCCAAGATTAATAGGTTAGAAACGTATTCGCCGGTAATATGTAATATTCGTCTATTTATTTTCAGAATTCGTCAAGATAACACGTAGGATAACTCTTATCGTAGGATATATATATATATATATATATATATATATATATAAGCTTAACAATAATACTTCGTTATGAAATTGAAAGGGAATTAAAGAAACGTTTAAAATAAAAATGGTCATATCGT
This sequence comes from Vespula vulgaris, assembly GCF_905475345.1. Taxonomy (NCBI): domain Eukaryota; kingdom Metazoa; phylum Arthropoda; class Insecta; order Hymenoptera; family Vespidae; genus Vespula; species Vespula vulgaris. The sequence continues at coordinate 4,178,055 of NC_066595.1, read as the reverse complement.
ATGATACTTGATAAGATCGATCGAGCTCAGTTCTCATGTCACTTCATTATCCTTCATATTATAACTTCGAAAATACTTCTTTACAATAATATCAGATTTTATTATTAATCTAAGATCACATTTAAATTTATTGCGTTTTTCGATCACTTCATGTATGTCCAAAAAATATGTATCTACATATATTCATATGTACACCATTTTAAGTACATACCTAGGCTCATTGACTGAGGCCAATTTCAGCTTTCCTTTTCCACACAAACTATTAATTGACAAGTTCAAGGACTGCAATAATATTTAAAGCAAAAACAGAGTCGGAATGTTACACCTCATACACTCGTACGTTACAGAAATAATACGACAATTCGCGCAAAATTTCACGATCATCCAAGATAACTCCATCACCGCGCGGCTTCGCAACACTGTCACGAATCAATAAAATCTAGAGAGGAAACTTTTTCGTTGTAAAATATTCGAATGTAAATAACAATTTCGTTTTATTTTACAGGTTCATCGTTTTGATTAATCACACGTAAGATTTATTCGTTATTTAATTTTATTTATTATTGCTCGTCGAATTTTAAACATATTATTATTATTTTTGTTTTTTATGCTCCATATAAAATTTAGAAAATAAATCTCATGCGATAAGTAATAAATAAAAAATAATCTAATGAAAATATTTTCGAAAAAATATTAAATAGGTTAGTTAATAACATGTTTTGTAATAATGATTTTCTGTATTACAAGACATGTTGAAGATGGCGCTTCTAATATTCGACATCCTGCGAGAGGTTTTTCTAACGATTGATTCTCTTATAAACTGCAGTAAATCGATGCCAGTTATTGCGCTTCTTCAAAGCCACGTCGTCGAGAGGTATATTAAGTTATTTAGAAATTAAAATAATTCAGTATTTTCGAACAAAAATCCATATTTGGTAAACTTGTAATTATACAAAGATTTGGATTATTTTAAATCTTTAACGATGTCAACCACAAAGCATTTTAATAAGAAAAAATATGCAAGTTCGAGCGATGAGGAAGAAGTGGGTGATGTAAATTTCAAAAGAAACTGTAAAACACTTTTGAGAAGTAATCGAGAAGAAAATGTGGTATTTTCGAATAATACAGTAGAACAGACACGTCGACGTGGTCGAGGACCTTCCAAAAGGCCTTGTCTTAACCGTAATGCTTTAATGGCTAGAGAAAATAGACTTCGTAAAAAAGCATATTTGGAAAAAATTGAAAACACGTTGTCATATTATGAAAAAGAGAATAAGAAACTTGCTTACACAATACAGAAACAAGGAAAGGATATAAAACGCCTGACAAGTGAAATTGGATATCTGAAAAGTGTTCTGCATAATAATACTACTATTACTGCTTTATTAAAAACAATAAATGATGGTTTAAAAAAATTAAATACTTATAACAAAAAATCTGTAATCGTTAATAATGTAATGCAAGAAAGTCAGAAAATACAAGATACGGAAGTTAAAGAACAAAAATGTTCATGTCTTCTGAATGGTAAAAATAATGTATCAGATTCTTCAAATTATAATATTTTTGATTCAATAATCAATAAACATAACCAAACTGAACAAAGTAGTTTGCAGCAGCAACTTAACACTATACAAGAGAAAAATACTGAATGTTATGAAAGTATGGAAAACAATGTTAATAATAAGAATACATTACCTCTAATTCTTTCCAATATTGATCATACTTACACTGTTTCTAAAAAAGTTGATGTTAGTCATGATGTGGCTAATAAGGACTTAGAAAATAACATAGATACAAGTCCTTTAAGTACAACATATCTGATGATAAATACACCAAGTAGTATAGATAGCAGATACATGCAAGAAACAGATTGTATAACTCCTGTAACAACAAACAGTATATGCAATTCAGAAGAAACCAAAGATACCAATATTGATGATATGGATTTTGATGAATTGACGCCGTTTAATGTAAATTTATTTGAAGATATCCCAAAATGTGATGAAATTATGAGTTCAATTGATCTCGAAGTACCAAATTCTTGTACGGAAGAAGACTTATTCCAAAATTTAAATAATACTGGAATTTGTTTACATGTTAATTCAAATAAAATATCTTTAGAATATTGCGCGAAATGTCATATTAATAGTACAAATAGTGATATAGAATGAAGGGGAAACTGATCGTGGGTCTTAAATAATCTGTGAGAGTTATTCTAGAAATTTGATAGAAAGCAGCAGAGTTGTACAGGATTTCTGAAAGCATGAAAATGTTTAAATTCAATGTATTTATATTAAATCAATATATATATTAATATTGACAAATACTATGGAATATAGTATATGATAATTGTTTTCAGGGATTCCATTGGAAATCAAAGGCCAAACTTGTGAAAATCAACTCTGCCATAAACTAAAAGTTATGTTATTTTTGTATATCTTGCTTTTACATATTACTTTATATTTCTCCCTTAGAAAGGCAGGCTTTACTATACCTTTTGTACTTTATAACTATTATTTTTTATAATTATGACTATATATATATATATATATATATATATATATTTCTATTTTTATTTCAATAATGATAAGTATAATATGAATTTGTAATATAATAGAAATATGAACTACAAAAATTAAATATTAATGTATATATCCATATTGATACAGGATACTAAGATCAAAGGTTATATCTCATAAGAACTATATTATTGCTTCCCTCTGAGACTGTAGTAAGATTTTATTTTACAGGAAAGCAACACCCCATTCAAGTAATTTATGGGAGATTTGAAAAAGGTGAGCGTCAAATAAAATTGTAAGTCAGATCTTCGAGACTTCTGTTTTTTATGATTTTGTTATTTTTTGTAACATTTTTTGAAATTTTATTTTCTCTAAAATCTACTGAATTAAGATCTGATATAGTCGACGCTCCACTCTTGATAATATTACTCATTATCATAAAATGATTACAGTTATATTACACATTTGGAGTAGACATGGAGCCACGATCACCCCTTCTTTTCCAGATTCAATAAGTGTTAAAAAGGTTGAGTATGGTATTTTTGTTTTTATACATGACAAAACATTTTTTGTAACAAGTAGAAAATAAATAATTATTTTTTTTAATTATACATTTGTAATATACAGATATGGCAGAACAATTTCCCAAATTTTGATTCAGTATTATTTGAACTCTAATAAAGTCTAGAAGGTCATAATAATTATCTCTTTTGATAGCTTTATCGTTTGTTGTCTACTATCGTTTACTGTTTATTTGTTTACTATGATTTGTTTACATCAGTTGAATAGGTTTTCTCTGTGTGTTTATTGTTAAGGAATTTATAAAATTGCGTAATTTCCGAAATTGACTACAATAATGTATAATGAATAAATTTAGACGATATAATTTTATAAAATCGAATGAAATTAAACAATATTTCATATACGTTCGTAATATAAAATAACCTTCAAAATTCGGAAGATCATTCTACCATACTCTATAAAGTTTAATATGGAAATACAAAAACTACAAATTACAAGGTTTTATCAAAGAATACTTTCAATTAATAATTTTAATTATATCCTTAAAGGATATTCCAATCGTTAACAAAACTTTGCATTATGTACAATAATGACTGTTAATTTTTTTAATAACAACCATTCTGCAGTAAAGACCTGCCTATTAGTTGTATTATTGTATTAAAAAATTGCTAATCGAACATATAAAAGATTATATGATGTTATAGAAAATATAGAAAAATTAATGCATATAAGAATTAAATCTTATCTATAAATAAAGTCACAATATATTAATGGAATGTACCTGTTTTTCGAATATAACTCCATTATACGAATTTGAAAATTGTAATATTGAATTATAAAATTTTATTATGTAAAAGTATGTGTCAAGAAGATATAACTTGTAATAACATATATTACTTTTCAGAAGATATTTCCTAAAATCTAGAAAGTCTCAGGGGATAAAATATATACATGATCATATTGTAATATTGTATAAATGTATTACAAGTATCAACACAATATATGATTTGTTATATTCATGTACAATTTTTGTAATTTTTGTATAATATAATATAAATACATATTAGTTATTCAAAAACAAATTATATTTTATATTATTGCATGAAGTTTCTATTCTAGTAATAAGAGCAAACTTATTTATATGTTAAGGGAAAAAAATATATTAAAATTGTATTAATTTTAATTTGTTGATAACATAATGCAAAGATTATTTTGTTTATTAAATCATAAAATAAATGTGGAAGAAAGCTAAGATATAATTATATCACAAAAAATAATATAATAAATAATATCACAAAAAATGAAAGTCTTAGATTATTAAATCAATAAAACTTCAGATTATGTAATTTAAAAAAGAAATAGATACAAAAAGAAACAAATATATATTTTTAAACTAATTTTGTTTTTTTTTTAATATGTATATTATAATGCGATTTTTAGTTTAACTTAAATCTTATTTCGTTTGCGTGATTTTAAGTTATCATTTCACTATATTATATTATTAAAAAAGTTAATTTTTTTTATGTAAATTGTGAAGAATATTACCTAGTTTGTTTTTAAGAAGTTTTATAGATTTTTATATTAAAACATATGTATACAGTATACTCTTTACAGAACAAAAAATAATATCACTTTGTACAAAGTATATGTAATTAGAAATAATGTTCCAATGATGAGTTTAATTTCTCTTTAAATTCCAAGACGACTAAAAACATCTGCTTTTTTAACATGTGTAACAGTTGCAACTCTATTGAAAGTAACCTGTTTCGCGCTACTTGATCTAAATACACCTAGTCTTGCTTTTGCTGGTAATGTGGTAAGTCGTTCTGAAGCTGTAAAAAAAATAGATTAATTAAAATTTTATAAATTATAAATTATTCTTCCTATTATAAATTATATATAATTCTTTTAGATAATAATCATACCTAGTTTGCCAGATGTTACTTCAGTATTTCTTTTTTTGGTCATGTTTGATGCATTTTCATTGAAAGTAATTTTTTTAGTTGTACGTACTAATTGCTTAACACTATTTGAAGCAGTTTTCATATTAACTTCTTGATCAGCACGCATTGTGCCTGCAGTAAGAACCTTCTTTTTAGCTATGCCAGATGTTCCTATATTAGAACTACTATTTTTTAGAATACCCTGTGAGGTCATCTTAGTAGTACCATTCTTTAATATTCCTAATTGCGGTGTGTCATTTTTTTTTGCATCTTTATCACCAAGACGATTGAAAACACTTATTGTTCTTTTATATATATCTTTACCCAATCCAGTAACATTAAAAGTGGGAGAGGTATCAGGCAAATTGGTTGTACTAGTTACTGAACTATCTCCTAATCTGTCAAATACTGTCCGCTTTGGCTCAACTATTTTTTTAGTTGATGGAGTTCTCAAAGTTGTTCTTTTTGGTAGTATCACTGTATATCCTACTTTTTCATTATCTTCATCATTAGTTTGTGGCTTTGGTTTCTTTTTAGCAACAATTTTCCAGTCACCATCATGACCACCATCATATTCTTCCTCAGATTCCAATGTCCTTTTCAAAGAACTTGTATTCTTTTTACTTTCAGGTAAACCCACACTAGATTTTTTCACAGTTATTATCTTTGGAACCATGGTAGATGTGTTTTTCATTATTTTTGAAGTAGTTACAGCAGAAGGCTTTGTTTTAATTATACCAGGAGGTTTAGCAGTTACTTTTGTTACAGCTTTTTTAATTATTGGTTTATTAACAAGTTTAGGTGGAGTATCTGGATCTTCAGTGTCTACAAGAAATTTTTCACATGTAGTTTCTTCTACAACTTTTTTAGCATATCTTAGTATAGCAATCATATCTCCCATTAAGGTAATTCCCATTTCTTTAAGACTAGGCTTATCCAAATCTGGCAACATGTCTGGTTTAATACGATTGTTAGAAAATACAACCGCATGTTTAGTTGCAACATCTTGTGGAAAGCCAGCTCCTTTGAAGAACTTTACCCAATATGCTATAAAACATTAAAAAAGATAAAATCATTTAAAATATGTTAAAATACATTGTTCATTGATTTTATCACAACACAACATGCTTATAATATAAATAAAATTTTTTTTACCTGACAAAGATGTTGCCATTATCTCAGTTAAATAAAGTAATTATATTATCTTATTGAAAATGTTCGATAAAACATAAGCTTACAATAATAAGAATTTGAACATATCTTTTTTCATACATTCAGCAAAATATTTGTTTCAATGAAATCTCATGAAAATAAAAAAAAACCTTACTCGTTTATAACAATCAACAGTATTTTATTATGAACACAAGATATTTTGTATTAAATCTTTTTTGTAAATTCTCTGTAATATTAATAGAATATTTTTTAACAATTAATCATACTTTAGCTAGCTCTATGCCAAGTTTAGATGATCACGCATGTATATATGTATCGTACTATATATACAACTATTTACCTATGGATATATAAAATATAGTAGTACAGGTCCAAGTTTGCTTTATAAAGACGAAACGTTATCAGCGCCATTTGGAATTTTAATACATTATTATTGTAACTAACCGTAATTATTATCTTTTATAATTATGCCCAAAATTCAATATAAATCTATTTGTTTAATAGAAAAGTATTATTTATAATTCAGTTACAAATTAAAAATTATGCAATTATCGTTTGCTAATTTTATTCTCTTATTTTCATTTTAAAAATTTGACAACAAATGCAAACTGTATTGTATATATTTTTTATTCTTTATTATAATAATAAATTCCAAAGCTGTGTAAAGCAACAAATTGTTATAAAATATTTGAGATATAGTTTGAATTTTGATTTTCGAAGTTGGTATGTCAGTTTTACACTTATATATACTATATCGTACACGTTCTTATCTATTATCTTACTTGAGATCTTTCCTGTACGACGTTCTTATCTAATAACTTATTTAAAATTCAATAAGAAATCAAGATAAATAATACTATTTTGTGTTATCTCTGTCAGTAAGTAATAATCTATATATATATTCACAAATTTCTGAATATTTATTTTAAAACATTTTTAATATGTATATATATATATTTACAGTGAATTAATAAAATAATATTTCTATTATTTAATTGACAATTAATTATTGTAAACAAAAAGAGATATAAAACATGGAAAGTTTCCCACCGCAGAAATATGTCAATAAAATAGAAACTTTTGATACGTGTATGATTGAAGCTACAAATCAGCAAGAAATCAATCAATCAGTAGGTGCACAAACCCCTATGCAAACTGTACAAGTAAAAAATCAAGATAATCATGAATCATCAACACTGCACCAACAACAACAACAACAACAGCAACAACAACTGCAACAGGATCAAAATCAAATCACTCAAATTCAATCAAATATTCAGCAAAATATGACACTTACTCCAATTCGCTTACCTGCTATTTTAGATGGTGAATTCTTTACAGTAATTAGAGTAGAAGACACTAATGTTACAGTTAGATGTTTACAGTGTCAAAAATTACTTAATGGAAATTTGAAATCTACTGGAAACTTTTTAAGTCATATAAAAGTAAGTGATAATATTTTAATATATTATAGATACATGTATACATTTATATTTATATTTATAATTTAATGCAACATTATAAACTATCTGTTTTCTTTCTCTTTTTTTCTTTTTTTTTTTTTTTTTTTTTTTTAGAGACTCCATCCACTCATGATAGAAAAAATCAAATGTAAATCTAACCAAAGGAAACCTGCAATGGTATATATTGATTTATCCTCTGATAAATATGCAGAAATCATAAGAACAAAAAGAAGATACAGAAAATACTATAAACCAGTAAATTAATTTTACTATGTTTGCAATTTGTCATGTGCATTTTTAGAATTAAGGAAAGTTGATCTATATTACTGATATTGCAAATATTTATGTATTTTTAGGAGGAATGTCAACCTGGTAATGAAGAATTGTATGAACAATCAACGGAATGGACTGATCAAACTCCAGTCATTCGAAGACGAAAATCAGAAGAACCTGAATCTAACGATTTTTTGAAAATACCACATAATAATTCCATTGTTATGGAAGATGAATTTGATGCAATTGGTCGAAATGTAGCAGCAAAACTTAGAAATATGCGTTTAGACCAAAGAATAATAGCTGAAAAGTTATTAAGTGATATTTTGTTTGAAGCTCAACTTGGTAATCTTCACAGAGATTCTAACATACACGTATAAGAGAATTATTTTATAATATATATTTTCTATAAGTGAACTGAATTATAAATATACTTTAATAAATATAAAAAGAATATATTTTTAATAAATTTGAATAGGAGCTTTAAAAGTTTTAAAGTCCAAATATTCAAGAACTTTTAAAGCACCAAGTATACACAATATACATTGGAAGAAGTAGAAATTTTAATAATTATAAAAAAGGAATATAAATATATCTATAGCTGTCAGTGTATATAATATATAATATTGTAAATATTATCATATATTGTATGCTTATCATTAAGCAAAAAAATTGCTGCCAGATATAGTAACTATTTATAAGTCTTTTTTTAGACGAATCGTTTTTATATAAATATTATATATATATATATAATGACTATAATTGTAAATAATAATAATAATAATAATAATAATAATAATAATAATAATAATAATAATAATTAACAACAAATACATTAACAAATACTACACATACACATAATTATTATATTTGTTTGAAATATTCAATCTTATACCCCTGAAATATTTTTCTAAGAATTATAATTATAGAACAGTCATTATCGATTATAATCTATCTTTTTCTATTTTCTATGATTTAGAACTTAAACAAATATATTTATTCAGTCATACTGATTGTGAGATCTTTTCACAATTGCTCTATTGCAATATTTCTAAGCATAGAAACTTAAATGTTTATTTAATATTTCGATTTTTTATCAAAACTACTAACCAGAATAATCCTGTTTTTATATATTGTCAACTACTATATACTCTTCGTTTCTTTGGTTTAAATAGAACATGATAGACTATAGTTGATGAAATACAAAGTGCCATACTGATAAAAATTGTACATAATGCATAATTATACCAAAATCCGTCCCATTCTGCATGAAAATACCATGTTAGTGTAAAGACAGTATTTTGAATTATAATGAAAATATAATATGGTAATAACCATTTATCTGCATATTTAAATTTAATTTTATATTCAATTATACTGATAATATAAATTAAACCAAGCCAGAGATTAATGAAAAATGTGATGACATCATAATATGAAGCATAATAAAAAAGATATATCAACATGATACTATAATGGATGCCAAGCATGCCTAATAAATAATATGGATAAAACTCATAACATATGCTTATAGCAAGGATTCGTGCTAAGATAAAAAAAAACCACCAAAGAAAAGAGAGAAATTTGCCAACTGGATCATCTTCTTCTAATCCCTTAGTAGAATGTTTCCTTTTTGGAACTTTTAAACTTTGATTACTATTAGTTAATTTCTGATTTTGTTCTATAATAGAAATCGTTTTTGCATTTTCTATATCCTGATGCTCTGTAGTTTTTACAATAGAATCTGGACGAGGAGGTGCTGGTATATCTGGTACAGGTAATGGTACAACTGTAGTAATTCCTCTAAGAGGTGTAGGAGGAGGAGTTACATGAACGTTTTTCGGTGGTAGCGGCGGAGTTACGGATATTTGTCGATCCAAAGTAATTGTTATTTCCGTTTCTGATTTCTCTTCAATAGATTTTTTTTTATTTTCATCTTCTTGATTTAATTCTTCCTTCGAGTTAACAGCAGCTGCATTATCTTCTGTTATGTTAGGTAATTGTAATGGAGTTTTTTCTTCAAGATATTGAAGTTCCTATATATAAAATTGTAGAATAAATGATCAATCAATATTATAGCAATTAATCAAAAATTACCTCAATGCAATATTTTTTTAACCACATTGCCCATGGAAGCTTTCTACCATTGACTCGTTGACTTTCAAATCTTTGAAAAGCAGTTGTTTCAATTGCAACTATCACAATAGACATAAGAATACATAGTACATGTACAACTACTGTAAAAAGAAATAAAATGTACGATTATCATCTGCTATTTATTTTATATTATTAAATAAAAGAGATTTGTCATACTTGATTGAAAACTGCGCTGAACTGTATATTCTCTAAAAAGTAAATGTGTCTGGAATATAGCTTGAGGTGCAGCTTGAAACCAGGCTTGTAAAAAAAAGTATAATTCAATGGATGCAGGTGCTGCAGCGGTGTTTAGTGTTTTAGATCTTTTTTCTCCTGTCAAGATGATAGCATCCACTGCCATAACAATAAGTCCAGCATATCTATATAAAATATATTGTTATACGAAGATTAAAAATACTGTTGTATACAAATATAAATATTTTTTTAATTGTTTATTCAAAATTTAATTAATGGTACCTGTAAAGTGCAAAAAATGGAAATCCAATAAGCTGACATATCTGAAGAAAGAACCAAATGGAAATTCCTTTTGTTAATTTATCATCGTCTGTCATCCACCAATCTGGTCTTGAAATAGTTAGTATAAAATATACTATAGCGGGAGCATACATAAGAGAAAGAGTACAAGATCCCCATATTGGATTATTTTCTCTAAAATGTTGTGTAGCAACAACTAGATCAGCAGAAAAGTGAATGATATAAATAATACAATTTATTATTGTTGGTATCAAGAAAACCAAATAAATTTGTTCTATAGATTTTAAAGGTATTTCTAAACATTTAGATGACTTTTTCGGACAAACTGGAATTGACTTTGACATTTTTATAATTTTGAACTTGATTATTGCCTTGACTCATGCCCATATGTTTTTATTTATTCTTTTTTCACCTATTTATATTGTAATATAAAAATCTGAAAAAAGAAATTGCTATTAGAATAAAATAATTCAATGTAATGCAAAAGAAAAATAATTCAGCAATCATAAATAATACAATATATGTAAGCTTAAGTATTGAAAGGATTTCCGCTCGTATAAAGAATGACCTACATTCAATTATTACCTGCAAATTCTAACCCTATGAATTAAAGATCCGAGGTTTATCTTTTGTTTATATTTTACAGGCACCATAATGATAAAAATTCTTTGTCGACATTATCCAGAACTTTGATAGAAAATAATTCAAATGATAACTAATTCAATAGATATTTTAAATTTACTAATACATAATATTATTATATAAAAAATATTTCTTAACACATGAAATGTGATACTACAATAATAAATATTTCCTAACATGAAGCGTGATCATGCGAAATAATTATACGATTGACAAAATTCAAATATCTTTTCCCGCGATAATTATATCGCGTGCAACCTGATATATACTGATGTATAACAAAAAAAATGTGTTTTCCCATCAAAATTACGAATAATATTTCCATTGTCTATAAAATCTATTAATACGAATAATTTCTCTGTAATGATTTTTTATTTAATTTATAAAAAGTAAAAAATAATTCTTTGTAATAAAAGAGTGCATATAAAAAAAAAAGAAGAATACGAATTTTCAACAGAATTAACAAGAGAAAAAAATCGTACTTCTTCTATCTTATGGAGTAAAATCAATTAAAGATCTATTAATGATTTACCTATTGAATCTTATGAGCAAAAAACTTTCCTGGTTACGAGTCAACAAAGCGGTACGTTATCGAAGAATCGTTGCACCTTTGTGGAATCATTTCAACGAAATGAAGCGAAAGAAAAATCGTAAGTTGACTCTATTAAGAATTGTTGTCCAGCTATTCGCAAACGTATTAAAACAAACGTACGAACTTTAAAAGTATTTTCAGTGTTAATGATCAACTTTGTGTAACGTAGGTCTCATAATACACACATATTTAAGAACATGAAATACAATTGTGTCGATCGTGATACAGAATGTAAGGAACCTTGACACATACGATCTACGTATGTATGTAATTGGTCAAGAACAACTCAAAGATATATGTATTTCTATGTGCAACGTGCTTGATTAGTCATCGCACGCCGAACTGAATACATAGCTCAATAAATGTTGCTTCCATCGAGTAGCGATAAAGGGATTCTCGGATATCGGCGTTGCTAAGACAACGAATTGCTTTTAATAGTTATATTGTACGTGCGTGTGAGAGAGAACGAACGTACTGATAGATGAAAAAATATGGAGAAGGGTGATAGAAGAGAGAGAGAGAGAGAGAGAGAGAGGGAAATAAATAAGGAAGACGTGCTATATCATACGTGACGATACGCGCGCATGCGGATTTGATTGGGTGAAAGAAATATAAGGAAGATGAAGAAATTATATTAATTGGAAGGAGAGAGAGAAAGAAATACAAACACGAATATTATAATATAAATTTATAAAAACACATTTTACATGTAATTCATAGAATTTATTTCAATTGATAAAATATAAGTCATGTATACATTGAAAAAGAAAATTCTAAAGCATATATAAAATATCTATATTTTTATGGGTTTTCTGGTTGAAATACATCTAGGAAAGAGTTATATTGTTCCATAATATCTGCCTCCATTGGTTTGTTTGTTTGATTGTCATATTGTGAACCAACTGCCCATAATGTTTCTAAATCATATTGTTTTCTAGCAGCAGCTGAGAATATGTGTAAAGCAATGTTTCCTATAAGAAGATATGTTAAATGTTTACTGCTCAAATAGAAAGTTAATTATCTATATTTTGATACATACCTAAGTCCAAAGCTATCCAATCTTTAGATTTGGCTCCTTCAATTTTAGGGATAATATCCTTTTTATGCATTTTTAGTTTATAAACTTTACGTACATATGCAGCAAGAGCACTCATATGCTTTTGGGATTTACCTGTGACAATTACCATATAATCTACATAGATATACTCTTTAGGTACAGAAACAACAAAGATATTTTTTGCATTATCCTTTTGAAGAACCATAATAAGATCTTCTATGTCATACACTCCATATATGCCACCTAATATATTTTAATATCGATCAAATGTTAAAAAATATATTTAATATTTATAAGTTTACATATACTATTTATATACAGACTTACGCTTTAAATTCAATCCACTGTAGGGATCATGCTCCTGCTCCTCCTCTATACGTAAATCCTCTAGAAGTATCCTTTTTTGTTCTTCTTCTACATCTAATATAACTTTTGAATCTTTGTCGTGAAATATTTTATGTTTCGAGGTAAGCTCTGACACAAGATCATTTTCATTTTCATTCGTTGGTTCTTCGTTTGGTAATTTTTTTGGACTAATATCCGAGAAATATCTTGTTTGTTTTAATAAAGAGTAAGTGATACATCTATTTTTGTGCGGAACAAACGTTTTACATATTTTTCGTGCACGTAATAAATTCGATAAGATACATTTGTTCATGATTTCTTTATTATATTCTTAACCTCAAAACATTGTTACAAGAACAGTCAAGACCATTCTAAACGACATTTCAATGAACTATCTCAGATGGCGTTAATGTACGAACGTGATCTTCAGATAATTTATTCTAGATTAAATTGTTTTAGATTACAGAATCTATTAGATTTTATTTATATAGAAAATTCTAAACGTGTTTTTATTCTAAATTTCTATTACTTTTGATTAATTTAAGTTGATAATATTTGCATATAATATATGAAATAGGATCGGGATACAATAAGAGAAATTATAAACTTTTACATATCGAGTATCCATTTTATTTAAGATGAACAAAAATATAGACTTATAAAATTTGATCTCTGCGTGAAAAACACGATGATGGAATGGACTTGTAAGACATCCAGTAGATTCGACTAGAAACCATGACTTGTCATCGTATCACTGTGTCATTCCTACAGCTGTAATAAAATGAATAAGTCCTGTTATACGTATTACAAAAAATTTATTTTAATTTATACTTTACTAAGTTGCAATAAAAAATTGTTAACTATTAAGCTTCAAGTTTAGATTATTATTTATTACTTTGTATATCTCTTTAAGATTTAAAGATAACAATGATGAATATGTTTACGATGATATACTGTTAAAAAAAAAAAAATGTTAATTACATATACACACGTGCTTACAGATTAAATGGACACAGATTACTTGGACCTCGCACGCATCTTCCTCCTTTTGCGCTTTAGCCTACGCATACGCTTCTTACGCCACTATAAACAAAATATATTACTCACTTAACCTATTCGATAACTTTTTTTTTATCATTAAAACACGTTGACATATAATCATGATGGAAAAAAAAATTATTTTTTTATGTAGCAAAAAATGTAAATTAAGTAACAGTAGAACACATTCCATTATAAAACGAATAAGCAACTCTAATGATCTCACATGGCAAAAAGTAACATCATCAAATCGTTGTATATTTCACTGATCTTGTAAAATACTTTTCAAAATTTATCTTTTATTTTTATAGATTAAATAATAATATTAGAAATTAAATGCTTACCTTCGCTCTCATATTCACGAATTAGAGGGATTTAGAAAATTGTTTAAGTCTCGATTGCTAAGGATTTTTATTCAACTTGCTTCGTTGACTCTCAAAATCAATATGGAAGAGAAATAATTATTTATATATTACCGGAAATCGTCCGCTGTAGTTTAACTATTATTCCTATAGAGGGCTTAAATGAGGGCGCTATGATCGCTAATTGTAATTTTTATAAATTTCTCAATTTTGTTATCCTAATCTTTTTTAACAATTGAAAATATTATTAAATATTAATTAATAATGATTTAGAATAAAAAAATTATATTATATGAAAATAATTGAAAAAAATATTGATAAATATTTTTTAATATTTGTTTTGAATCAATTTCGTCGTTCCTTGTTTCGGTCCATTTCTATTTCACGTTCCAACATTTTCCCGCGTTTAAAGAGTTTTCCCGCGAATACTTATACCAAGACATCACTTGTTGTTCTTCACATCGTGTTGTTAGAAACTGTTGAATAGCATCTGAAAAAATTTATTTTGAGTAATAGAGTAAGAGTCATAAATATTATAATTTATTTTGAATACATACATTATATATATATATATATATAATGATTTATTGCTCAAATTGACATTTTTGAAAGTTTGAAGATGCTTGTTTGTTTCGTTTGAGGTTGAGCTAAGAGACGTCCGTTTAAATGTTAAAAATTTTTCGATTATTCAATTGCAATTGTTTTTTACATATTTCTTTTAAATATATCACTTTTGACGAGATACGAAAATATAACAAAAATTGTTGACTCGCTAAAAATGACTAGTAAACAAACAACTATATCCTTTCCAATACGAAAAAAGTGTTCCTTTTATGGTACCAAACAAAATGACACAAAAGAAGATTTTTCTAATGCGACTGTGAGAAGTACTCCTACAAAATATATACCAACAGTAAAGAAGATAGTTACTTTAAGTAGCAGTGAATCTGAGTCTGATTCAGACTCAGAGAATGTTAAGACAAATAAGGTGAATACTAAGGAAAATAGAAATAATGATGGTGTTAAAACACCAAGACGTGTACGAAAATCTGATGATTCTCAAGGTATGCATAAATTGATATTATTTGCATTTAAATGTTTTTTATAATTTGTGTGTTTTATGTATATATTTATTATTTTGATAGATGATCATAGTGCTTCACCACCAAAGCAAAGAAAACAGGAAAGATCTTATTCTTTAACTCCATCAACTCTCTTAGACAAACTTGATTTATCATTAGATGAAAAAAAAGAAAAACTTGTTCCAAAAAAATTATTTGGGTCAGATAAATATCGTAATGCTCGTAAAGCTTTACATAGTTCTGTTTCTGAAAATTTGCCTGGAAGAGAAACAGAGTTAATTAAATTACAAGAATTTATTCGAGAACATTTAGAAAATGAATCTTCTGCATCACTTTATGTTTCTGGACCTCCAGGTACTGGAAAAACTGCTTGCCTTTCTAAAATAATCCAGCAACCAGAATTTAATTCAAAATTCAAAGTTATTTATATAAACTGTACTACAATGAAATCAGCTGCTACTATTTATTCAAAAATTATGCAAGAGTTAGGTATGCCTGCACCAAAATCTAGTAAAAGTAGCAAAGCGATAATTGAGAAATATTTGATGTCCAATCACAAAATGCTACTTTTAATTCTTGATGAAATAGATCAATTGGAAAGCAAAAATCAATCTATTTTATACTCCATATTTGAATGGCCATCAAAACGCGATACAAAACTTATCTTAATTGGCATTGCTAATGCTCTGGATTTGACAGATAGAATTTTACCACGTTTACAAATGAAGTGTGAGTTAAAGCCACAGCTGATGAATTTTCCTCCATATACGAAACAGCAAATATGTAATATTGTATCTACAAGACTCAGTGAAGCAAATGTGTCTGATGTGTTGACTGGACCAACATTACAATTGTTAGCTGGAAAGGTTGCTGCCATTTCAGGAGATATAAGAAGAGCATTAGATATAAGTAGAAGAGTTATTGAGCGTGCAGAATCGCATTGGACAGCACAAATTTTACAGCCTGTAAATAATACAGGTAGTCCAAGGAAAGATCAAGCTATGAATGAGAAGTCAGTTGATATAAAAGATGTAGTAACAGTATTAAATGGAGTTTATGGTGGTACTCAAAACATTGATAAAGAAGAAAGCACACTTCCCTTACAACAAAAATTATTATTATGTTCCTTTATGCTTATTTTAAATAAGGGACGAAATAAAGATGTTACAATAGGAAAGGTAAGTATTTTGTAACATTACTTTATTTGCAAACTATATGAAATAATTTTTATATTCTTTATGTTTTAGTTACACGAAATTTATAAAAAAGTATGCAAGAAGCGAAATATTCATGCTATAGATATTTCTGAATTTGTATGTTTATGTACATTAATAGAAACTAGAGGAGTATTGAAAATAATAAAGAAAAAAGAGGCTCGTTTATCAAAATTAAGTTTACAATGGGATCAAGAAGAAATTGGTGCAGCATTAAAAGATAGAAATATGATGGCTGAAATAATCAATGATGTATCTTGCTTATAATAATTCTATTTATTTTTATATCTTTATTAGAGAAATTGTTTGGATTAGTAAAATGTCTTTTTACAGTTACAATGTATATAAGAAAATTTTAAATATTAGTTAAATTAGTTTAAATGTTAGTGTTAAACAATTTTATAATGTATAACTGATGATATAGTGAGTCATTGTAAAAAGGACTAACACAAAATGGATAAAATATGATGATATCATATATTTTATAATTGACTTTTAAATTGTATTATATATATCATATATGAATCTTCATATTAAACAAATTATATTTTCATTTTATTATTTTGTAACTGTAGTAAAAACAAAAATATCTTTAAAGTATGTTACTTATTAATTCTTTACAATATAATTCATAAATTTCCAAATTCCACTAATCATATGATCACTAAAGGAAGTGGATTTTTAGTTATTTTTTCAAATTTCGCGCCGTCGATGTATTTAGTATTATTCGTAGAGAATTTTTAATGTATTGTAATTTATGTGGACATCGCAAATGAATTTTCTTAGTTCATAAAATAATGACAATTATTCAAATTTACGTAGTTTATTTTTTTTTAATATCAGTAATTAAAATATCTTATAATTTAAAAAACAATTTGATTTCGAAATACTGTAAACATATCGACCAATCCGAGAGATGTCGCGTTGAACACGAAGTAATATCATACAATCTCATTGGTTAATGTGCTGCCATTTTTAATGACTCGCTTGTAATTGGAACCTATTATCGTGAATATTTTGATCTTTTTATGGATCTTAGAAAGTTGTGTTGTGGCCCTAAAGCGGTGAATACCATCGTGCCAATCTGTTCGCGTTGGCTGTGACCAGCTGTGACCATGAAATCATTTTGATTTTCATGAAAGTCATTGTCGATTGAGGTTAAAAATAGTTGTAGTTAATCCGAGTAAGGATAAAGAGTTTAAAGTGAAATTCAAAGTGCGCCTAATTAACAATGGGTACGGGACAAATAAAGCGTGATATCGAGCGTAGCTTGAATTTAATAGTAACGGGGAAAGAGTCGGAGATTGCTGAGGGATGGGAAAAGTTACAGAAGCTCGACGGTAATCAGGTATATAGTCAATTAAATACCTGTCTTGATATTTTGAGGCGTATTTTAAAAGAACGGATCACGAATGTTAACGAAATCCCTCGCATCATTTCTTGGTTTTGTAAACACGTAATAAGGAATGCTTCGGATGGCAGTACATTCGTCAGTGATTTAACTATATTCTTGAAGAATACACATATCAAGGACGTGTACAATTTGACGACAATTCTTCATCCATTGATTATTTATGATACTTATTTTTGTGAGTCTGGCAATTACATAGAACTTTGCGAAGCGATAGTCATGAGTCTGGCTAGTCTTTCCACGCCTTATCAGCCATTGAAAGACGATGAGTTTAATGATAATGTTATTAAGATTCAGAGTTTTTTGAAAAAGATATGTTCCAATACAAAGAATGTACACAGTGAGGATCCTACTTTTGTATGTTTGAAGACATTATACAAAATTATATCGGATAAGGAACGGATACAGGAACCAGCTCTTGCATTAGCGACAGTGCTGCAATTGACAGAACCTTCTTTTATACCTCGTGCAGTTAATTGGATCCTTTCAGAATCGCTGTGTGATGATAAACTGGTTCAAGCTTTAAAGGTCTTATGCACTTGGTTTCCAGAATGGAAAGGAGATAGACTTGGCCGTTGGATAATGGAATTTATACTTGGTTTAGAAAGAAAACAGAAAGATGCAATACTTATTGAGGTTACAGAAGCTACATTGAGTACAATGTTCCCAGCTTTATTAGAGCCAGTACTTCGTCGTAATGCTTCAGAGATTATATTTCATATTTTAAAAAGACAAGGATCATTACGTTTATTACATATTATCATTAGTACCATGGATATGATATTATTTCAATTAGTCAAAGAGAATTCAGAATCTAGTAGAGAATGTATACAAGAAATGATTAATATAAGGACAGCTCTTACAACAAGACATATAAATCCAAAAACATATATATTTCCACAAATTAATTTACAAGTAATGCCTCAAAGAAATGTTGTCAGAGAAATACTGATTGGGCCTACCTGGACAAATGAAAAAGAATTAGATTCTTTTGTAGAACCTCCTAAATCTATAATTGGAAAAGTGGGTCTTTCTAATCTTGGGAATATATGTTATATGAACAGTGTATTACAAGCCTTAGTTATGACAAGAGAATTTTGTCATGAAGTATTAAATTATAAACCTTCAAATGATAGTGGTGAACAAGTTATATTGAAGAAACTACAAAATTTATTTGCTTTGCTATTGTACTCCAATAGAATTTCTTTAGCGCCAACTGAAATTTGGAATGCTTGTCGGCCTGCTTCTTTCTTACCTGGTCAACAACAGGATAGTTCAGAATTTCTTTGGTTAATATACTTATGATATTCTTATAACTACACTACACTTGTAACACTTGAACAATACTTATAGTTTAAATTTAAATGTTATAATCGTTTTTCACTGTTCACTAATAGATTCTTTTCTTCAAACAGTCACTTGTTAGATATGCTGCATGAACAAGAGAAATGTGGTGGAAATGATTTAAGTGGTTGCCAATATAAAGTGGAAAGACAAGACAATGAAAGTCCACCAATGGAAGAAGCAGGAATTATTAAGCGTTGGACTACTGAAGAGAATTTAACAGGGAGTACAATTTTACAAAGGAAAACCCAATCATTAGCTGATTTTACTCAAGGTATTTTCTCTGACATTGTCAATAAGTTTGTAAAGATTTAGTTTTTATTTAAAAATTTTCAAATATTTTTTAGTATTGTCTTTCTAATGAAAATGTTATTTTCATTTATTAGGTGAAGAGCTATCACAGACACAACATCTTAGCGATTCTCATTCTGATTCCACAGATAGTGGAATACAATCTGTTGGGGGAGAAGAAATAAATATACAAGCCTCTCTTGTACATAGGGTGTTAGGTGGAGAATCAAAAATTACCTATCAGTGCGCGCAATGTGATACTAGTTCACATAATACAGATAAATTTCGTGATCTTCAATTGTGCTTCCCCGAAGAAATACACGAAAATCAAAAGGTCTCCGTTCAGGACCTCATTAATTATTATCTTACACCAGAAAAATTAACCGGTGAAAATAAATATAGATGCGACAAATGTATGAGATTATGTGATGCACAAAGAATTATTAAGATTTTACAAGCGCCTGCACATTTAATTTTAACGCTGAAACATTTTCATTATGATTTTGAAAGCCGACTAAGAACGAAATTACGACATAAAGTTATATATAATGACATCATACAATTGCCGGTATCAACTCAACCGAATCCAATAAATGAGACTTATCAACTTTACGCCGCTGTTGTACATTCGGGCTATAGTATGGATTATGGACATTACTTCACGTATGCTTGTGATTCTAAACAGAATTGGTACAAATTTAATGACAGTTATGTTTCTTATACTTCTCTAGAAGATTTCAAAGATTTGAAACCACCAGATACGCCTTATATACTCTTTTATGAAAAATTAGGATCGTCCAATGGGATTTATGAAGATAAGCTTGAATTGTCTACATTGAGTAAACATATACAAGACATCGTTGCAAAGGATAAAGCGGCATATATAGAAGAATCAAGACATCAATCTGAAAAATCACAACAAAGTCGATACCAACCTACATTTCTTCGTCGAAGTGATAATTCTGATGATGAAAATCCTCCATCTAGTAGTTGTCGTGGTGCAGTTAATATACAAACAAATTCATTTCTTTGTTAAATAATTTTATAGTCGTCAAATTGATTGAAATTTCATTTAGCATTAACGGCGAATTAATATTCATTATTCATTTAATTCGTATCATTTATGATTATATCGAAAGTTGTAACGTATTCAGTAATATCATTGCATAAACACAGGTATTATATTTATTGTATTATAATAGAATTTTATGAAAAAACTATCACAAATTTCAAATTTTTATCTATCTTAAGAAGGTTTCTAATGGTAAACTTTTTTTAAGTCTATTAAAACGAGATATACTAAATATATTATGTACATAAACTTATGTATAATCATAAATCTGGTGTAAGGTGTGTAATATGTTCCATGGGCTAATCGCTCTTATTCATTAAGCATCAAGTAATTTAACATTGTTATTGTTGAAAAATAAGATGCTTCTGGAAAGTTGGAAGAGAAAGTAACGCGAGTTCACACTTTAAAAATGAAATTGTTATCAAAAAGGCACGTGTTGTGTCTTTAAATAAAATACTTCAGATTTTGAAAAAAAAAGAAAAAATTTTCTTACAGTGTCATATCCGATAATTGTTAAAAAATTAGAGGATATAACACATAAAATATTGATCAATTCTTATAGAATATGTATATCGCAAGAAAAATTCCAAAATGTGAAATAGATTAATCATAATCTAACACTCGCGCGCATAAGTGATTAAAAAAGTAATTAATATTTAATAACAAATACGCTTTACTCACATGTAAACAACAAAAAAAGTACTATGTATGATATTTAAATGATACCTTTTCATCGGCTGTGTTTGTATGTATGTATGCCAAAATCAGTATTTCAGTTAGTATATCAAACAGTATCCGAGCGAATATCATACATCTATCATTGTCATATATATATATATATGAACATATACGTATATATTCGTGCATAACATCATATTTAACATCTTGTAAAAATAAAATCTCTTCATCTTTCAAAAAATTATCTAGTTTATTACCGTAAAATTACGTACATGTAGACATTGGATATTACATTGTAAATCAATAACATAGAGTAGAAAATTGTATTATTTATATTAGTTTGTTATTTATTTATTTATTTTTTTTTTGTTGAGATATCACGTTAGATCGTAATCAATGATAGGTATATATGATATAATATATACATATACATATTCTTCCTTTAGTAAGAGTTGTAGAATTATATTATGCATGTCTTTTTCGAATGCAAGTAAATTATAGTTGCGTACATAATGCATGACGAAAAAAAGATAAATTGAAATGTTATTGTAAATATAGTTGTATCTTTAATACAATAGTCTAACATTAAAACGCTCCGATCACATTACAAATCTGTGATAAATTTATATACTATCAAAATTGATAATATTGTTTTCGTATTTCAGTATTCTTGATGAGACTCTTGGAGAATTGTATATACAAGTTTTGTTAAACATTGTATATTAACGGCTAAAACCGGAGGCCAAGTAAATAAATTATTGTCAATGATAATTTTTCGGAAACAAAAAATATGTGGAGATTTTACTCATTGATAAATAACGATTCGAATCACGATCAAATTTACTACACATGTATAAGTTATACTTATATAATTATACATGTGTATAAATAATTCATTTTTCGACATTCTCTCTCTCTCTCTTTCTCTTGGATAGGAAAATATTTAATTTCCGAATACAATAAATTTCATATATAGATGATTTATTGAAAAATGTTACATTTCTTTTTATATCTCTAAAAAATATATACATGTACAAACAACAGGTACCGTTGGTTCATTGCAAGTTCAATTATTTTGTAGTAGCGTAATATTTTGAGTATTAACGATTCGCGACGTGATAATTTAACGAAGTCCTTTGTAGAATAGATTGTCCTAGTAAAAACGATCGATCGCGAAAGATGAATAGAGAATTTCACCCAGCGAGGATTTTAACTACCAGCTTGTGTTTGAAACAATTAATCAATGATTAATTATTAATGTGTTTCAAAAGAAATTCCTATATCCATGGTATATTTTGTATTGGAGTCCGTCAGAGGAATTTCTGAAAATAGAAAAATTCTCAAATTACGTTACTATGAATAAATCGATTTCCTATGTCTCGTTTGAAATTCTACGCGTTCCTTTGATCTTGAGTAACTAGTACGCATCTTCTAGTGTTCAAACATTTGAATGATAGACGTACTTTGTAATTCGAGAGAATAAGGATCTTATGTACGACTTTAGACCGATAACTTTTTTAATTGATACATTGTATTTATATCACGTATAGTTTATTCATTAAGATAAATTACCAAAAATTGACTTATAATTTCATCTCTCATATCGAATCTATCAATTTAACATTTTTAGGATAAAGAGATAGTCTCTTGTTGTTCTATAGGGGATGATCGATCATTAAAATATTATTAAGTGTAGGAAGACCTATTTATAATTATTATTACTATTATTTATCAAGTTCGAATCGTGTCTATTTTTCATGAAAGACTCCATATCATAGATGTTAAAAGTTGGAAATTACTTTCAGACATTGTTTACTTTCAAGTTGATCAAAGGATCAACGAACGCACTCACCCGATTTTTCCAGGGACATCGGTATTGCCGTTGGCGTCGAACTTGATGTTGGTGTTGGCGTGTCCGGAAATTGAACGTGCTTCTTATGTGTTCGTCCCACCGTAGGACTCTTTTCAGGACATGAAAGAACATTTCGTGCCGCGGTTGGACTTTGGGTCGGCGTTGGTGTTTCTTTCGTCTCGTTATTGGTCGGTGCTCTTCGTGAGCTCAAACAGGATGTCGCAGTTGTCGTCGGTTGTACCACGTATCTCACCGCTGGAACCTTCAAAGGACGTCGCATAATGACTGTTTTAAACCGTGTCCAGAGGACGTTGCTCGAATGTCTCTTCGTTCGCGATAAAAAAAATAAAGAAGGAAAAAAGAAATACAAAACGTCTAATAAATTAGATACATATCGAGTATTAAATCGTATCTAAATATAGGATAATAATTAGAGATATCCTTATTTCGTAACAACAATAATAAATAAATTTGATTGATCTATTAGTTTGAAGAGAGAATTACTTGTACGCAAGTATATACGTATTCAACAACAAGAACAATGATTATAATATATAAAGACGACACAATAGCTTTTTCATAGAAATCTCCTTGAATTACATAATTATCGCCTCGTAATATCGTCACACACAAGGATAGAGGAAGGTAGTTTACCGCGTGATTCCCATCGATTTACTATAAGCTTTGCTCGGTATATAATCGGTTTTACCTCGAACTACTCAAAGCATGATGCTTCTCTTTGGTATAGTCCCGGTATGCTAGATCAATGATATATTGTTTCCTTTAGATATAATACTGCTGTCTTGAACGTTTCCTCCAATATTAATATCCATTGGTATTAAATTATATAATGATATCGTTCGATTAAATATAATAACAATACATTTTTTCCAAGTTTTATATTAAACTAATTAATCGAATCAATCATATAAACATGCTACACGAAAACGTAAAACATTTTTACACGTATCAATTTTTTTTCTCTCGATATATCAATCTAAAGAACGTTTAACTTTTGAAATCCTGAAATCGTTTAGAAAAAATAGATGTTTCTTTTTTAAAAGGTAATAAGGTTTCGGTTCGTATCTTTATTAACATAAAGAGAGAACATCGGTATTCCGAGAACGAAACCAAGCGAAAGAAACTGATGCATCGTATTTCTATTCCTTGGGGGATGCAACGACGAGACGATAAGCGAAATTCAGAGATATGTCGCACGTGTATTTCTCTTTTACGTATGAGATACATAAAGTTAACTGAGATTATAATCACATGGACTGGTTTTAGCTTGTTTAGATGAATCTAGAATTAGCTACGGTATTTTCCTTTCTCTCTCTCTCTCTCCATTTATGTATGTGTATATATAAATATATTTCGTTCTATATTTTGTCTCAAATTTAGTTGGTGTTAAATAAGACTATAATCTACGATATCATATACGATATCGATATGATATAAATTTACTTTATACAATTCACAATATTCTCGGTAATTTGATTTCATTGATCTAATATTAGATATATACATATATATATGTACGTGTATATATAGTATATAAAGAATTAATTATCATCGATTCTTTTCAATCGGATAAATTTATTCGAATAGTTTTATTGATTGAACTCGTTTATAGAAATAATTAAATTATTCAATAATTTTATCATTGCAATTAAGAATTTCATCAATTCAATTTAATATAACATAAATGAAATTTTTATTCTCTTCCATTCTCGTATCTCTATTTAAAGAGATCTATCAAGAATAATTGAAAAGTATCTAAGAGAGATAAGAGACGAGAAAGTTTTCTTTAAATTGAATAATAGTAAGTGTTACTTATAGATGAAATGTAAAGATTGACGATAAGCGCGGAGAAAAATTTGTTTTTCGTTTTTCCTTCTTTATTCTTTCCTTTTTTCTGATTTTTCCTTTTTCTCTCTCCGTAAAAATCAAACGCGAATAATCGTTATAATTAACTGGAACAGATAATCAACAATCGAAAGACCGTTAACAGGATTTCGTGAAATGACAAACCGAGTTGGAAAAAACGATCAATACTGAAGATCTCGTTATATTCTCGCGCTCGTATTGGCTCTTACGTTCTGATATAAAGAAGTCACCGATAGGAGAAACATTTTCGCACTTTAATGTAAATCACGAGCCACTGTTACGTCATTAAATATACAAATAATAATCGATCGATTTTTTTCTCCATCGTATTGGAAATCTTTAATAAAGTGAAGCGAGTATAAACGAAGAAGATAAGACGACTTAAGGACTTTCTTTTTCGATTGATTTAGAATCATTCGATGAAGAATACGAAACAGCTCGATTAATAATTTTTGGATATTTCGGTAACGGTTTGGAAAATTGAAAAGTTAAGGAAAATGAAAGAAAAACTTTGAAAACGAAATGTATAGACTCCGATAGCTTGAGAAAAAATAATGTTTTTATACACTTAACTTTTCTTCCCTTATCCCGTTGCCCTTTCCGTCGTGAGACTCTCAGAATACTGACCCTGTAGTCGGTGTCATCCGCTGCCGTACCACGACCGGCCAAATATTCTTGATATTGTGAGATGACGCAGAGGACAGAATACACCTATATATGTACATATGTGTCTATATATATATAATTTTGTTTTTTCTCTTTTTTTCTTTTTTTTTTTTATAATATTTCTCATATCGCTTGAGCTATTATCAATGATTTATCTCCTGGATCGTAAAGTATTTGTTTTATAGTACGAACATTAAGTGCGATCTTTTAAAATACTCACGTTTAAACATAGAAGAAAAAAGTTGAGCGTGTAGAGCATTGCCGTTATTGGATTAAAGTTGGTCTGAAAAATAGAGAAGACGGCATAGCTCAAGCTGAAAGTTTTAAATTTGTCGAGGCAACGTGTTGCTCTCTGTATTGTCAAAGGTATGGAAGAAAAAAGAAAAAAGAAAAAGAAGACGAAAAAAAGAAGTATAAAGAGGAAAAGTTTCGGAACTCGTTAACAATGTTTTTTTCTTTCTCTTTCTTTCTTTTTTTAAACTTTTGGGTTTATATATATATATATATATATATATATATATATATATATAGACACACACACACATATATGTATAAATCACGTCGATGTTTCTTCTTTTGTTATGTGCCTTTATTTTTCTATCGATTCTATAGAAAATTGGAAACCATTTCTCTCGTACGCTAACAAGCAGGATTCGGGCTAGAGAATGTTGTTTGCGAGGATGTATTGAAAGTATTGCCCGATACACAATGCGCAGCGAGCGTAAAATAAAGAAATCAAAGAAAAAATGTGAATTTTTCCATGAAACCATGTGAACGCGATAACGTCACTCTGTTCTATAGATAAATATACATATATACTCGTATTCGTTTTAAGTATGTAATTGTCCGCGTATATGCATGTATGTGTTTACGAATTGATTCGTCAATGATTCGTTTCAATCTGTTTTATTCGTCAACACCATTGACAAATTTATTTCGTAAATAAATATAAACAAAGCGAAAAAAAGCTATTAAATCGATTTAACGAATATTTGTATTATTTTTCTAATGTTTCTTGTCGATATATATATTTCTTTTTCTTATTAATTTTTTTCGTACGTGTCATTTGTTTAGTATGTTGCGTCCTTTATTATATTTGTGTGTACGCACGAAAGAACGAAAAACTAATAACGCAGCAGCTAGATAGTTTCAGTTTGCTATGTCCCAAGGCAATGTCACGTTTATGATAGACATTTCTTTTCCACACGAAAGCATGATAGTGTACGGTTTGTTCGCACGAAAAGTAAAAACAAAAAAAAAGGGAAAGAGAGAAAGAGAAAGAGAGAAAAAGGTATGAGTAAAAGAGTGACGGGTTCGATCAGAGGTCATCAAGACTCCGTTCTTTTTTTTTCCTTTCAGTTCTTACATACAAAAGGTCGAACGGAGATGTAATTTCGAAGTTCGATCTCTCTTTCTTCCCGCGGTTGACCCTGTTTTTTTCGTCTTATTTTTTTTCTTTTCTTTTCTTTTCCTTTTTTTTTTTTATTAAAATCTAAGAGTATACCGAGATTTACTTCGTTCGAAAACAATATCTTATCTTCGAAGATAAAAACTAATGACGGATAATATTATTGAAACTTGATCGATTAAAATCAGATATAATAGACGTATTAAATTCAGATTATAGTAGACTTGTAAAAACTGAATATATCTGATAGACGTTGTAATGAATTTATTTGCGATACTCACTGTCACGATGATGAGATACAAAGCGTGCGCAATGTCGACCATACTGCAAGTGATCACATTAACGATCCATGGCAAGAGGAAGATTCGCTTGTCCTGAAAAGAAAAAAGAAGAAAAGAAGAAGAAGATGAAAGAAAGAAGAGAAAGAAGATAAAGAAAAGAGAGAAAAAAAAGAAAATATTCATTTCGAACTCGACGAGACGACAGGGCAAAAGTTTATGGCTTATTAAGTTAAATATGCTTGCTACTGGAAAGAAGGTACCCCATCCATTTTAATTCCCCACTTACCTAACTTGACTTCTTAAAAAAGTATTCAAACAAACCGAGGCCAATTTCTTCATGGTCACTGACTGACAAGAAGTTATCATGTTTTATAAGATTAAATTAAAATCGAAAAGGAGATGGAGAGTTCTCTTTGAAAGAAACTTTTTTTTACAATTGTTGTAATGTCTATCCTAGGAAATATTTTTTTTTATCTCTTATCAGAATTACCTAGCTTCGATAAAGTAATAAAAAATGATATATTTGAGAATATTTGGTTGATACAAAATAAAATTTTCTTTAATCGTATTTTACACAGATCGATTCCCTCCAATCGATTGATTGTGCATATTTCTCTTCTGTTTTCTAATGATAAGAGTAAAGTCGTTGAGCAAAGAACACCAGTAATAAAGTACTTAGTCCTAATTTCGGAAGGTTGGATTATTAATAGCATGAGATTCAAGTGACTGGATAAGTAGTTAACAACTTTTCCAGCTTAAAACTCAGAACGTTATGTTACGACGTTGGTACGAGATAAAGAAGTTTAACAGTTTGGATTAGATACTTTATGTTCGTAATTGAATCGACGCATGGACTTTTTTAACGACGCAACAAGATAAAGTGAAATTAAAAGCCAATAATTTAATTAGAAAAGAAGGTTGAACGCCTTCGTGCAAGCTTGTTTTCGAAGAAACACGAAAATCTCTTATGAGTCGTTTACTTGACAATTCAAAGATGCACGCCATTCGCCTTTAAAACTAAATTGCGAGTTTCGAGACTTAATGCGCGCTGTCATAATTATTCCGTGCAGAAGTTTAATTAACTACTTAGAAATCACGCTTGATGTACGAGACGAAGCTAAATTAATTAGACTAAATGAATTTTACTTTTCCTTTTTTTTTTTTTTACGTAGAATTATATACGAAGAAAGGAGAAAAAAGAGAGAAAAAACAAAAAGGAAATACTACGTCTTCTTTTTTTGACATAGCTGGAATTATGCAACAAAATGAGAAAGAGAGAAAGAGAGAGAGAGAGAGAGAGAGAGAGAGAGAGAGAGAGAGAGAGTGTGAGAGTGAAAAAAAAATAAAAAGAAAAGGAAAGTACTTTTGCGAGCAAGGAAACTCATGAAATATTGATTATAATGGGGATCGTTACCCTTCCCTCTATCTCGTTTTGCTTCCTCAAAAGATTCTCTTTGAGCGAAGAAACGATGAGCGTGCGAGACCCTGGAGAAAATCACAGGAGGGTGCCTTTGAGCGTAGGAATTAATCTTTAGCCCACTTAGAGAAACTTCCTCCTTCTATATAAATAAGCAAAATATAAGCAAGAGGTGAAAAAGAAGGAGGTGAAGGAAGAAGAAGAAGGAGAAGGAGGAGAAGAAGAAGAAGAAGAAGAAGAAGAAGAAGAAGAAGAAGAAGAAGAAGAAGAAGAAGAAGAAGAGGAAGACGAAGACGAAGACGAAGAAGAAGACGAAGAAGAAGACTAAGAAGAAGAAGAAGAGGGTTGTGCGAGTAGGTAGATACGTATATTTCGCGACGGAACTTGGACTGTTGGCTTCTATATAGGAAGAGGGGCTTCGCGTAGGGTTGTTTATTAATGGTGTGAAAGTGGAAAATTTATATCTTGTGGAGGCAGCAGCCGGTGAGGCAAACAACGTGAGAACGATAAGAAAACGTACGTCGTTGAAAACACGAGCAACGTTGGAGCTAAGAGAAACCGTGTATCTATTCTTTCTTTCTTCCTTCCTTCCTTTCTTTCTTTCTTTCTTTCTTTCTTTCTTTCTTTTCTTTTCTTTTCTATTATTTTCATTTTTCTTTCACTTTTTCTCTTTTTTTTCTTTTTATTTTTCGGAAAACCTAGGAAGAAAATAATAATGAAAAATAATTATCAATATGGAAATCGAATCGAATAGAATAAGATAATATTTATTGTTCCATTTTCTAATGTTTTTATAATTTTTATGCAATTTTCTATTTTCCATGATTTATATATTCTTAAATATTCATTTTTTTTTCTCATTAGCATTACATGTAAAAAAATTCTTTCGTTCTGTAAGGTATGAGAAAAGTATTTGAATTATTCAAGAACGATGTATAACAGAGAGTCACCGTATTATTATATGTAATATATTATCAAAGAGAAATTTTTTTTACCTTGAGTAAACCATATACAAGAAGAGTACAACAGATTACACCAGAACACGAACATATCAACAGAGTTATGTTGAATCGTACAGTAGCTGAAACAATAAAAATTCTCTCTTTGCTCAACCTAAATATACGTTCCTTTGAAAAACTACGTTATACTTACTAGGTGATATTGTATCAGATTCTAAGAAACTCGACGATTCTGGTAATGAGCGATTTCCAGATAAATATTCACTTTCTGCTTGCAAGATTGTTCCAGTTGTGATGATTAAGATAATAAAGTAAATCTGAAACAAAGATTGTTTATATTAATTAAATTATAAATTGGAAAAAAATATATATATATATATTATTTATAATCGAGAAAAAAGAAAGATCTTATACATATATAATATTCATATAACAAAAGATAAGAAAACGATGAGAAAAAAATTTTTCTTTCCAGAGTATGTGATCGTATTATCGAAAGGGATGTTAATGTTAAAATTGTTGCAAACAGAAATTACTGCGAAGTCAATTTCGACAACTAATTTGATTTTACGTTAAAGGCAGAGAGACAGAGAGAAAGAGAGAGACTGGCAATATCGTTATCAGCCTGTGGCTATAATATCTCTGACGCGTTTGCCGCAATAATGTCAAACAGTTTCACTGCGTGTTCTTTCGCTAGTTGGAAAGATTAAAGGATTCGAACAGATAGATCTATTTCGTTCGTTAAAATCATATTGATTTTTGCCAACGTTAACTATTCTTTCACAATTTGTAAAAATATCTTTTCGGATCTCGTGGACGATCGATTTTCGATTTACGTTCGACTATTTCCATTCCTATTTTTATTAGCGGATCGTTCCATGTCGACACACGATGTCGAATGCAAAAGGATGGTTTTATATATATCTATATATTTTTTTGCTTTGTTTTTTGTTCTTTTCTCTCTATTTTAATATGTGTCGATCGTAAAGATATCATTCAAACGGGAAGCTACGTTCATTCTTTAGTTTGCCTTCGATATATTCTCGTGAAAAACTTTACGAGAATAGTTAATGCTTGTGCTAGCTTTACGACGGCTGTTAAAGTGCACTGCCAAATGTCTCGGTGTATGTATACGTGTTCTCTCGTTAAGCTTGTATTACATTATAAGGATATAAACGTAGGAAAGAGCTATCAGGGTCGACCCAATTTTATGTTTCGTTTATATATATATATATATACGTATTGGACTACTCGGAAAATTCATAGCATAATTTTTCATGAAAATTCAAAGCTACGATTTATATTTATGTATAATACAACTTTATCCAATAATATATATATGTGTGTGTGTGTATGTATATATATATATACATATATATATATATATATATATATATATATATATTATGTTATTCTATTTTATGCTATTGAGAATCGCAGCGAGTTTTCTGATCGAACCAATCCGTATAATATTACATAGGAAAGGATATGACGAGCAACTCGATACAAGCCTCTTACGGCAATCGATATAGTCAAAGTGCATAGCTTTTATCAACTACACTATTGGGTATCCTAGTCTCTTATTCCCACGTTTCTACTGAATGCAATTTCGTTGTTTGTATTTAAATTCTATAAAGGTGTAAGCTTGTTATTATCGTTTGATTTCAGAATTACATTTCTTTCTTTTTACGATAAATAAATAAATCAATATATATATATACATATATACTTACTTTTATATATTTGATATAATTGATATAGAAAACAGTTAAAAATCGAATTTTTAATATCGATGAAAATCTATCGTATTGATGATAGATCGCGTGACAATACGAAGAATGAAATGAATAGAACCACATTTTCATGATTAAATTAACTATAGTACTTTACACACTGCTATGAAATTTCCCATGGGTCAGTGAATGTACGTAAACTAACGTGGACCTCGGGAATCGTGCGAGTTTCTATGTTTTTATTCTTCACTTTTTTGAACCTTTTTTCGAGAATTGAACATATTCGAAAATAAACATTTTTTCTGTTTTTTCTTTCTTCCTTTTTTTTTTTTTTAATTTTTTTACACATTACTCATCGAAAGCTTCTGCAAACGTAACCAGCTTAAAAAGAGATGATTATTTCATAAAGAGAAGAGAGCACACGTTTCCGAGCTTAAGTGGATTTTTATTTACCGTGAGTTTTGAACGAACGTTATATCCTTTCAATTCGATGAACGCATGTGTTAATTATAAATAACGAAATGCATTTCACGTGTTTTCGATTTGAGTTAAAACTCAATGAATAAATTTTGATAATAATTATATTTAGAAGGTCTATGTACCATGCTTATAATTCATGTAAGTAATCAGCTATGCTAACAGCACGTATTTTCGATCGATAATTATAAATACAAAATGAGAGTTTCATATTGCATTGCTTTGAAATTATACAAGTTAAACAAAATAGTAGAACAAATCAATTTTGTATTATTGTATACTATCGTGAAATTCATATCATGATCGTGTTATTCGCTTCTCGATGGTACTTAAGATGTATACGTATATACGTACGTATGTACGTATGTATGTATGTAGGTATATACATATGTACCTATG
Source organism: Vespula vulgaris (assembly GCF_905475345.1). NCBI lineage: Eukaryota > Metazoa > Arthropoda > Insecta > Hymenoptera > Vespidae > Vespula > Vespula vulgaris. Next base: position 4,145,324 of record NC_066595.1, on the reverse strand, counting down.
TAAAAGTTAGACTCAGATATCGACCAGCAGCAACAGGGTATGCGTTGGGTCACATTGCAAGCACATGGACCGCTTCTCGATTGTCTTAAATGATCACAAATATTAAAGGATGTAGTCAAATGAACTAAACTATTGGTTATAAGCACATTCATCCTTATCGATTTTATCAATATATATATATACATATATATACACGTACATACGCATACACACATACACACACATATGTAATAGAGGAAAGAAGGAACAATAAGTGTAATATGATCGAAAAATATATCAGATATAATAGAATGAAAAAAGATCAATTGACAGGCGTCGATGTCTATCGAGTATCGACAATATGACGTTTACAGAACTCTATGGAATCTTCTCTCAACCGTATAGAAAAAAAGAAGTTTGCACAAAATGCGTTCGCTCGAGCGAGCAGAAACTCGTCTCATCAAAGAAAAATACATATATACGTTTTCTTTATAATATTTGTCAATCTCTCTCGCAGATACATACATACATATATATATATTCCTTTTAATTTTTTTTTCTCACAAAGTAAATCAACTGTATTTTACTCGAAACGTATCAATATCATAAGAAACAAGAAAATTCTTCAAAATCGAATTAACAGAGTTTACCTCCGTATAAATCGAATACTAATCCCGTAGTTCCCCTTTAGTGTTTCATTAGAAAATGGGTGAAATCAATCGCACTGAGGTGTTACTTACTCCGGTATAAATGGCACAAGCGTAACTCCCTCTGCGAACTGATTGCCAGCAGCAACAGGATTGCATGATGGCCATGCTTCGAACGCGTGTGCGACTTTACGCACCCTCGTTGAAATCGAATCGGGCGTGAAAATGATAAGAATGAGAAAATAAAAGATCCGAAATAAACCAGCATGAATCTGAGTTTCTTGCGTATGCGCGCGCGGGCGCACACCCCTATCGTCGTTTTTATGTATTCTTATTATTCGTTTCTGTTTCTTCTTCTTCTTTTTTTGCTCTCTTGTTTCTTTTTCTTTTTTCCTTGTTTTTTCTTCTCTTGTTTTTTTCTATTTCCTTTTTATCGTATCGTACAAACGTTTCACGATTTTTCGAGAGGTGTCGAAGATTTGGAAAGAATTGATACGAGGATGAGAGGACTCATCTCGTCCTCTCGCGGAGGAACGCACAAGCGGAGCGGAAACGCTGCTCGACGCTGACTGTTCCTCGTCTTCGTTGAATTTCGCGTGTCGAGTTCCTGCGGCGCGAAAAGCATCGAGGTCGAACGCATGCGCAATAGAAAATTTCTATCGAAATTGGAATAAGGATGAGGGAGAGAGAGAGAGAGAGAGAGGGAGAGAGAGAGAGAAAGAAAAAGAGAGAGAAAGAGATAGAACAACCCCTATTTTCTTTTTTCTTCTCTCTCTTTCTTTACCGCTTTATTATCTTTTTCTTTCTTCTCTTTCTCTCTCTTACACACACGCACACACACACACACACACATAATTATCTATAGCTACGTAATACTTATCTAATGGAGCAGAGACGTTGTTAGATAAATCGTGCTGCAAGATGTTTCTTCATCGATTCCAAATTTGCAATAACGAGGCGACGATGAGTTTTACGAAAAGAAAACTTCAAGGTTGTGCCTTACATCGTATACGATGAGTTCTGTGAGAAAAACTTCAAGGTTTTTAGCCTTACATAGTATGAAAAATTACATCGTACAAAAGTCACAGGAGACTAGTTTTATAATAATCATCTCATGGAAATCTTGCGTAAATAAAGTTATTAAAATATTATGAAATAGAAGCGCGTACTTACTTATTTCTGTTAGGAATTTTTCTTTTCCCCTTATTTGCCGGTCAAAGTTTAATTGTTGATTATTAATAAATCATTCGATCTTATTTCTTGAATTATATTTGTGTCGTCCGATTACCTAAAAATAAAAAATGTTATTAATTGATAAGAGCGCTATCTTTTTTGTTTGAACTTCGGGAAATATTCTTTTGCTTGTTTTTCAATTAACTTATACTTCTAATTAGTTTTCTTCGTTGTACGAGCTAAAGTGTTGATTTCCTTAAATAAAAAGAAAAGAAAAGAAAAAGGAAGAAAAGGAAAGAAAGAAAGAAAAAAGGAAAAAGAAAATGCAAAGCTAGATTACTGAAAAGTTGATCTACGTGACAAGGGCCTAATATCATAAATTATTCGCATCAAATTGCTCTCCTTTTTGTGATAACCTCATGTCAAAACGTCAGATGCTAAACGACGGACGATCCTTATCGTATATATGTGAGACAGGCTAACTTAAAAGTACTTTCAACGTAAAAAGGAAAATACGTGTTTGAGGATGAAACACGTAAAGGAATAGGAAAGAAAAAGGAGAATATAAAGGAAAAGAAGAAGAAGAAGAAAGGGAAAAATTTGAGTTTTAGGAAATGGTCTGTAAAATACTCGAGATTTTTTTTTCCTCGTAAAACTTATACAAGAAAATGAGAGAGAGAGAGAGAAAGAGAGAGAAAGAGAAAATAAAAGTACACATATTCCTTAAAGCTTTTATCGTATGCGTAGTAAAGGAACGTTGTAGAGCTTTCGAATAAATTTACTACTTGTTCCCCTCTAGGCAGCACTCGTTCGTAGAATAAATAAGCGAAGGCACGCTCGAATTTGCGAGATAGATAGAACTCTCTTCTCTCGAAGGGTGGCAACAATTTTCTTCAACCTTTCCTTTCCTTTCTACACATAGCTATCTTACACATAGATACGTAGATATATCGCGATGCGGATTTTGAAATGTCATTGAGAATGAAGGATTCGGATAAGTCGAAGCGTAAATACGAAGATTTAAGAAAAAATATACGGATGCTACGAACCATAGAAACGTTTAAAGTGAATGACATCTTGCCGAAGAAACGTTTAAAGTAAATGACATTCTATCGACGTTCCGATAACATGAAAATGTGTTAGCCATGGGATTACTATTTTCAATGTAATTTTCAGCGTTTGGTGTCATCGTGATAGATGTCTGAGATATGTAGTGGAGTAAATTTAAAGGAAAAGAGGGAGAGAAAGAGAGAGAGAGAGAGAGAGAGATTTCACTGCAACAACACAACTGTAGACAATGTAATCAAGGTATAAATCAATTACAGTACTTTAGATGAGCTTACACTCACGTACAATCCAGTTCTGTTGGTTTCCTTCCAGTCCGGACGTTGCAACGTGCTTTTGCCTCTAGTCGGATTCATTGACTCTTCTCTTTGATACTAAACTTCGTGACTCTGGCGCGAATATTCATTGAAAGAGACAGTTCTTGCATATCATAGATATTCATAAAGTTCATCGGTTTTTTTCCTTTTCTTTCTCTCTTTTTTTTTTTTTAACGCGATTCCATTGTCGATAAATTACAATAATGTATTCTTTATACTCTTCGATTCAATGGCATTATTATTGTAAGTATGTATTTTATTTTACCAATATACGTTTTAAATTAATCGAATAAAGTTATTCCAGGAATTTAATGGGAAACGCGTAATACGTTTCTCTACCTTTAATGCGATTTTCTATGAGAACGTTTTACCGTTGTAGGTATAAACTTTCACAAACACGAAAATGCTAGAATTCGATCACTCATACCATTGTTCTGTTAATTGTTTCTTGCGGATCAATAAACATCGCGCTTTATCAATGCTTCAAAATCGTTTCCAATAATGCCGTGGAAAATTTTAACGTTCGATACGATGCACGACGAAATCCATTTAAACTTCTCTGCTTTATTAATAATTTCGACGGATTACCACAGATAGAAAATATAAAATCGAGAATTCATTTAATTTCATATTGCTCTTGTTAATACATAACATTTTGATTATTACTCTTATAAGTGTACACATAGCGTGCCAGTCTTATCATAAAGCTATTATATAATGCACCAGAAGAAAATATTACAATTATTATATCCTATGTAATATCTTATGAATATTATCATTATAATATATTTATTTAATAGCATATTAAATGTTGTTTCACGACTTTTAAATGCTTGGTATGCATTGATCTGACCATTTTAAACAAATTAGTTCAGAACAAAGTCGGTACTATACAGATATTAATCTATACACATACGCGTATGAATACATCTATACATATATATATATATGTGTGTAGGTATATATCGATAATATACTTGTACTAAAAAAAGGCATAGGAAAAATATCGACACGAGCATCATTAATTACTTTCGTGACATAATAATACAATATAGAGCAAAGCATAATATTAGGAATTAAAGCGTATAAATTGCAGCACCCTGATTAGGTTCCGTAGGAAAGACCAAGTCGTCCAGGTCAAGTTCATACTTCGTACAACTTTCCCAAAGATATTGTCGGATGTCTTCGACGAATTGAGAAATTTTGTCCTTCGTGATGATAGCTACTATACATCCGCCCCATCTATTGTAATATAAATGATGTGCTTTACGTAATACACAAGCCTTGTATAAGTATACTGAATAGTCTTATTAGATATAAATATATTTGATTGATCTAATTTTTAACACGAGAAATTAAGATTTCTTTTTTCTTTTCAAATAAATAAATAATAGCGACAATAAAATTTAGATAATATATTAAAACGAAGATAAAAAATCTTTCTAAAGTTGAATATATGTTTTGAGTATTATGAAAAATGGGTCAAAGCAAAACATGGTAGAATAAAATTCATTTATCTTCCTGCTTCTTATAAGATCGATTCGAGGTAGAGAAAACAGACGATCGTTTGCAAACTCGTTCGGAAATAGGAGTTTCTATGTATCGAAGTTCCGGGGTGTGACCCGAACTTGTCAATAGACATCTATTAACAATCTAATGGGCGTTACTATAGTTTGAAGTAGCTGAAGAGAAAGATACACAAGGTTTGCCGAACTTTAGGGTGGAGGAATTGTACTTTCTTTTTTTTTAAATATTCACACCTAGAAAAAAATCCTACGTGTATCTATAGATCGACAAAAATAAATAATTTCTTACATTTATAAATAAAACATAAGCAAGATGATGGAGATAGAAGGTCGCGCTTTCAGAGTATATATACTCTTGTCTCACGATAAAAGCTCTTCACCTTAGAAAGCTTAAAGTATGCATTTATACATACATATATATATATATACTATATGTGTATATATATATATATTATATGTATATATAGTAAGGTTATACTTACCCAGCTCCGGTAAGTCTAGCACCGAGTGCTCCACAATTCATGGCTTTGTCGACGAGTGCATCGACACGTGGATGGCTGCACTCGTAGAGCTTACAAAGACTCAAATGGCTCTTCGACATCAATTCGCCTAACAACAAGACTTTTTCATCTTCTATTAGCGTGTCATCCTTGTTTATGCGTTCAAATTCGGCCACTCTGTGCGCCTCTGAAACATATTAATCAATTATCAATACGATTTTATAAATTGATTTTCGTGTGAACGAGCTTTCGAAATAATAATAATAATAATAATAATAATAATAATAATAATAATAATAATAATAAAAAGTAAACGGAAAGAAGAGGATTAGGATTAGATGGTGCGATGGGTGGCTTGGGGGAAGAAAAAATAAAAAAAAATCGACGGGTTTCTTAACGCTTCGTTTTCGATATTTTGGTAAAAGAAAAAGGTATAAAGTAAGAGAATGGGATCTTCGAAGGGTTTCTCTCTCGACTGCTTTTCGTCGTGTCTCCACGGCAATAAATTTCATGACAGTGTTGGTCTCAGGATGACAAGGGCCGAGGAGTATGTGTGTCGGACGCAATCGATATGTCGCCGTCGTGAAAATTTATAGCATTCGTAAAGGAATGCATCCATGTTGGTTGATTGATAAATAAGATTATTTTCTTCACGTTAAAGAATTTGAAATTAATTCAAGATAAATATATATATATATATATATATATATATATATATATATATATATATTCAAGTTTTCTTTAGAATTTCAGTTCAAAGTGTTATATTTGAAATTGTTTATCATTAGTCGAGTCCCTTACCTTGGAACACATGTAAAGCTCGTTGTTTAAGTTTGAATGTTTGGGATGCATTAAACGAAGCAATTTGCGATGTTTCCTTTAGTTGTTCGTACGTTGTAGAAAGGCACTCGCAAATCTGAGAAACGTTAGAACCTTACGTAAGCTTTTAGACTTATTGCGGTCCAATCAATCGTTGGATCGTCTTAAACTCGGCACGTACCTCGTCGATGGTGTAAGGTTCTTCGTGGAGATCCTCCATCACAACGGAGGCCATTTTTTCCAAGCTAAAACCGAGCCGGTCTTGTACGTCAATTAATCTTCGCACACTTTCCCAATTTTTATTTCTCTTCTTGGCTATTATCTGCAACAAGATTGAATCGGTTGTCAAGAATTTCTCAACTTAAGGACCGCGACATCGTTTATTTGTCAAAAATAAATAATCACCTTTTCTACAGAGAGAGAGAGAGAGAGAGAGAGAGAGAGAGAGAGAGAGAGAGAGAGAGAGAGAGGGAGAGAAAAACAGGGAGATATATATATATCGATTTTATAAAAAGTAAGAATAATTCCGTGTTACGCATCCGAAAGCTCGAGCTTGCGCGAACTCGTTGCCTTATATAAGTGATTAATCGATGAAACTGATATAACTCGGTTAAACAAGAAAAAAAGAAGAAAAAGAGAAAAGAAAAAAAGAAGAAAAATTCCGTCTCTTCCACTTTGTCTACTACTTAATCTTGAAATAAATATCAGACAAAGGAAGAAGGAAAAAAGCAATGAAACAAAGATGCTCTTTTTAAGATACCTGTGCAGCCAAGCGACATTCCGCTACTCTTAGATTATAATCGACGGTTGATGCTTTGTTGTGATAAGCTTGGCTATGCGCTATCACGAAAACAGCACTTTCAGGTAAGGTAATGTCGGTTGCACGTAAAGGATTAAATTCTATCAGCTTAGCAGCACCTATTGTAGACAATGATAAGTTATTATTATTGAATCATTCAATATTCCCTGTTTTTTTATCTAACCAAAGCAAATAATTTCTTGCGATAAAAATTCTTACCTGCTTTTCCTAAAAAAGCGATCGCCTGATCCATCCCACCACCTTGAGTACCAATATGTCTTTCTGCTCTAGCACTGATAGTTGCTAAATCTCGTTTCGATAATCTAAACTGTAATATTATCGTTTTTGTTTTCTTTATAATAATAAAAATTGTGAATGCGATTAATGGATAGTTTATTTTTGGTATATATTTTCTATTTACTGACTTTAATCGTGTTGCATAGATTTATGAAATAATTATATCGTATTTGCGATTACTTAGAAGTCAAAAATACATGTATACTGGATATTGCATTGCAAGAACGTAAGGAATTACAGTAGATCAAGGTACTCTTAAAAGCTTACGAGATACCAAAACAAATCCGGTCTTTTTTCTCTTTCTCTTTCTTTCCATCCAGCTCTTAAATGTCTCGTTCTATCCGCTATCATCCTGGAGAGTGGGTGGAATTTATCTATCGGAGCTTTACTCGATAAAACGGAAAAAGAGAAAAAGCAGAGGAAGAGAGAAAAAAAGAAAGTAAGAATAAATTACTTGCGGAATTGTAACAGTTTAAATGAACATCGATAATTGAGTTTTTATATTTTCTTTTTCTTTTTATTTCTTTTTTTCATCGATAATATTGTCTTCTTCTTTTTTCTGAATTTTATTTATTCTTCCTTTCCTTCTTTCTTTCTCGTCTTTCAATTTAAACAAGTAACAGAATGGTTTCAGAGAAAACCAGACGTATTTCACTTGTCGGTTTGAATAATACTGCTTTTGTTAGTCGAGTAATTTGAAGACCGAAAGAAAAGATATTTAAAAAAAAGGAAATAAAAATAAAAAAAAAAAGAAATAAAGCTAGAAAGAGAAAAAGAGGCAGAGAGAAACGAGTACGCAAAAATCTGCGAATATTCATTCAGTAATAACGATACGTTTTTCAATGCCATATCGTCGATACGCGATTCATTAAAAGAGCACAAAGTATTATGGCACTTGAAAATTCACCAGCATCTGTACGATAAAACCATTTTTCTGGGTTTTTATTCTCTTGATTACGTACTTTTAGAAAAAGTTTCTTCTGTCGATCACAATTTTGATCGATCGTAAACAGTTGGTTTATTTTAAAAAACGTATAGTTTACTCGAATAAACTCGGCCTAGATTCCATAAAAGGGTTATTCCAGTTTTTCTTTCTTTGCTTTTTTCTTTCTTTCTTTTTTCTTTCTTTCTTTCCAATCTCACTCCCTGATCTCTTACCCCTCTCCGAACCACCCGAACGAAATTACTCGAATTCGAAAACTTTCGGGGGAGAAACGTGAAACTTCTTTAGTAGTTGATATTAATACGGTCGATAGATTCGAATTCGTGTCGACTTAAAGATCCAAAGATAAGATACTTACTTATGTCTTTCTTTGACGTGTAAAAGATCCTCGGAGAAAATTAAAAGAGCTCCGACAAAGATTGATCGTAAGAATTAAAATGACAAAAAAAGAAAAAGAAAAAAAATGTATATAGAAATAGAGAGAGAGAGAGAGAGAGAGAGAGAGAGAGAGAGAGAGAGAGAGAGAGAGAGAGAGAGAAAGAGAGAGAAAGAGAGAGAGAGAAAGAGAGAGAGAGAGCAACATTAAGAAGAATTTAATGTTTTCTCGCAATTACATTTCTTCTTATTATCATCTTAATTAAAGTTCCTCTTTATAATTAATTTCACTGAATATCCATTAATACGTGGGGATATTAGATTTGATAAAAAAAATGCATAAAACTTCAAATATAAAAAGAGATAAATAAAACATCGACTCGGTTTTGAGCTTTGCGAAGCGTATTCGTAACTCGATTCTGAATATCAAATTCCCAAGGTTTTCTCTTTTATTCTTTTTTTTTTTTTTTTCTTTCTCTTTTTCGTTCTCACAGAAGGCACAGAAAGTAATGTGCGGAAGACATCAAGAAATTCCAATGACATTCCATTCGAGGACATCCGACGCATAATCTCAAAGCATGAAAGTGCTCCTCTTTCCAGAAAGGAAGGAAGAAGACATTAGGCTCAAGAACTTTTCTCATCGATCTCAAAATAAAAGAGAAAAAAAGAAAAAAAAAGCGAAAGAAAGAGAAAGAAAAGAATACACACACACACATATATATATAGTTATGAAAGAAAACAAATGTAATATAAATGAGTTAATAATTTCTTTTGAATCACGTAATAGAAACATTAAACAAATGACAGAAAAGAAAAGAAAAAAGAAACGAAGAAAAAAGTTTGTTTTTTAGCAGTTATAACTTCTATGATATATGTGTGTATATATTGTACTAGACATTTGGATATAAATAGAAAGAGAAAGAGAGAAAAAAGAATATATATATATATATATATATATATATATATATATATATAAATTTATATAGGAAACCGAAAATAATACGGACGAATCAATAATCTATTTTGAATTCATGTAAAAACGTAAAATAAAAAATAAGAAAGAAGCGACAAGAAGAAAAAAGTCTTTTTTTTGATGTTATAACTTTCATGATATATATATATATATATATATATATATATAAGATTTTTTACTACACAACTTGATGTACATATTTTAATTAAAAAAATTTAACGATTATGTACTTTTTCGATTTCATGTTCCCATTTTATCGGGTAAGATTCATAAACATTAAAAGGGAGAATCTCACGGCGAGATAGCTTAATATCTAGTCGACAAACTATAATCTTCCAGCTTGCTCGCTACCGACTCTTTCTCATTCCTTGCGGAATGAAAATTCATTAATTTGAAAGAAAGAGTCAACAACTTATTTGCGGTGGTTCTCGTCAAAGAGATTAACGTATTAAATGGAGAAATATCGGACGGAAATTTGCATTCGATGTTAAAACATTTAATAATTCGTATAATATTATAGCTTTTCATTAATTTTAATGTAATTATTAATCTTAAATTTATGAAATCGAAATATAATTAGATAATAATCAGAAATTATATATATGTGTGTGTGTTACGTACATGGCGTATATAAAAACGTGAGATTTATAAGAAGAAAAGTTAAAGAAAAAAAGAAAAAAAAAGGGAAAACCGAAAGAAAATTAATGAATGGAAGCAAAATTTACCTGACTAGCATGAACCAATGAAAGAACTGAAGCCGATACTAGAGCACTAGAACTTGAAAGGCCAGCATTAGCAGGAACATTGCCCCATACAGCAGCTAGAATTCCTTTAGGAACTTTTTCCTTTGGTATCACTTCAAGAGCACCCTGTATACCGCACAAAAAGTATTTATACCAAATTGGTCCTGTCTCGGCATCATTGATACAAGCTCTGAAAAGATCGATAAATATCTTTGAATGTTATTAAGGATATTAAAAAGTTCGACGAAATAAATAATTCTAAATTGTTTAGTTTTATTTTATTTCGTTAGTATGACTTACTTCACTTTGTCTAAATCACATCGGAAATCATTGTAATTCGTATTAACATTAGTAACACTGATTTGATGGTCGTTCGATATAGCAACTGCTACAAGTACATGTTGCTTGATCGCCATAGGACAAACTGAATATCCGCAATAGTCGATATGTTCGCCGATCAAATTCACTCTGAAATATCAGGAACAATAATAATGATAATATGATAATAATAATAATAATAACAAGAATAATAATAATAATTTATTATCTGTTCTCCATAGAAAATGACATCAAGTGGATATACGAACGAACAGATTAATTCCGATGAAATATTTCAAATAAATGGTATACCTTTTAGTCGTCGTTCTGTTGGAATTATTTCAATCGAACTCACCTGCCTGGAACTTTAACAACAAAGGAAGGCTCACGATCATACTTTTGAGTAAAATGATCAGTGAGGACTTTTAATTTCAACATAAACGAGTCATCCGTTTTTAAAATCGATACCCCATCCTCCGATTCGGAAAATTGATTTTCACCGTTTTCTCGTTCCACCGACATTTCTGAAAATAATGAAAGTTGAAAGTAAAAAAGAAAAATCTTATTGTTAACGCGATCTTTTCGAAAATCAGAAACAACAATAATAATAATAAAAAAGAATAAATGATTGTGAAAAATCATTTCATGTTTCGCTCATCGATCGATCGATCGATCGATCGATCTATGCATTCGTAGATTTAATCGATTGCTTGAAAATTTCTGATCGAAAATGTTATGAACAGAATGGCAAATTCCATTGGAAAATTGTTAATATCCGGAATGAAAATGAGGTCAACGCCATTAATGTAATTACGTTGTTGCGCGCTATGGTGCGGTTGCAGTATCGCTCGATTTCCCCCAAACATGCCCCGGAAACTTTCGTTTAAAATTCGTGATAATCTCGCGCAGTGATAATAAGAGGTTTCCAATTTCCAAAGACGGCTAATAAAATATCTATAATTTGTTTTACGTTATATCATTATCGAATCTTATTAATTTCCTTTATCTTGATTTATTATAAAATGATTATTATTTTTTTTTATTATTATTAAAAATATTAGTTCTGATATCGATCGAAGATAAGCTTTGTATTTACTTTAGGATATTATTTTCACAAACTGTGACAGAGAGAGGAAACTTTTTGACAAAATCCGATTGATTTATGAACAATGAAGGTGATATATATATATCATTTATCTATAAAAGAATTAACGTGAGATATCGATAAGTGTAAACGATAAAATCTCCATCTATATATTATTTTAAATTTAATTTATTTTATATTTAATACCGATATTTTGTCACGAGATAAGATTGAAATACACATTGCATTTTTATATGTTCTGAAATCTTTTTTATACTTTATATGTATTGAAAGTTATGATTATGAAAATTTAAATTTCCCGCGGTCCGATTAACCTATCGCTACGTATATTTTTATACTGACTCATTATCGTAATTTATCATGGACTCATCTCCCACGTAATCATCAACGGAAAACAGCACTCTGTTTGCTTTATTCCTCGTATTTTTTGTTATTGATAAACTCAAAGTTAAAAAAAAAGTATTAATGCTTACAAAGTGCATTCTTATCGCCGATGAAAAGATAAGACGTTCGAATCTATCGTAATGTATCATTTAACACAGATATTTAAAAGATATTCTTGTATGAACGTATTAGCGATTACAAACGTGGTTGATATTATATTTATCTTAAGAATATATGCATATATATGTATACGTATATAAAAAAAGAATACCTAATAAATTGTTGCCTTAATAAAAAAATCAGCTTCACTCGAAATCGTCGCTGAGCTTTTTTTCTAGATGAAAATATTAAGAGCTAAATCCTCCCGCTCGAAGAAAACGGATGGATGCACTTACTAGATGCAACGCAACGTGGCGCCAGTTGTCGATACAGTTGCTTACGTGACACCCTATATATATGTGCGTGAACTCGTATGCGCAGAATCATAGCCGGCCGAGAGGCGTCTCAGCGTCTCAATCGCGTAAACGCCGACACGCTTCGGAAGTTGGCGTATCTTTGTGCAATCGATTTATCGCATATTTTCGATAGACAATAAGAATGATTTAAAGCATAAATATGACGAGCACGTCATACATACCTTCCTTCGTTCTTCACAATCTCAATGTATTAAATGAAATAATATTACGTCTGTTATCGTCAATAAACTTGATACTTTTTTTTTACGCTGCGTCGCCCGGTATACACTTTCTGACTTTATCGATCGAGCCAATTTTTGTTTCAATTTTGTTTCCATCCATGACCACTCGTGGCGTTACCTATCACTATCTATACCGCCATTTTTTAAACCCATCGCAAGTATTCAACGCGGTAATTTTTAAAGAATATATATATATATACACACACGCGCGCGCGCAAATTAATTTCGTAAACTGGCATCCATCTTTTTTATTGCATCATGCTATATTTGTTATTTATTTTAATAAACACATAAACATTGGCCCTTATTTAAAAAATCATATTTTCTTTCTATATGCAACGATTGTTCGCGTGTAAAATAATTTATTAATGCACATAGGAAGCATAGAATTTAATAGGTAAAGAACAACTAATGAAAAAACTTAAACAAAAATTCGTATCTTTAAGGTTAGCTTAAAAATCTTTTGTATAAATTACGTAATAATAAAACGTATGAAATAGTCGACATTCCGCTAAAAATAAATCATATTTTAGCTTATATATTTTTTTTATTTACATTTCACTAATCTCTATTGGCAATATAATAATGTACACTTCTCTTTTTATGTTTATAATGTTTGATACAGGTAGATAGTTGCTCGACCTAGATTTTGGAAAGTATCCTTTCACCAAATAACGAAGAATATCCATATAGAATAAAATATATACACATAGATGAGATAAATTCTATATGGCAAACATTTCGGCGAATCTAAAAAATCATGTCACACATTTTGATTATGATCGAAGATATGAATGCAACTAAAAAATTCAATTGCAATCATAGATAATTACATTTGATTGTTCACGCTAGTCTCCCAAGGAATTGCAACTCGATTTCACTATTTTCCACTTGAAAGATTCGACATGTTCTTTTCCCATTCTCGCGTACTCCTAGGATTGGCTTATTTGGATAATTAAGGAAAATTATAAATCAAGTTCTTTGTCGTTTCTTTTTTCTCTGGATAAAGGTAAAAACAATTTTGCGTAGATTGAAATTCCTTGCTGCGTTTTTAACGAGTTATATTATTTTTCCTTTTTTTTTTATTTTCTACACTTTTTAAAATTTTGTATCAAGGTATAATTATGAAAATTTTTCTCATCAAATAAATTGGATTAATGTATAATGAACGAATGGAAAGATAATTATAAGTTATAGAAATATAATATATCATTAAAAATGAAACCTTTCATAAAATTTTTTTTATAAATGATATTAATTATAAATTTATGCAAAATATATTAAGAAACAAGTTGTCTTGCAGGAATGACATTAATAATATATCTTTTACATTTCATAATGACTCTGTTTATGACAATAGTTCCTTTAGGTCACGTTAAAGTACACGGTGTAACGATAAAGAAAAGTAGTAAGAGTTGTAATTATAGGATATATACAATCGTACGATGGGGATGTATAGTATAGAAAACATGTTACATACTATTGTGAATAACATGCAGGATACACTCGTATATACTCACGCCATATGAAAGATCGTTTACGGGGATAGTAAGTACGTTCCGCTTCACAATTCGCTTCGTGCAGTCGAGAATAGTCTATCAAAGGACAAGCAACTTTCGCGGAAGATTTATTTTCAAATACTATTTAAACGCGCGAAAATTAAAGAAACGCCGATCGATAGGTAAATATTTGAGTATATATTTTTTTTTCTCTTTTATCAAAATATTTCAATCACAAAATTTCAATGTAAACTTACAATTCATTGATAAATTGATATATTGAAGTGAAAAAAACAATTTTAAAAACAAATAAAAGTGAAATATTATTTTATTAAAGCATAACGAAGTGTATCGAATATTAAATTTAAATCAGATTATTTCAATACGATTTCAAAATATATCAGTTATCATACAATATCAGATAAAGTGAAATTGAAATATAAGAATTTCGAGTGTTATAAACAAAGTTGTCATTTACGTTTAAAACAAGTTTTTCCTTCACACTTTTCCATGCTCCAAATATAGTGTTTCAAGAAATCTCAAAGTACAAGAAATACGACTTTCATCTTGTCAGGAAAACTTTCTCTTCCTATTAGCTATGCGTTTTATCCGTTCGAATTGTTCAGTAAATATGCAAATATCTGTAGAAAATTTTTTACTATTAAAAGAAAAAGATTTTTAACTATTTAAATATTCCTGAAAATAATATAAAATGAATGCAATTTTTTTTTCATCGATTTTATTCAGATATCATGATGGAATTAAAAGAAACGTTAATTCTTATTTACGACGTTTTATTATTCTTGATAATGTCAATATTCTATATATTCGAAACAATAATATTCACGTTCATCCCGCGACGTTATCGTGAAAAATCTATCAAAGGGGAAATAGCTTTGATTACTGGAGGTGCTGCTGGAATTGGTAAATTGATTGCTCAGAAATTATCTCATTTGGGTGCTAACGTTATCATTTGGGATATAAATAAATCAGGTATATAAATATTTATATTTCACGATATATTTGATATATTCTATAATGTAATATTTCATATATTTCATATCATCTTTATTTAGCACTCGAAGATACGGTAAATGAAATAAGGAGACACGGTGGAAAATGTTGGGGATATTATTGTGATATTGCTGATCGAGAGGAAATATTTAAAATTGCGAAATCTATTAAAATTGAGATTGGTAATGTAAGTAAGAATGATCTATAATAAAAATTTACACGTGCATATGTGTGTGTGTGTGTGTATAAATATAATTAAATTATAATTTATTTTAATTTTGCCATTAATTTTATATAAATTATAATTTAATTATTTCAGATAATTTTGCTGTTCATTTTATATTTAAATTTAATTAGTTATCTTCTTTATATTTTTAAATAGATATCATTATTGATAAATAACGCTGGTTACGTATATGGCAAAAATCTTTTGGATATACCAGACGAAGAAATCGAACGTACATTTAAAATAAATATATTGGCGCATTATTGGGTATGTGTCGATGCATTTTCATAAATTTCACAATAATATTGATATTTTTTCTTGTTGAATTAGACGATCAAATCATTTTTAAAAGAAATGATGAAAGAAAATTATGGACATATCGTAACAATAGCAAGTGTTGCTGGTCTATTAGGAACTTACAATTGCACTGATTATTCAGCCACGAAATCTGCTGCCATTGGACTTCACGAAAGTCTTTTTTCAGAACTCAAAGTAAAAAGACAAATTTTTCAATTGTTCTCCATTCAATATTATTATTAGATTATTATTAGTATAAAATTTGAAATATATTTTTAAGGCTCATGGATACGAAGGGATTCATATGACACTCGTTTGCCCTTATCTCATTGATACGAAAATGTTTAATGGTGTTAAACCTAGGTAATTAGAAAATGTGTACTTTAACGAAAAGTCTGAAATTCACAACTGTATGCAAATTTAGTGTTTTATTAAATTATATAATCGTAGATTAATGAAAATGCTCGAACCCGAGTACGTTGCCGAAGAAGTAGTAAAAGGAATATTATTGGATAAAGTAAATGTTACGTTACCTAACAGCGTCAGACTTCTTTTGCCACTTAAATGGTAAGTCATATAAGTATGTTCTTGAAAAAGACATATTATTATTAAAAAATGAATTTTTTTTATTTCCATGCACAGTTTATTACCTGCAAAAATGTGTTGGGATTTAATGTATCGTATAATACGTGGACCACAATCCATGATGATGTTTAAAGGACGAGAAAGTACAGAAATGCTTCAAGAGAATAACAATATTACTGAAAAGACTGAAAAAGTACACCTGCAGTAATTATATTTAAAAATATACTGCATAATTTTATAGGTAAATATACGATATATTATTTGATAATATTTCATCTCACAATTAAAATAAAATCTTGATTAGTCATAAGAACACTATACATATGTATGTAATATATTATAAAATGTTAGCATTCTCAGAATATATTTGTTATAATATTGTTAATTAATTACAGGCCATTAGATACGTATATCAATTAATGGATTATAAAAATCCGATCGGCAGAATGATACTTCATTAAAAAATTCTTATAACAAGTCATAAAAATAATTCAATCCTTGACCAAGCTCCCAAATAGCAATACCTGTACCTAATTCTGCTGCAAGGTCAAGTCGATGTATAATGGAATACGGAGTAGGATAAAAAATATATCTATTGCCTAAAGAAGACCTGAAATATAATATGAAATTTAATAATATATAAAATATTAACGAAAACTATAATGAGACAAAGTTTATCAAATTAAAATCTTACTTTGTTTCAAAAAGATGTTCTTTACTTCTATCATCCCAGTGAATCTTGCTTTTGAATGATTCAAGACTTTTTAAGTATTGTGAACCTAAGATAGGTCCACCACCTTCTAGTGTATAATTGTATCCATAAAAATTGATGCCTAGCAAGATTTGAATTCGTCTAGGATCATTTTGACTTGGAATTAATAATTCTACACATTGTTTTGCCCAAACAAGTGGACTATTAGGACCAGGTCGTTCAAGACTCGAGTAATCATATGTCATCAAAGAGAAAGCTTTAACATGGGGTGCCAATTCATTGAATTGGTCTCTTGAAAATAACTGTGCTTTCGTACTAAAAAATCAAAATAAGTCTAATCATTTAAGAAATTTTCAAAAAAGTAATGTAACTAATATTAGACTTACCCTCTTGATGGTGGAACAGCTAATATTATGTCAAGATGATTGTTCTTTAATTTCTGAGAAATTGTTTTAACCACAGACAAAATAATCTGCATATTGATACCCGTAAATATAAACTGATTCCATATTTCTAAGACATAACCATCAAAACGATATGACTGTAACAAAATATTTTAACATACAGATATATATTTACATTTTTATAATAGAATTTCTATGTTATATCGTTTTTTCTTTTTTAATAACAATCAAATCATTACCTTTGCTGTATCAGATAATACAGTAATGAGTTGTTGTTGCTTTTGTATATTATTTTCTAACTCAGTGATATCATTGGTTGACCAATGTTCGAATAATACCCTTGGCAAAACTGAAATATGTTTAAACTAAAGTAAAAGAATATTTTAATGATTTTTATTAAGTAGCAATAATAAGTAATATTAAGCAATTATTAAGTAGTATATAATAATCATTACTGTTTACCAATTCAACATACTTTTTACATTATGATTTTCATTGTTCATAGATCTCATATCTTTCAACCATTTTTTTTGAACATCATGTGTTGGTAATTGAAATGTTGATATATTACTAGGTAATATGGACAACCATACCGGTGATACCATTGTGAATTTCCCATGAAAGGTTTTTGATATTTCATATCCATTACTGTTCCACTAAAATCATATCAGGCAGCATAAGCTAATTTTAATAACTACTTAATTTAATGACTGTACTTACAGGAGTAATATATCCTAAAATTTCTCCAGAAAATTTTCTACGCTTAGTGTCTGTATAATATGTTCTAGATTCCCTAATAATGTCAGTTATTGTAATATCTTTAATTACTAAATTCCTTGCAAAAATGTCTTTGTTGACAGGTCCTTTCTAAAAATTGTAATCAAATTAATCTTAATAACATGCTATATATGAAGTAATTAATTAATGTGTTTAGAATTTTGTAATTTGAACAATATTGATTATAACAACATATTCTTTTTATTATTTTTTATACCTGAATTTCTATCTTCACTTTATCTTTTTTATTACTGGTAGTTGTAGGCGGCGACAATGTGGCTTCCGATAATTTAATTACAATTAATATATTTAGGATCAGTATCAGGATGTTCATAATATTTAAAATACTTATTCAATTAATACTATTAATATTATTTAATTAATAATTGTTGAAAAATTTTTTATACTGAATTGTATATAAATGATTCTATGGAAGCAAAATTTTTTTATATCGAAACGACAAGTTTTGGTTAAGTTTTAACTACTCATAGAGGGCGCTGCTATCGCGTACTCTAGTGACAGTGTCTTGAACTTACAACGTTTCTGGTCATTTCTCTTCGTACCGTCTACTCGAACGCATCGTTCTCTTCGTAGCAGTCGATAAAGCGTATTAATTTTTAATAATTTCGATAATTTTTCCGTTTATAATAATAATTAATCTTTTTTCCTTACAAAATGGATAGGTGACGCAGGATAGGTGACCAAGTATTAGCGTAATCCATAGTAATTCTATTGTAGGTTATAAGGTTATCTTTATTGTTTATAATTTAGTTATACGAATTATGTTGAACATATAACAAGGAAATAAAAGAAGACTATTCTACAATATTTGCGATAAGTTATATAAAAGTAGCTGTAAAAGAAGAAAGAAGAATTATTCGATGAAATTAGGAGAAATTATTTATTATGTTTACTACAGAAGAGAATATTCCTAACCTAAACTATACGTATAATAATTTTCATTTTTCGATCAGTGGGAAAGAAAATGAGTCTGAATTCGATATAAAATTAAAACAAGCATGGGAAAAGGCTCAAAAAGATAAAGTATTTCGATATGTATTAAATATTAGTAATTGGCGGGTACTCGAAGGTCCATATAAATTGTTAGCTCAGGTATATATAGTTGTATTTTAGAGAATCATAACCTTAACCTTTAATTATAGTATGTAGTAAAATATACTAAATTTTTTAGCTTAATCCTGACAGAGCATTTAGAAGACGAACACCAGAACATATTACAACAATGTTACAGCCATTTGATTCAACAAAATTTAACTTTACTAGATTACCCGAAAGTGAAATAATGTTTAAGATACAAAATGAAGGTTATAGTGATATCATAGCAGTTAATGTTAGTCCTATTGAATGGTGTCATTCTTTAATAATTATAAAATATTTACAATGTCTACCGCAGAGCATTACACAGTATAGTCTTCAAAAAGCTATTGAAATATTACTGTTGAGCAGCTCACCGTAAATATTTCATTAACCTATATAAATGATGTATGAATATAAGTGAAAAACATTCTTTCATATTTTAGGTACTTCAGAGTTGCATATAATAGTTTATGTGCTTTTGCTTCTGTCAATCATTTACACTGGCATTTATATTACCTCAAGCACAACATGCTTCTTGAATATATTGTAAATAATTAGTACATATGATATATGATATATCCAGAAGTTGTGATCATTTTAAGAATGAAGCTTGTTTTAGGACGTACAACCGTATCAAGGTTCTTTGTTCCTCTTAGAAAACTTTCCTAGCAAAGGATTTTGCTTTAAATTATCATCTTCAAACAAAATAGAAACTTTTGTATCTTCAATATTTTCATTAGTAAATTATCTTCAGAAGCACCAAATAGCGCATAATGTATATGTTACAAGGGCAAAAACTATAAGTTCAAAAGAAGTGCATGACGATGTACGGGCATATGTTTGGGCAAGAAAGTCACATGTTGATGTAAAAGACACAACTTTGTTTAATCCAGCTGTGTGCGAACTCTTTGGACACATATCTATTAAAAGTAGTTATTCGATTGAATTGATTTTCTTTTTCACAAGTATATCAATGTATTTTATTACATGCTCTTTGTTTTCTCTTTCTTGTAGCAGAAGAAATATATCAAAATTTGACAGAAGCAGCAATAGTAAAAATATTAGACCATGTAACAAAAGAGTCTTATTTATTAATTAAAAAAGATTTACATAAAATAATACAAAATTAAATAACGAAGGACCGAATATAATTTATTATTATCTGTAATAATC
The DNA here is from genome assembly GCF_905475345.1 of Vespula vulgaris. Classification (NCBI taxonomy): domain Eukaryota; kingdom Metazoa; phylum Arthropoda; class Insecta; order Hymenoptera; family Vespidae; genus Vespula; species Vespula vulgaris. Next base: position 4,124,879 of record NC_066595.1, on the reverse strand, counting down.
TATTATTATTCATAAAAAAATATACAAATACATAAAAATAAAAAACATTACAATTTTATAATTATATAACCTTTCAATTACGCCTGCTTTGTTCATTTGATTTTCGCGCCAATAAGTAAACGAAATTGTGGTTATAATAATTTCATAATGATATTTATATAAATAATAAAAAGATTATATAGATAATATTACAAGATTATAAAATATAAATAAAAAATTTATACTTTTTTGTATCATTATTAAATATTATAAATTAGTAATTTTCAAAATTAATATTTTACGTAGCATTTAGTTTAAGCCAATAGAAAAGCAGGAAGGATTTGTACATGCAAAGAGATTCAGTACAAAGTTCGTTGAGGCAGACGCCGGTAGTCAGCAACAGTTCGTGCAGAAAAGTAAGTAATTATTGTTATTTTATAAGTTATTTTTGTAATCCTTTTAAAAAGTTTTAATCCAATATTAAATATAAGAACGAAACATTATTTTTATCGATAAAAGTATATTTCAATGAACGATAATCTAAGAGACTGAACGAAGCGTATGTATATATGTTCATACATATACATTTTGTAGATTGTACAGGTAAATACATACAATACGTAAATACATATACATAGTTTGAAGAAACAGAATGTTAATTAAATATGCGTTGTTGATTTTTATTGAAATTGGTCTACATAATATTGAAATATGATCACTAATATTGGATTAATTTCAACGTAATAATTTCCAATATATATATATGTTTGTGTATGTATATGTATATATATATATATATATTATACATTGTATTCATCAATTTGAAGATAATTCGGGCACGGAATCGTTCGAATACTTTCGTTAGAGACGCTATAATTTATCACGTGACAATCATGAGAGTAAATCGTAAATCGTTTTCTAAAATAACAACGAAGAATTGTCACACAATAAAAGAACATTCGGGGATATTCGTTCTTAACCTTAAAAATATACATAAATGTAATGATAACGAATTAAAAAAATATAAGTATATCTAAGCATTTTCAGGAATATTTTACTCGTAATATGATTAATCATATGATATGTATAATAGATTTAGGCAGATATAAAAGATCTAAGCCGAAAAGGCAAAGAATAGATTCGGGAGACACGGCTTCGATTTATGAGTGCTAATAAATATAAATATATATTGGAGGTTATAATAACATATACATATGTTGATGTAAACATTAGCAGTAAACATAACGATGACAAATTTAACTAACATTTAACATTAATTAAATCTATCGTACTTTCTTATTTTCGTTATCACTTAAAACATAGAACGACTTTTTTTCTTTTTCTTTTTTTTTTCTCGATGCTCGAAACTGTTCAACAAATTTTAAACGAATATGAAACAAGGTCCAAGTTGGACGCAATATAAGTCAATACTAATTAATATTTTTCTTTCGCCGTTTGATATGTTCCTATCGACATTTTAACAACGATACCATCGTATCTCATTTATAGCGTCGAATTGAATGATTAGAATTGTCGAAATGGTGTTTTTTGCTGTGCAATTAGGCGTTTCATGATATTTAGAAGTACTAGCAGTATAAAAGTATCAAGCTAACTACATAGATCGATCGTGCGTTTAACTTACGAACGCGAATGAAATCGATTACGATGGATCATTCTCTTATATTGTTTTCATTCTCAAACAATTTTTAAATAATTCTCAAAATATTTTTAAACAATTTAAACGATCCAATGTTTCGAGTAAAGTTTTATATTAACGAGTTTTCGAATCACTGGAAAGTTCATTATCATTATAATCATCATCATCGTCGTCATCCTCATCATTATTATCATCATCATCATAATCATCATCATCATTATCGTCATCGTCATCACCATCATCATCTCATAATAATTTAACTTGAGATATTGAAAAATGCTGAGAAACTCGTAAAAAAAAAATACATATATATATATATAGAAGAACGAATAGCGAAGGAAATATGATCGTTAAATTGAAAATTAACGTAAGATAACCTATCTAGTTCGTTCGGACAATTTATTTTAATCGAACTAATGAATGAACGCGATCTAAGAATAAAAGTACGATATTAAATTATCTAATATTTTTGTATTCTTTTTTTTTTTTTGGAGATTCGGTATAAACTAAGAAGATCGAAAAATCATATTTATGTTTCGGTTTTTGTAAAATTAAAGAGAGATTAATTAATCGATCATTTTCTTCCTTCGAGAACGATCCAAAATCATTGAAATTTATTCACCGATAAATTACTCTCGAGCAATAGAAAATTCTTCTCAAGGTAGAAGGAAGTTTTTGAAAAGAAAAATAACGAATAACAATATCATAGGTGACGAGGACATTGCGATGACTACACCCGAGCCAAGATTATCCTGTACGACGTTGTCGTAACAATTGGCGATTAGTTCGAAGTCGATTAGATTCATCGGTTTATTGTTGTACTCGATCGGTGATATACAATAATTTTTACGTTGAAATTCAATAGCACTACCGTTAACGAAGTCGCTCTCGAGAATATTATGAGCTTGGCAGTCGCAAGGGAAGTGATTGTCGATCGCGCTGATCGAATTCACTTCTAGAACGATGTCCTTTGCATGACGAGGAGCTTCGAGTACGTGATTACCGTGAAACCTAAGGATATTCACAGTATTCTCGTCTCTCAAATGAAATCTTTCAATTAGATCGATCTTGTTGTTGAGAATGTTAAGATGATCAACGTAAGTCAAACCTGTGAAAGCGTCCTTTTGTATGATGCCTAAGTCGCTCTCTTGAATGTTTAAAGAGTTTACATGATTTAGACCACGAAATGTGTAAGATTTTAAACTGGAAAGATCCATGAATGTGAGTTTCAATAGACCGACCATATGTAATCCATCGAAAGCATCTGGTTCGATGTTACGAATACCCGATGGTAGAATAAGTCTGATTACGTTTGTCAAGCCGGTAAAAGCATGACTATGTAAGCTTAATAATGGATTGTTGCTTAAAAGTATAGCTCGAATATTTGACGTACCAGCGAACGCGTAACCCTCGACGTAACGGATCTTGTTATTCGCCAATAAGAGAACTGAAACGTTCTGAAGAGCGGCGAAAGAAAATTTTTCTATATAGGATAAAGGTGTGTCCTGAATCGAGAGCTCTCGTAATTTGTTCAAACCACGAAAAGCAAACGGTCTTATGGACGAGATATTGTTACCATCTAATGAGAGTTTTTTCAGAACACGTAGACCGGCGAACGCATCGGTCTTTATTATAGGAAAATTATTTTTCGTTAGAGACAATTCCTCTACTCCTTCTGGTAAATGTTGGGTCGGTATATCTTCCAGGCCTCCCGTATTGCAAATCACCTGCAACACGTACATACAAATTCTTCTTTATTTCAAAAGATTTTATATGCCCGCGTACGCATGAATGTATGTATCTATAAAAAAAATAGGCGAAAGAATTTTTACATATGTATAAAACGAATTTATCCGAAAAATTCTTTCGACCAACGACTAACTTTTTCGAGCTGTTTTATAAAATATATATTCATTCCATTATATCTTCCATTCGTTCGTTCGTCCCTTTTATTTGTTAACGTTGATTGATCATTGAAAGAGATTCATACGATTTCGAAATAAAAGAACGCTATCTCTTATCGTTCCTTCTTCAATAGGAATTGCAATGTGCGAGTGACAGCTCGAACGGTTCGGTAATTACCTATGTAATTACCTTCTGGGATAGACAGATGCATTCTGGAGGGCACTGTGTGTTCTCCGCAGTGTTTTTTTCTTGATTCGTGGAAAGCGCGAGGCTTACCGTCGCTGTACACAGTACGAAGTAAATCGAGATCTACAAGAACAGAAAATAAAAGATATAAGAAAAAATAAATAATTAAGTGAGAAAATTTCTCTGGGAAAAGAGAGAGAGAGAGAAAATGCATGCATACATGTGTATATCTATGTATGATATGCGATATATGTTCGTTTGTAGGTATTTATGTATCCATAAATGTACATATACATATACATCTCCATGCATACATACATACATTTTCTATGTATGTGTGCATGTATGTACGCATATATACATATTGAAAAAGAGTGTAAACTTGCCGTTATATAAGAATACTATGCAAATATGCGTATTTTGGTTAGTACCTGCGCCCTGTGATACATCAATCCCAGAATTGTTTACGGCGCATGCCTCGTCATATCCAGAAAAGTCAGCGACGACGTGGGACGTAGTTCTTGTATCTCTCAAAGACAACGTTCAAACTATCAAGCCGAAGTGATGAGACACAATGGAGAAAAACAAATAGGAAGAGATCAAAGATGAGATGGATATGAGATTTATCTTCTCGATGCACACGACTATACACGAATCACTGTTTTTATTCATACACTTTTGTGACACACTTGTTGTGATGAAAAGACGAATTCACCAAACACCGAAAGATAAAAAGATAAGAGAAATATAAGAAGGGATGTAATGTGAACGTTGAAAATGAAGGAATTGGATTTTTATGAAAGAGAGAGAGAGAGAGGCAAAGGATATATATGTGTCTATGTGTGTGTATACGTATACGTATACGTATATGTAGATGTATATATATATATATATGGAAGAATGAAAACTTTTTGCTCACGAGACGAGGTCAAAATCACACCTTTCGAAAGGAAGAGATAACACGAATTTCCATGCAACATCCACGGCTACATTCAACGCGGACGACGTAGCTCGCTGCGCTTTATTTCTCCTTAGCCACCCTTCCCTATATCCCTTCCCCTTGCGTATCCCCTTCGCCGGCCACTCACCCTACCCTCTCCTTCGCAAATATCTTCTGCGCAAGCTCGTAATTATTGTCTCTGTCTATCTCTTTCTCTCTCTCTCTTTCTCTGTATCTCTCTCTCTCTCTATCTCTATATATCTATATTTCTTTCTTTCTTTATCTCTATCTCTATATCTATATTTCTTTCTTTCTTTATCTCTATCTCTCACGTATGTATGCTCATAGAGCAACAATCCTTATTATCAAATCAAATCCGTTTCGCAGTTATCATATTTTATAAAAATAATCGTATGCTTTTTCACGTCTCAGAGGATTTTTTTTTACGAGTTAATGCAATTTTCTTTTTTCACATCTCGTCGAAAAGATGAATTAACTATTATGTTTAGGTATTATGTTTAAGTTGCGGATTAAGCAATTTATAAAATTGTTTATTTATATATAAAGATTATATGATAGGGATAGAAATGGGTTTAGGTAAATGAATTAAAATATTCGAGTATTCCAATATGCATAGATTTTTAATAATAATAATTAAAAAAAAAAAAGAAACAGTCTTATAAAATAATACAATACGTATTATAAAGGCAACTCGATGTACATGTAAATATATATGTATATATATAGATATATATATATATATATATATATGTACACATACACATATATATATATATATATATGCGTATATGTATATATGTGTCTGTATATATATTTATATATGTATACATATATTTACACGATCGTAATAAATTCAACAAGATAATTGTTATCTTGAACGAATATCTTTAGAAGTTATAAGGCATCGATTTTCCGCGTACAATCCTAATCTTGTAGCACGCGCGTACATTTATAAAGAAAAATTAATTAGTATAAATCTTTGTCTATGATGATCGAAAAATTTTTTTTGTGTTGAATTATTTCAATACGTCAAACGTGCCATTTTTACGTATAGAATCTTCGTATAAAAAAATGCCGGAATTAATATAAATTTATTTATTCTTTACGTTTTTTCACTACAATACACTTGAAAATATTCAATAGATCGAATGACCAATGTTAAAAATATATTTTATTATATGTATGTTCCTTTTTTTTTTTGAACACAGTCAGATTCATCGATGATTTATTTTATTATTATTTTTTTTTTTTCATCAATTCTCTTGAATATTTTCGAGTGATTGCGATATACATATAAAGATATATGTATATGTGTATATATATATATATATATATATATATATATATATATACGTATATATATAATTTATATAAATATTATTATCTATAAGAAAAGGATAAAAGTATTTAAGTTTTTTCATTATGTATTATATATGCTTAATTGCATAACATTACTTAAAACTTTATTATATTATAAATATGGGAACATTAAATAGCATAAAAATGAGGTATAAACAGTTAAGGCAGCTTTGGTTTGTACTTATTGACGGAATATCGAGTATACTTATAAACAGTGACGTTTTTAGTGTGTTCGGTTAAAACGAGGAAACATATGTATGTATGTATTCAAATATGTGTGTGTACATATATATATATATATATATATATATATATATAGACACACACACACACATATAAAACTATTACCTCTCAACGAAGAAATGAGTATTTTGTACGATTCGACATAGCATGAAGATATTCGATATGAGATCTGCGCAGTCTCTACGGCCATCACATAAAATCAATTTTCAGGATAAAACGGAAGTCTCATAAAGTAATTGTAGCTATAAGTATAAAAATTCTATAGAGAATTCATTTATAGAATTGCATCGTCTGTTTAGTATCTATATTAAACAAATATATATATATATATAATAATAGTCGGTAATGCATAATGTACATTGTTTGTCTGTGTCAATCCATTTCAATATTTCCAAACTTTTTATATAACATTATAAATTTGCAATTTAATTATACGATATTTTTTAGTATATTTTAGTATATTTTACTTTTGTATTTTTTCTTTTTTGTTTCCAGAAGATCGAACGTTAAAAAATGTCTCTTATTTTATTATCTTTTATTATTATTATTATTATTATTATTATTATCATTATCATTATTACTTGTATCATTATCATTATCATTATTATTATCATTATCATTATCATTATTACTATTATTATTACTATGATTATTATTATTATTATTATTAGTTGACCAAACTCCGATCTTTCTTTTTTTCTTATTTTTTTTTTCTTTTTTTACTATTATATACACATATTTTTATGTTTTTATTTTTTCACTTAAGGAAATGTAGTGTGGTTATTAATTATAACGTGCATACACATGTATCTTCTTAAATAGCACTTTAGTCACGACGAAAAGTAATAAAACACACAATTATTTAGCAACGATTTAAAAGTGCGAAATGTAGACATACCAATCGAATAAAAATGATTACAGTTACTTGTTTCGAATAAACTACTAAATATAAATTTTTTTCTTCTTTTTTTTTCCAATAGTACACGATGCATTATAAAATCCAGACATTAGACCACTTAATTAAAGACAAAGCACAAAGCTCTCTTAATAGTATTATATATAAAATTGCTGTCGTCAAAACCCGTATCTGCATTAAATATAACATAATATATAATATAAAATAATATGATATACTCGTATGTATATATATATATATATATATATATATATATATATATATATATATATATATATACTGTATTTCTAATTAATATAATAAAATTTTTATTTTCTTATTATATTACGGTGCATATGACGCATATATGCATATATTATGAATGTTTTGCAAATAAGTTTCATCAAGATGATAACAGGGATATTCGGCATCTCAGTCTTTCAGTAGTCGAACATTATTATTGTTCATTATACCATGAGGTAGATAGTTCTGCTAATGTTATAACGTAGATATGTATTGAACAATATTGCAGCTGTATCCCAGGGCCATGATCAGTAACAATAGCAAAAAACCTTATATTAACTAACAAAATTAACAGTTCTATGTCAGTCATTAACGAAATTACTCAAAATCTACTAATTATATACATATACATATATACATACATATATATATATATATGTATGTGTATGTATTTATGTATGTATGTATATGTTCATATATATGTGTATATATATAATAGGTATATATGTATGTATGTATGTATGTATGTATATATATATATAGGGTGTGTATCGTAAAACGTAATAATTATATAATAAATCCTTTAATCTTTAGGATCGAAAAAAACTGTTTGATGATCCTTGCCTGAATTAACAATTTATGGCAATATTTTCTTTTCTTTTTCTTTTTTTTTCTTTTCTTTCCTTCTCTTCCTCATCTTCTTCTCTTTATACGAATATAAAGTTGAAGTAATTTTTCAGCAGAGTGACTAGAACGATGGAAAAAAAACATATTTACTTCTGACTTTTCGATCATTGATAAAGAACTTATAATTAATTATACTGTTATTAGACGCAACCCTTATATATAAATAAATATATTATATTTATGTATATATATATATGTATATATATATACACGTATATATGTACTACACTAGGAGCATTTCATGCTACGTAAAAATATATATTTATATAAAAAAAAAAAAGAAAGTAAAAGATAAAACGATGAAAAATAATATATGTATATCTTCTTACGCAAAATTTACGATAATCTTGTCTTATTTTTATACCGAACGTTTCTCTCTCTTGGGATAGCATTTATTCATTATTTAACGATTGCAAATTAAAATTGAATCACAATATTAAAAATATATAATATATATATATATAATTTGTATACTTGTTTATTTTTTTAGAATCACTGGCCCAAAAGGTTCTAAAGCTTAAACCAATAAAACTTTTACGCCGTTAAACGTTAAACGTTTGGCAATATTAAATATTACTGTCCTCTGCCCCTTTATTTCTTATTTTTTCATTTCTTAATATTTATACTCTTATTATTAGTATTATCAAAATTCAAAAATGCCTCGCGATCATATTTGATTATATTAATTTTTATATCGCAAAGTGTAAAAAAGATAGATAGATAGATAAAGAGAAAGAGAGAGAGAGAGAGAGAGAGAGAGAGAGAGAGAGAGAGAGAGAGAGAGAAAGAGAGAGAAAATTCGTTGTATATTCGCTAAAATATATCTAAAATTTCTATCTTTGTGCAAAATCGTTTGTCACGACTTTTTATGCCCCATTTTTTGTTCTCGATTCATTGAGAAAAAAAAAAAGAAAGAAAAAAACAAAAGGAAAGAAAATAAAAAGAAAAAAATATTAATAAAAAATTCAGTACTCGCATCTTCCGAATTTCTCCCCCCCCCCCATCACTCAATGGCACGCGTGTTTTGTATCTCTTATATGCTTTTGTATTTTTGTGTTTTTTCTTCTTCTTTTCTTTCCACCTGTTCTCTTAATTCTTCCTTTTTTTTCTTTCTCTTTTGTACAATGAGTAAGAAAAAAAAAAGATATATATCAAAGATACTATACATAGATATCATTCTTTGATGAGGTAGATTATGTTTAAGAAATCTCAAGAGCATTAATAGCCTTTAACAATTTTTGAACACATGTGTTAAATACACGTTCAGTCTCTTGGATCAACGACGCGCATTCAGTCTTATTGTAGATTAACGAGTTAGCCTCGTTAAGTCTCGAGTCTTAATTATACATAAACGACACTCGTGGAATTTTAATCGTTACGAGCAAATGTCTTTTCTAAGGCATTCACGCAAAAAAAAAAGAAAAAAGAAAACGAAAGCGTCGTTTATCATAATAATCTTACGAGAAGAACTTAAGCTAATTGTTCCCTGAGCAATCAATGAGATAATCGATGTGCTGAAAGTAAACATAATTAATTAATATGTAGATACCAATCGTTAAAAGACTCGTTTAACAATGAGATCGTCAAAGATATAAGAGGAATATAATGTCGAGTCTTTTTGATAACGTTTTCGGCACTACATATTCATTTTTCCCTTACTACGACGTTATTTTTATAATATTCTTCTTCCTTTATTTTTTTTCTCACTTATTTTCTTATTTTTTTTTCTCCTTTTAACACTTTCAAAAAACTGTTGGAGAATAACAGACGTAAGGCCACTAATAATATTAACTCGGCTTATCAACAAAGAAAATATTTCAACATTGTTTTTTTTTTCTCGGAATTATTGTTGAATACTTTACGTTATGTAAGAACATGGTCTTCATATTTTTGAGTCTCGAAACTGATCAGGAGACGTCTGGTCAGGTTTGAAAGTGTTCATTTTAACTTACTTACTAACGTACTACTTTATCTTGTTCTTTTGAGGTTTTTTTTAGAGTATATCGACCTACATGCGTGTATGTATATATATATATACATATATATATATACATCTGTATGTATATGTATATATAGTTACATATAGTATTATATGTAATAGCATCAGCATCGTCATATATTGTTAATTTCACGATAATCATCAGTTACGATTAGAGTTATCGGAAATATCATCTTCCTCTTTGATGATCGACGATGGTGGCATTATTACTCGTATATCCGACTTACGATTTACCGAAAGATCTTCAACCTGATCGTCGTTCCTTTGTTGAGGTTGTTCCTCTTTGATCAAATGATGTCCTGAAGTTGGACTAGATTGACCAGTTTCCATGTTGGATTCACGTTCGGTCGAGGTATCTCTGCTCTTAACGTAATTCGTTTCCAAAATGGTGGATGAACTCTCGTATAGAGCGTTGCTGTTTTCATTTTCGCTTTCTGATAAAGTACTGCTGTTGATACCATAAATGCTGCCGTTTGCGTTTCCACCGATCCCATAGGGAAAACAAGCTCCTCCAGCACCGTTCGAACCACGCTTAAAAGGTCGAGAGGTCGTGATACCAAGTTTTTTTACCTTATCGTAAAGTGTACGCGATGGGACACCGTACTTTCGTGCTGCTTGCAATGCACTCATTCCCGATCTCACTGCCTCGATAGCTGACATGATGTCGTGTCGTGTATATTGTTTGTAACGTTTCCACTCGGGTTTCTGGGTTGTGATGTAACTAACCACACCTACAATTGGATTAGGTACGTCAGTACCTAAAGGAAATATCAAAGCGACGAGATTTCTTTTAGGATTTTTAGCAAATACATATTTTTCTTGGAACATTTTTTCATTTTATCATTATCATTATTATCATTACATTTTTTAATAATTCAATCATATTGTTTCATACCTGCGTTCGTATCGACATAGGGCTGAGGGGATGGTTGTTTGTCTTCTTCGTCTATCATGGAAACATCGGTGTAAGGACTATGAACTGGTTCGGAATTAGGAAGATCGCTGCTATCTCGTCTAGCATTTTCAGTTGACGATCCATTGGCATTAGTACGGAAGTTATTATCGTGACTGTCTGGTGGCATAAGGGTCATGTTCTGTGAACTATCGGCATGTCCTTGACCCAAAACCGTTCGCAATATCGGCGTGTCTCGATTCATCATGACGTTTGACGTACAATATTTTTTTCGTTTTGGATTTATAGGCGATGACGTTTCGAAACCGTTGTCGTAAGAAGTACCCACGATAGAGGAATGTTGCGAATGTGATTGGGAGTTTGCTTGATGACTGGAAGTCGCATGTTGCGGAAGTGGAAGTCCTGACAATGCCCACATCGGCAAAGACATGCATCCCCTGTCGATTGGCACCGTAGATTTACCTGTTGATCAAAGATCTAAATTCTATCATCTCTATGCTATGCATTTATGCGTTAATGATAAAAAAAGATTAGTAAGTTCATATATGTTTGGAAAAAGGATTCACAAGTATAGGCCATGGAATTTCAGTAAGATCTTCGTTGCAAATAGTACTACAAAATATTTTCAAATTCGAAAAATCGTATCAAATCAAATGATATGCAACACGTGTCCCGTATTATATATTAATTTTGTTTCTTTTTTTTTCTTTGCTTTAAATCATAATTTCATCTCGAAATCCCTAAGCCGATAAACTCGTGACCTTTCCATCTTTAGTTTTCCGCTTACATTCGAAGACATCTCTCACCGTATGGATTATAAGAACTTCCGGTTGAATGGGGTGGTGAAACATGGCCACTGCTATGCGCGATACTGTTGGTTGTACTAGTACTGATCGCTGGCGGTGGTGACATCGACGTTTCGAGTTCTTCGTTTCGTTGTTCATGAGACGAACCGTTTTCCTCAACAAGACCCTTCACTTTTAAGACTTCAGCAACTTTTAATAAACCGCCGAGTTGTTCCTGAGCGACATTTACCTCGCCACGGTACATGTACTCTAATATCGCCTTGATCTCACAATATTTCACATCTTTGAGTACAACGATCGGATGTTTACATGGTAGATCGATAAAAAGTGTCTGGAAATACGATGAACAGGCTGCTAGGACCATTTTGTGGCACTTTACAGAGAGACCACCGTCCACAGCCAAGGTAACGTCGGTGAATGCCTCATTTTGCAGTAGTTCGTCGAAGACAGTAAGCAAGTTCGATCGGTGGTTGTTCCAACGGAGACAATACTGTTGCGACGCGTTCGCCATTCTAATTTTGGATGTGCACCGATCAAACGAGCGAGTCTTCTTCCTGGTCGAACACGATCTCTCTATTATCAAAATTCAAAATAATGATCCATACGTGAAATCTTGCGTTATGTCAAACTTAAGAGAGATTGTTAATAAATTTTATTAACTATATAAACACGTGTATATAAAAATATAAAAAGAGAGAAAGAGAGAGAGAGACAGTCTAAACTAGAATCTAAACACAGTTCTCTAACAAAGCGTAGGTTTGAAAGATAAAAAACCAGCGTTCCTTCGATCGCCCTTCCGTTTATCGATGATCCTGACGAATACGATAATAGCTATGGTCAGGCAGTTGCGTCACTCGCCAAAGCATTTTCGGTAGCTAAGCATGTATAATGAACGAGCGATAACTGTGTTGGCTTTGTTTGCACAATAAGACGAATAGACAAAGAAAGACTTTACTAGTTTTTTACCGTTCGAAATACGAAACGGTAACATGACACCTCCGTACTTTTTTCTTTCGGCAAGCAAACAAATCCTTGATCTTTTGTAAAATAAAAAAGTATTTGAATAAACCGCGCTTACGACGACGACACTATGACGACGAAGACGACGACGACAACGCAACGAACGAGTTGAGTCGAAGTAAAAATAGAATCGAAAATCGTACGACCTTTTGAATTCGCGCTGTTCGAATAATAAATATTATAATAACATATGTTCAAAGGGGAAAACTATCACTAATTAATACAACTGGGTAAATAAAATACTAATTCGATTAACACTTGAAAATTGTCACAAAAAATATTTCACTGTCACTTGAAATAAATGCCAATATATACATATATACATTTTTATATATACATACATTTTTTCCGGTTCTCTCCCTCTCTCTCTCCCTCCCTCCCTCTTATGTTACGTGTGCTTTTTACATGGTAAACATACACGCGCACGCACACACACACACATATATATACATACACGTAACATTCCTTCTTTACGTATAACAATACGTACCATCCAGCCAAACAAGATTTTTAAAGTAAAAGAAAAAAAATCTCTTTGTAAAGAGAACGAACGACGACGATGACGACACGAACGAAAGATCGTATATATGTACGTACGTATGTATGTATGTATATGTGTGTGTGTATATGTATGTGTATTTTGGTACACGACGGACGACGACACACGACCACGACGACAACACGACGACGACAACACGACCGACGACGACGACGACGACGACGACGACGCGACGCGTTCGTAGCGTCGGTAAATTTCACGTTGCGACAATCGCCTTCATCCTAAATTTTTCCCGGTTTGGATCGAGAGCGCGAATATAAGTAACCACGTTGATATGCCACATTTAGAGAGACTGAACCCACGATGAAGAGCTAACACAGCTCCGGCTTTCGTAGGATGCGTTCTGGGGGATGGAAAGCAGTCTAGCTTTCTCTCTTTCTTTCTACCACTATATATCTCCTATCTCTTTTACTCTCTTTCATATGGGCAGGGCTAGTCCGTGTCCCTTCCTTCTTTCGCTCTATCTCTATCTATCTCTATCTCTCTCGCACTCTCGTCCTTTCCCCTCCCCCTCTTCCCCTCCCCCCACTACTTGGCCAATACACCGACCCTCTACCTCGCCCTAGCCGACTCGTTCGTCTGACGACACGTAGTACTACTACACTATTCTACTACACTACCACTATCACTACATTACTACTATTACTACCACTACTATTGCTGTTACTACTACTAGTCAGAAAAACGAGCATGCGCACGAACACGTACACACGCAAACAAACTGTCCATGTATATCATCGTAACAGTCTCTTCGTGTCGTTGCGTCGTAAGAGTCGCCGCGCTGCTGGTATGCATTTTTTTCCACGAGCGTTTCTTCCCAGTTCGGCCACCCTTCGTGCCACACCTCCCTCCCCCTCCCTTTTCCTCGGTTTCCCTCTCTCTCTTTCTCTCTCTCTTTTTTTTTCTCTGTCTATCTTAACTGCAACGTTCTCGACGATGACGTGTAACATACGCAATGCGAGAGTCACCCCCTCATAGCCCCCACTACCACCCCCTAACAGCGCGACTTATGAACGTAGATAGAAATAGAGATAGATAGATGGATTGGGAGATAGGGTGCTGGTAACTAGGTGTGGGGGTATGTACATATATGTGTGTAAATATATATATATATGTGTGTGTGTGAAGAGAAGAGGGAGATACTTTATTGTATCAAATTTTAGACGAAATTAATGACGACAGGGTAAATTAAAAATAAAGTTAATGAAGTAATGGAAAGATAAGAATTATTAAAAATGTATTAATTCCTCTCTCTTCCTTTTTTGATACTAGATCAAATTTTGTATAAATAATAAATATAAGTACGATAAATGATTTGAAATTCGATATGATATTAGTAACAATAGTAGAAATATTATTGTAAATAGATACTCGTGAATATTTTTATAAAGTAATTATAATATATGATACAAGAGAGAAAGAAACAAAATAAAGAAAGAAAGAGAGAGACTTCATCGAAGAGGGAGATTTCCTTGAATCTAAATGTAAAATGAAAGAAATAGACAAATGATGCACCGGGCTATCTAGAAGAACAACAAGGAATAAACGAATACGAGAACGAACTGGCTATGAGCCCCGTTAGTTTGCTAGCTGCTAGACTTCTTTTTCCCCTTCTTAATGTGCCTCCTATCCTTCTTTCCCTCCTTCTCCTCCCCATCCATATCCTCCTTTTCCTCCTACTCCTCCATCACCTCCTTCTTCTCCTTCTTCTCCTTTGCCACTACCACGTCACTTTTTTCGCCTTCTTCTTTCTCTTTCTTCTTTCCCTCTTCCCTACTTCTTCCCGCTTTCTTTCTCTCTGTCTCTCTGTCTCTCTCATGTATCAGGCCCTTTCTCCTTTCTTCCTCCTCCCGGTTATAGGGTTGCTAGTGACCGTTTCGTGGCAACATTGGCGTAACTGTATGGAATAAAAGCTTTTGGGTTTGGAACCCCCTTATACCTTTTTTGATTTCATTCTTGGATCTAGATTAAAGTTCATGGATAAAGTCTATGTATATACTTTTTTCTTTTCTCTTTTCGTTTGGAAACTTTTGAAAAATTGTGATCATCGACAGTACGTCGTGTAAGAGCTTATACCCGTTATTATCCTTTCATATAAATTTATTGCGGCTATTAGCAAATGACATAGGATACAGTGATATAAGTATATTCGGTTCGTACGATAAATAAAAAAGAGAAAGAGAAAAAGAAAAGAAAAATAGTACAAGATAATCTTTTATGAATTAACATTATTAATTTCCCGTAAAATTCTCTTGATAAATCTAAGTTCGGTGTGTTAAAAAGAAAAAAAAAGAAGAAAAGAAAAAAGAGACTCGATATGTTACGCCATTGAATAGAAGCTTGGCACGGCGCAGCAAAGTACCACACCATCACTACTACTACTATTACTATTACTACTACTATTAAACTACCCACAGTTTCTACGATCAGCCAATCCCGCGACTCTAAAAGCATATTATATCCTAGGGGTATGGCAACGTGCGTGCTCATCCGTCGTTTGACATGTGTGCGTGTACGCAATCATCGTGCTTCGCATATCTATATTTATATATATATGTGTGTGTATATATATATACACATATGTGTTTTCACGTGAATACATACATACGTGCATTCGTAGAGAGACGGATGGCAAGCGTATTGTAGACTTACACCTACGTCATTTTTCCTATGCACGGTGTGTATAATAGTCACGATGGTATAACATGTGGGAAGGCCATGGCGTTATGGCTGGAAAAGGAAGAGAGTGAAAAAAAAACTTAGCCAATATATACATTCCCTGGTTTTTCCCCTTTCCGAAACTATATATAAATATAGTATGTATGAAAGAAATTAAGCAAAAAATATGATTATATATAAAAACATTGTAATAATCGTAGCATACTTACAAAAAGAAAAAAGAAAAGAGAGAGGGAGGATTATATCAAAAAATTCCTTCAACTTTTTATTATATAATCTAAATTGTTATTTTTTAATGCGTTCAAGTTCGTGAGATGTGTGCCTCTTTCACTCTCTCTCTCTCTCTCTTTCTCTCTATTTCTCTCTATCTTTTGATTTCTTTTTTTTTCTTTAGCAAGTTATATCAACGAAGGCATTCGCTATGGGTTCTTAGAGTGCATCATGGCTCTCCTAACACGATTTCTAGCTATGCCTAGCTCGTCGGCTCCCGTAGTCCTGATGGGACTATCCACGTTCGTATGCGTATCTCGTACGTGCGTCCTTTGCCATCCGGAGCTGGGTCTTCTTGTCGCTCTCGAGTATCGTGAGAAAACAGTGTTCCTTTGGGATAGGCTCATGATGTATATATATATTTATTTCTCATGGTATATATATATATATATATATATATATATATAAATTATTAATACATAATTTTTTCTTTCTTTTCTTTTATTTATCTATATTTGTCCTTTCTTATCTATGTTGTTTTATTTGGTTTCGTTCTATCCTGTTTTCGTTGAAAAATCTCGTAAATATGTTATTTTTCATGCGGTAGAAAGAGAATAGTCGATACGATTCTAAACGCTTTGTTTGATTAGTTTCGCACTTAAAAGTTTCCCAAGATTTCGTGTGTCTTCCTTATCTTGCATAGTTCTGGAAATCGTAAAAGGAACGATGATAAAGTAATATAAATATCATCCGTACGGGAAATTGCTTAGCCATTGCTGCTGTTTCACACACTTGTTTAAATATTTCTGTTTCTTTAAAACATAGCATTTTCTTCTTCACGATTATCTCTCTCTTTCTTTTCGATATTAATCAAGGATTAATATCGAAAATTATAATTTATTATCTGAGTAATCTAACACTTTCTATCTGAGTAATATTACTTTTTCTTTTATATTGATATAATTATTATTTGTTAATGATAGTTTGTAAAGTCGAAAATCTTTCTTTCGTTTACAATGATGAAAAACGTGGAGAAGTTTTACATGATAAGGTCAACGACTACTTTTCTAACGTTCGCTATCTATCGCAAGCAAGCAATGACAGAGGGTGGGGGTATTGAATGTTTGTTTAAAGGGGGCATCGATAACGTGTTTTTCACGATTGCATATATATATGTATGTGTGTGCGTGTGCGTGTGTATATATATATATACATATATATCTCTTTTTACAGTAAGAAAATCATGTCAATTCGAAGAATTTTATAAATGTCTATATACTTATCCATAATCATATATATTACTTTTCTTTCTAAAGTAACTTCCGTAGACCCTATAATTACTTTAAGAGGAATTCTTTAGATTCTAAGATTACCGCAATAAATCTTTCTATTCCAAAAAAAAAAAAAAAAACATTTAGCACAGGAAACGTAATCATGGGATTATATATAAACATTAAAAGAGCTTCGTCATCTAACGATTCTAATCTTTTCTTTTACGGCATAAATCGAAAGTAAACTTTCACTATGGATTCTATGAGTAATATTCCCCAATCGATTTGCGATTTTCAGATAATTACTTGTGATAACTAAACAAGCATGGCACAATCGTTAGTTCGACCTTTGAAATGCCTACGTTGCCAAACTTTTAGACATTAGAAAAGATGAATGTATTTGTCATCTATTCACAAAAAAGAAAAAGATTATATATATATATATATACACATATATATACACATATATATGTATGTACATGTATTTATATTTTCAATTATATAAATACATTGATTAGTCATCTTTCTAAACGTAAATTTAAGATTTATGATAGAATAAAATAATCATGCAATAGCAAATAAATTGTTGACAATTCTTTAATTTTAACTTCTACATTGGTATATATATATATCCTCGAAAAAAAAAAAGAAAAAAGAAAAATGTTTAGGAAAAGTTCGTTGCAGTTTTATTAGGTTGTAAAAGCAGGAAGGGAAGACAAAAAATGCTTCGCAGGAAACAGGTTCCTCTCGAGTCTGGAGTCTTGGGACCACGTGTATCGTAAGTTTTGGCTTTTGGGGTTCCTTCGAAAACCGCCGTAGGCAACGTAAACTTTTGGTAGAAGCGAAAGGTGCGTCTCCCTCTAGGATATGCATACATGTATATCTATATATACGTACATACATATATATATACACACACATATATATATACATAGCAGTACCTGCGTAGGATCTATGCCACATAAGAGGGAAAATCGTGGTGCCTTTTGTGATTTCACAAGGACATTGACCGTACCGAGACCCGATCGATGATCATCTACCTGCTGATATATTGTTGTTCGAACAATAGGAAAAGATCTTTAGCTCGGTGGATACCGTCCCTTGTCTGGTCTATGTCTATTGCCAAGTGTAATTATTATGTATGCACACTTTAAAGCTTTTTAAAGCTTGAAAAGGTCCAATGATGTCTTGGGATATTTCTCTATCTGTATTTCGTTGTTGTTCGGTTCCATTAATTTGTTGTGCAACTTATTCGTACGTGGTAGTTGTACGCACGCACGCACACACACACACGCACACATCTGTACACCTGCTTCACGTTATATAATAGAACGGATAGAAATAATTTGTATCTTTATTTATGTATTTGAAATTTATAGCTTGAATATGCTAAAAAATAGAATTAATTAACATTTTCGTAAAGATCTTTAACGAGATAGAAATACGTTTGTATCATTAATTCGACCATGATTTTTTCTTTTTTTTTTATTTTATTTTATTTTATATTATTTTATTTTCTGTTTATCTTTTTCTTTTTTTTCATTTTCTGAACTACGAAGACGATGAAGGGTCGTGGTGTTGCTCGAAGAGAGAGAAAGAGGGAGGGAAAAGAGAAAGAAAAAGAAACAGAAAGAAAGAGAGAGAGAGAGAGAGAGAGAGAAAAGGAACTGCTTCCTAAGTCGCAATAAAAAATAAGCGATGCGTAGCCTACTTATAAGGCATTGGTTTATCTGCATTAGACGACTGTTAGTGGGTCGGCAACCCGCAAACCGGTCCTGATCACGTGGAATGCCAGTCCATGACGCGATGTTGCCACATGTATGCATGATTTTCTAAAACTGCATCACACGAACGAAAAGAGACAGAAACAGACAGAGACAGACAAAAAGAAAGAGAGAGAAAGAGAAAGAGAGAGAGAGAGAGGGAGAGCGAGCCTCGTTCCCCGGCTTTATCATGTGGATATGCATGCCATGCATGCGACTACACATACGATCGTCATTTTCTTTTTTTCTTTCATCGCAGCCATGTTTTTTTCTTGAAGAAAACGAATATATAAATACATACATATATATTTCCTCTTCCGATGGTTTCCGATAATCGTTTACAAATAAAGAGAAAAAAGAAGAGAAAAAGGATTCCAATTTGTAATTTCCAATTCAGAAATTAATTCTTATTCTTCGTTACGTTTATCATCAATGTTAAAATATTTTGCGTTCGATGAAAAAGGTAAAGAAAGAAAGAGATAAAAAAAATGAGGTTACTTTTGCCAATCGCACGATCGTTTAGGAAGAGGAAGAGAATATTAAAAAAAGAAAAAAGGGAATAAAAAAGAAAGAAAAAAATGAAAATATTTTCTTTTTCAAGATATATATCAAAGATTTCAATGGACTTCTCTTATCGCTTCCGTAGGAGCAGAGCACGCATGGTATAAAAATATGGAGGTTATAGTTTTGTACTTCGCAGACCCCGTGCTCTTCGACACAACTTTGGTGGTCGATGCACCGGGCCCGAGTGTTCTCGTTCAACGACTTTTTCGGCCAACGAACCGTCGTCTCTCTCCGTCACTCCCTCGCCTCTTGTACCCGGCCTGCCGAACGCATCCAATTAGAATTCTCCCGTTATTCGATAACTGCGATATGTATGTTGAGCTTACAGCTTATCCTAAACGATAAATTTTCTTTTTCTTTCTTTCTTTTTTTGTATTCTTCTCGATTAAAAACTAAAAAAAAAGTATAACAATAACAATAATAATAATAATAATAATAATAATAATAATAATAAAAAAACAAGAAGAACAAATTAAGAAATTCCTCAGCAAACTAATTGCATACAACGAAATAGATTTTATAGGTTAGGTTTCGTCATATTCTAATGCTATTATTAATCACGAAAGGAGAAAGAGGTTCTCGAACGTGTCATTGAACTTTATATCTTTCGTTTTCTTTTTTCTTTCATGAAACGATTGTTTAAGTAGGTGCGAAATTTACAAAGAATAAGAATGAGAAGGAAAAAAAGAATGATAATAAGAGGAAGAGGTTAAATGAAAGAGACTAAACGGCACGGTAAAGGCCAAGTAAGAATAACAGGTGCCATGCAGGAAACGCTTGAGGCATTGTCGATTCCAAGGACACGCTATTATAAAAACCCCTTTGCGTTCATCGAAGGGAACATAAAACGGGGCTAAGGGCTAAGGGACAGAGGGAGGACGACCTTGAAGAGTAGGGCTATCCAACGTTGCCTAGAACAGCGCACGCATAGACGGCTAAATTGTGCACCGTCGAGGCCGGAGTCCGGGCCTCGAGGTCGTGTTCAAATCTTTCCGAGGGTTTTTTTTCTCTCTCTTTCTTTCTTTCCCTAGTCACATATACGTACGTGTGTATATACATATATACACATGTATATGTCGAACGTGTATTCTCACATAGAAAATTGTGTGGGTAACGACCTAGCTCGACTCGATCTACACAAACTTCTAGTCCTTCTGCAGTTAGGGGATCGTCTAATGTTTCTCATATATTCCTTAAATCTGTTCTTCTAAATACATTTTCTTAGTAAATTGCTAAAGAAGTTTTCACTCTTTCCAACATTTTTTTTTTTCTCAGAACGACGAGTTATCTTCTTTTCTTTTTTCTTTGTTCTTTCTTTTTTGTAATCGTTTTTCTTTTTTGTTTATTTATTTATTCAGTTTTCCTTTTTTTCTTAGGAAAATTTTGTTCCCGTTTGCGTATATGATAATTTTCGACGAACAACTTACAAACGGTACTATTTCCATGTCCTATTTTCTGAAAGAATTGTTCTGCTAGAAATATAACTTTCTCTCTATTTGCTTACTTTCTAATTGCTAACTAAATTGCTTTCCCTTTTCTAAGGTCTCATTTCCTTTTCGTGTGCTAAACTATAGTATAAGTAAGAAATATTCTTAATGAGTTTATTTCCTTCGATATACCGTTACAGGTGATATAGTTAATAATACTCAATGCTCTTATGGGTATTCTCATACGAGAGCATTCAAACGTAGACGCTCTGGGCGTGGCAAGATGTGGATTGACCTTAGTTAAGGTTTAGGGTTTTTGATAACGGATAATACAATGTAAGAATTCGAGAGAACATAATTTTATACAGTTTTTACATTCCTACCATACACGACAACGTAATCACTCTTTTACGGAGTATTAAATAATTATATCGAAAGTTCTTACACAAGATGTTTACTACACACGTGCTATTATAAATACAGCTTATTTTTATTCGATTTATACATTATTCGAATACGTATCGAAGAAATTATTTCAATCGAAAATTATTCTATTGGGATATATATGTATATAAAAACAAATTAGGTACGTTTCTCAAGATTAAAGATCATTTATCTTTGTTGCAGCGACGATGGGATGCGGTTGATTTATATTTGAGAAAATAGTGAATATTTTGAGCCTCTTTGTTCGTATAAATGCTTTCGTTCGTTCCTTTCTTGAATTCGCTACTGCTTTATAAGGAAGTTTGTATTTCTGATCCCGAAAAATATGTTATTATCATCATTAACAAATCTTATATATTATTATTATTATTTTTTTTTATAACAAAGAAGATATAGAAACTAACTTTTGTACATATAGTTTTCTATTGCTTTTGCCACCTGAATTATATATACTGTATTTATGCTATATGGTTGTAATTTGTAGTATAAAATGAGAATACTGTGCAATCTGTTTACAAAAAATCTAAAATTTATAAGTTATAACGGATCCGTTTGTATTGTCTTATTTTCAACCGAAATGTCTTTACTCAAAGAACCAAATTTGTTAGCAATATTAAGGACTTCCCGTAAACCGTCGTTCTCTTTCTTCAAGCAATGAAATGCTTCCATTTCTTTGCATTCTTTTTCTTCGTCTAAAGATGCTGCTGTTTTCATTACAGCTGCCATTTCGTTAATTTTTTCTGCTTGCCTTGTAATTATCTACATTGAGAATAAATATGTATTCTTGTTGCAAAAAATATGGAAAATATGAAAACAATTGCATTTTCTTCTACTTACGTTAGCATATTTTGTATTATGCAAAGATGAAGAATCTGTTTTACTCAGACGCATCAGAGAAGCTATTTGTTGCCTATATTTGGACATTATTAATTCAAGCGCATTTTGATGATCTTCTAAAGCATTTCTTAACTCTTTATTTTCAGCATGAATTTCAAGTAAATGTCTATTTTCACGTTGGATGCCGGTAATAAGCTGCACGTGTGGTGTTTGTTTTGCTTCTGTGTTTAAAATGTCAACCGCTTCTTGATACTGCAAGTATAAAAGCAAGCGATAAAAACGTCGCATTACATTATTAATTTATAAAAATGCATGATAATTACTAAAACAGTCATTACCTGTTTCATATTATCAATTTGACTATGTACAGATTCCATGTCGCTTATTAAATTATCCGCAGCATTTTCATGATCTGATATTCTTATTACTAATTTCTTAGCATCCAATATGATTTGTTGAACTGTTAATGACATCTGAAAGGGATCAATATTTCATTGAACTTGCACTTGTACTACAATTTCTTAGAAATATTTTATAAAAGTTCTATTGGATATAATTAATAACCTAAAGTGAAAGCATGAGAAATTATGATCAATTGTATATTTGAATAGAGTATGGTATACAATAGACTAAATGGTTCTATGCACTGTAAGTAATACAAAATTAAAACCAGCTGAATGTTTATGAAAAACTAATGTTTACATTTAAAAGAATTTTTCACCTTAATATTATTTTTTTTTTAACTTGCAGTCGTTTGTTGACACAATTTTAAGATCGATGGTGAAGCGTGTGAAATTAATTCTACAATGACATATATTCTACAGATCCAATATGTTTTGATATTTAACTTCCGTATTAAATATTAAACCTATTCGAACGTATGTTTCTCACACTCACTTTAGGTTGATGCATACGTGCGACACGTATCCCTCTACATATATTATGCACATTTATTGAAACAGTTATGCATTGCGATTTTACAATTTTAATCGATATTCTTTATTAAACCCATATGTTTATTGATCTAAACTAATGTAAAATATTTCTATTAGGTTTACTGATCACATTTGAAAAGTAATATATTTATGACTTTATTTTCAATTTCATTATGTTCACGTTAGAAAATTATCACTAGATAAAAAAGAAATCTACAATACCATATTTATTACCAACGATCTGTTTTACTTGGTTCTAGTAAGAAGTTTTCATGTTATCGACAATCGATAAAATAGTCAATTTTTTATTATCAACCTCTCGTGATAGAATCGTCTGTTTCCTTTGATATTCACTGTCGGTAATATCACTCCCATAAAAATCAATTTTTATTTATCATACACATTTAACAATTATTTATTAATTTTAATAATCTTTCACATAGCGGATCGAAGAAAATCTTTTTGGCGATTCATAAATTTGCTCGTTATCAATCTCTCTATTTCTTTGATTTATCATTTATTAATACGGCATAATTTAAAATATTCTATAAAAGTACTTGTCGTATTCGTTAGATATTTAATTTTATAAATACACTTCAATTACATTCGATGTTTTTATCTATTTATACTTACATTAGTCAAACGTAGAAAAGCATTCATCATTTGCTCCAAAAAAAGAAACAGAGAGAGAGAGAGAGAGAGAGAGAGAGAGAGAGAGAGAAGGTGAAAGCTTTTGAAGCTTTTTCAAAAGCGAGCTACTCGTTAGAGACGTGAGCAACCGAATGTGGTCGGAGTGTCGTCGTAAAGAAGGATTTGCAATTAAGGTGCCGTACAGGTTTTCAAGCTACTCGAGTCTCTCTTTTTCACTCTTCTCTCTCTCTCTCTCTCTTACTCTTTCTCTCTCTTTCTCTCTCTCTTTCTTTTTTCTTTTCTTTCTTCTCGGTACTAGTTGGTCTTCAGTGGTTTCGCGCTACGACGGGATAACGAAAGAAGAAGAGCTTGCTAAAAAGCTTTAGCTAAGCAAGGCAAACCGTCGTAGATTAGCGGCGACGCGTTCCAATCATACGCGGCTTGTTTCGCGAAAGCTGCTTAGACTTAACGTTAGACCATGTTGTTAGCAACTAAGATGACTCTCATGGGATTTTACAAACTTTTTCAATGGGATTGTAACAACGTAATATTCCAAAACTTTACGCTGGTTCATCCTTATTGATCATTGAATTAAGGAATACAAAAAAAAAAGAAAGAAAAAAAGAAGCAATAAAAAAAGGATAATTGAAAAATATTTGTAAAAACAAATTTTATTCTACGAAAGAACGATGATATTTTCGATATCGAACGAGCATAAAATAAAAGATAAATTTATAAAAATAATAATTCTATTAATATAAGGCAGTAATTCGGTGTCCATTTTTTTGTTCTTTCTTTCTTTTTTTCTTTCATCCTCCTTCGATTAAAAACCATCAATAATTACATCTATAAACGTCGTCGTTTAATCATATTAACACACTGGCCTATTTTCTGTTTCTCGAGACTGAAAGTGATTAACCGTTTAAAGTCGAAACTGTCCAGCCTCGAAAGAGTCTTATAAAGCACTGTCGTTAATTAAAGGAGGATGGAAAGAGGAAGTGGATGGAACGGTGGGTGGTGAGGGGTTGGCGAGAGAAGGGGGAGATAAAACGAGACAATTCGCAGCTATTCGCGATGTTACACCACTTGATCCTAGACATTGAACGTTTCTAGCTTACTAAGGCCGTACAGGTCGTAGCTTTGTCGAGGACAAGGAACGCTTGCCGAAGCAATTAATTTACCATTTCGGATGGAATTTCGTATGTAAAGTGGTGGTCGGGAGCTTCGGGAGTTCCTTCAGAATCCTTGATAATAATTATGTTCCTCTTCCTCTTGTACATTGTTATATATGCATGCATGTTCCTTTCTATATATATGTGAGATATATATATATATATATATATATATATATATATATATATAGAGAGAGAGAGAGAGAGAGAGAGAGTATGTGGCATTTCGCCAAAGAAGAAACACGTATCGTAGAAAAATTTCAAAGAAGGCGAAGCCAAGTTGGATTTGGTAAAAGGAAATGAAACTGCGTGGCGACGCGGATGAAAATAAATGGCCGAGTATAAGTTTTTTCGAAGTCTTTTATTTAATTTTTTTCTTGGTTTTTTTCTCGTCGTTAAGAACAAACAGATAGGTATTAAATGTTAGAAAGTAAGGTTCTCTTTTGTTAATCTAAATAAATATTTTCTTTGTAATGAATATATGAGAGGGCAAGTGCTTTGTTCTTCGTTGCGTTGTTATTAATGAAATTTTTAAGATCGTATCGAATAATTCTGCAACTTTTTTTTTATCTTCTTCTTTACAATGACATTAATTTACAGATTTTTCGATGGATATCTAATTAGAAAAAAAAAAAAAGAAAAAAAAAGTAGAATGTCTAATGGTCTAGTAAAAAATTTACGTAAATGAAGATATAAGAAAAGAAAAGTGTAAAGAAAATGATAAAGGAAAGTCGAATATTTCGAACGAGAGAAAGAATGCTTTCGTCGACGCAATGTTTTCTCGTCGAGGCTGCTGTAGAAAGGATGTAATTCTCAATGTCGGCATTGACGATAAGTGGAAACGTTTGTTGGTCCTCAGTGCTGAGACGTTGGTGCAAAACATATATGCGATTTCTCTCGGCTGACCAGGACCTCCATGCGATCGACTCGACGGATTTCAAGGCTCTACGTATTTTCTCGTGTTCTTTCACAATCCTACGAATAAAAGAATAAAATTCTATATCAATAGAATTTTTATCATAATATATTAAGAACAATATAATATATTAATAACAATCCATTGTTTGTGTCATATCATTTCTAATGAATTTTCTATTAATCCGATAAGCGATTATAATGGGGATATTTTTATATCTATATTAAGTCTCTTCTCAAAAATGGATTATTATTATTACTATTATTGTTATAACTGATATTATTGTTGTTGTCGTTGTCGAAGCTAATCTTATTGTTGACGTCGTATATTTCCGTCTTTAGAAAAGTTTTCAAGATCTGATACAATAAAACAAGTTTATCTATCTATCTATACCTATCTGTCCTTATCTCTCTTCTCTCTCTCTCTCTCTCTCTCTCCCCCACCTTTCCTTCTCTCTGTTTCTCTCCCTCTCTCTTTCTCTCTCTCCGTTTCTCTCTCTCCTATACTACTCGCTATTATCGATCGATCCTGTATACAGGAGTACACGCGAAAGTTAGAAAGCCGTTTTGCCGCATCCATCCATTGGCTCTCGGCGGCTCTCTCTCGGTGTTGCACTTTCTCGGTTACATCCATTATCAGAGCGGTTAGTAGCTCATTTCGCTTATTACATCACGCGTATACTTGTCCGAAGGTAGTAGTACCGTGACTTCCCTACGAATTTCTCTTTTCTACGAGTTTCATTCTATTCTATTCTGTTCTGTTCTGTTCTCTTCTCTTCTCTTCTCTTCTATTCTATTCTGTTCTACTCTATATCGTAACGGACTCACTCGAAAAAATTTCAACGCTACCGAACTCTCCTATTCTTCCCTCTTAAGAGAAAATTTTTCTACATTTTTCCGTTTCCTCTTAAGGGATTCTATTTCGCGAATGGTCCTTCTCGTCCATACTGAGAGGCGTCTCATTGAACGGCATTTCTTATCCGATATCCTTCCACTCTTCTTCGATAGACGAGCGAAAACGAAAATACGAGTTTTCGAGAAGAAGAGAATATTTGTTTGTGTGTATATGCTCGCGTGTGTGGATGTATGTGCGTACGTGCGTGTGGGTGTGTCTGTGCGACGATGAAAATTCGAGTTGTTTTTTTTTGTCTACCCTCAAAAGAGATTTTTTTGAAAAACTTTTCTCGTTGCGGCAACACCAGCTTTATGAGCAACCAAGAGAAAGAGAGAGAGAGGGAGAATGAGAGTGAAATAGGTAGTTCTTTTCCATCGAGAAACGAGTTCCCTTCTTCCGCTTCGATATTTCTTTTTCCTTGCTTCCCATTTCGTATGTACTAGTCGGCATTGTTATAGGTATAGTTATTCGTAAGTTTTAAAAATATTTTTTATACGCCAATGCCTAATTTTCAATACTCATGAATAATTTTGTATTATTATTTCTTTTTCTTAGTAATCTTATCTATCCAATATTTTATATCGAACAATCCGTGTTAACGAAATTCTGATTATTTTTGTTTTGTTTTTTTATTACTTCATTATATGTAAACATTATATTTTTATTAAGAAAAAGAGAGAGAGAGAGAGAGAGAGAGAGAGAGAGAGAGAGGTGTTTGGTAAATTTTTCTGTCGATTGAAAATCCACCTTAATCATCTTAAGATACTTGCGTTTGTTGGAAAATTTTACCCTCGAGAATAATGTCAAGGATATTGGATCGTTCAGAGAAGATTGTTCGTGGCTCTGCTTTAATCGCGAAATCGTGGAAATAACGAAATTTTCAACTTTGACCTTTTCGAAAATGTCGGAGAATATTCAAAGTACCGTAATAGATATACATTTACGGTCTATGTTTCGGAGTAACTATTTTTAATTTGCAGAATAATTGATAAATTGCATGTAATTAAATATTTTTCCCTACGAAAGAAAGTAGTTGTACTTGAAAGAATTATTAAGTGAATGTAATCGAATGCAATTCTTTTTGTTCAATTCTAAATGATTACAAATTAATGAAGCATGATTGAAGGACGAATTGTTTGAAATATATATTTGCGAAAGATTTACGAATATCATCGAAAACAAGAATAATTTTACTATTGATTATACGTACGTCTCATAAACGATTGATTTAACATGATACCAGATAGAAAAATCCATTGTAATCATATCTGAGAAACGTCCAGTGGTTTCAATTTAATGATTTCGAAAATGTTATTTCATTTGAATAATTTCAAAGATTTAACTCGAAATATGTTGTACCATTATCGATAATAAAGTCAATTAAAAGTTTTTACTTTCGTCGTATTATTTCGATTTGAAAACTACTTTATTACGAAGAAGTGTTTAATTACATGGGCTCGATCGTATTTGAAAAGTAAAAAATAATTATTCCGCAACATCCTGTATAATTGATATATTCTGACAGTATCATTAATTAAATCAATTCAAATTTGATCGATTCCAATAGGACACTCTGTATGTTAACATGTATATTGTATACAATAAGAAGAAAGCAACGTTTAAATTCTATCTTTTCTCTCTCTCTCTCTCTTTTTTTTTAGTTTTTTTTTTTCTTTAATACATAAAACGCATGCTGCTGTGTTACTTACGTATATACGATGGATCAAAATTAAAAACAAAATTTTTCATGAAATCTTGTTATTGATATTAATAAAATTAGATCGATTAAAAGTGATATACTATATATTCTGATATTAAAAAAGATGAAGGGAGGAAAAGCATTTAAATACTTTTTTTTTATTTTCTCTCTCTCTCTCCCTCCCTCTCTCTCTCTCCTTCTCATTTTAGTGGTACATCAAACGCTCGAACAGGTGCATATCAAAAGCTTTCTCCACGAGTGAGCTTCAAAGGAGTCCGAAGGCTGGCGAACGATATAGTTAAAAACATCGCGATTACGTTACACACATATATACTTTCGTACCTTTGCTTTCCGTTACATAGTCCGACAATCGTGTCGCACAAAATCGATGGTAACCATTCAAGAAAAAGTACTACTGTCCAATGTAGCCATGCGATAGTTGTTATTCCACGAATTCCAAACGTCGGGTATGGAAACTTTTTAGTAGCCCATTGACCTTTCTCAATAAGGTCACCCCATGTGCAACCGATCGTCGCAGTATTGTACACAACAGCACCGACGTCTTTTGGTCTAGAAAAAAAAAAAAATTATATAAAAAGATTCATTACAAGTAACTAGATATTTACCAATATAGGTATTTGAGAATTAATTTTAATGGAATATTTAATAATCATCGGCTGAGATAATCTGATTAACAAATTATTAAGATGATATTGCATTAATATTATTATTATTATTATTAGATTAGATCAGATGAATGGATTATTATCAAAAATATTTATTATCACGATTATTTATCCCTCTTCGAAGCTATTTTCGTGAAATTTCGTGCGAATAATCGAAACTCGTTGATTAAATTGATCGAAGAAAAAAATCACGATAGTAGCTACACGTATCGACTTTTTTGTCTCTATCCCTTTTTCAATTTTTTTTTATTTTGCTTTTTTTTTGTGCGCTTTTCTTTCTTTTTTTTTTTAACATTCCTCTCTATCTTTTTTCCTTCTTTTAAATTCGTAAAAACGTTCGACAAAAAGCTGACGCGTTAAATGGCTTTTCGCAGGATAGAAATAGCAAAGTTCTCTTCTCCCTCTCTCTTTCTATTTTGGGTGAGGGATGATATCGGTTACTCGGGAATTTTTCGTTCGTGCGATTAGTTTCCGTTCCTTCGTCGTCGTCTAGTAACGTTAGTCTCATACGGCTTTAAAAGGAAATACCTAAGTACATATAGGGTTCTAGAGATATCTCTTTTAGAGGTCGAATGCAATCAGCTTATGCGAGGTTCAGTCGCTCGGAAATACTTTAGAGAGAGAGAGAACGAGAGAGAAAGAGAAAGATAGAGAGACACACAGAGAGAGAGAGAGAGAGAGAGAGAGAGAGAGAGAGAGAGAGAGAGAGATGGTATGTACAAGACCTACAGGTTGAAATTGCTAGCAAACGTAAGGTTTTTAGTCCTGAGAGCCAGTAAAACTCTGGCTCAGCCTTCGTCTCTACTTCGTTTCTTTTCGATTGCTGCCGTCGTCCTCGCTCGCTCGTTCGTTCGTTCGTTCGTTCGTTCGTTCGTTCGTTTCTACGACGACTTAAATAAAAGCTTAAAGGGTAGTAGGTTCATGTCGTTTCAACGGAATTCCATGTTTGTTCGATTTTCGATAAATTACGTTGAAAAACGCTCCTGCTGTTAGCCATTTCTACAGTCTATCTCTCGACAAATATACATACATACATATATGTACATGTATGTATGTATGTATGTATGTATGTATGTATGTATGTATGTATGTATGTATGTATATGTATGTGTAAGTGTACGTGTAAAATCGTTAATGCGATAGTGGTGGTTAGCTCGGCGAGAAGCATTTAATTAATATCTGGAAAATGATGATTTAAATAACGCCGCAATTCGCTCCCTTCGATGCCTTTACTCGGGTTTAACTCGAGGGGAACATCATTTCGCGAAATTAAACGTTTATAATCGGAAACGTATATAAAGGGTTCCTTTCGATTATTTCCGATCCGAATATTTTTTTTTTCCTCCTAAATACGATTTCTTTTTTCTTTTTTTTTCTTTTTATTCGTTCCTTTTTTTCTTTTTATATCAATGAATTCTTATTTAGAATAATAATGTTAAATATTCGGGAAGAGGAAAAGAAAAAAACAACCATAATTATCGTAATTGTAAAACAACACATGTTTTTGCATTGAAATTATATGAAATTTATTAACTTTATTGTAATTTTATTAATTTTTATAGACAAATTTAAAGAAAGAAAACAAAGGAACAAAAAATCTGAGGCGACTTTTCAACACGTGATATTTGAATAAATTAACTCTCAATTGCATGCATGTGTATAAATATATATATATATATCTTGTGAATTTAATAATACAAAAGATGTTACATTCTGGACATTTTTTATCTCATTCACAAGTTATATGTATTATATAATATTATACACTTTATGATTCTACAGTTACTAGTGTAATATAATTTTTTTTGGGATGGGAAAAAATTAAATAGAAGGAAATAAAAAACTCATACATAGAAAGAATTCGTTTAACACGAGCATAAATGAATCATCCTAATGTTTCATCTTCTCTCTCTCTTTTTTCTTTCATGTATGTATAAATAATACACGCGCGCACGCACATGCAAATAATTTACAAGTCTCTTGCAAAAATTTGTTTCATTCACAAAAAAGAAAAGAAAAAAAAAAAGAAATCAAAGATATAGATAAAAACAGACAATATAATATTTATTACCGTTGAGCTCTTTCCCAAGCAGCTGCAATCAGCGTGTTGCTGGCGATATCGATGGGTGTTAATTCAGCAGATTTTTGAGCATCACCTAGGACGTATCCAGCACCAACCATAAGTGCGGTTGTTCCTTTGACTTCTTCGACGTGACCTTGCATTGGTTCTTGAAGTGGTGGCCCAAGAAGGGCTACGCGTATCAGTGCGAGTGGTATATTTGGTATATGTTCGTTTTGTAAACATTCGTTGATTCGTCCTTTGTGCCTAAAGATGGTCGATGCAGCTGCTAATGTCTCTAATTTTGGCAATTCTTCCGAAAATTGAAATACCGCGTCGTGCGGACCAGTAGCATGAAAAACTATGCTAACCTTCTTCTTCATTCTTTCCCTCTCTTCGTTAGTTATCCCAAGATCGTCATAAATCAAATTACCTTCGTAAATTGTTACCCTTGAAATAGCATCAGGATCCTCTTCTCGTAGTCTCTCGTATCTGTTTCGTGTAGATAAAAATATCTTTTATATATTTACATATGCATTTATATATGTTATTCGTTATTATATTAAAGTTTACTTCATTGTGTTATTAGTAGAGCGATAATTTTTGTTTTTTTTTGTCTGGAAACAAATTGTAAGTATTTCAGTTAACTCTAATTTCAAGCACATTATCGTCCGGTTTCTTTTTTTCATTTCGAAATAATCATAATTATGACGTACGCACTTTGATATTTTTGTGTTTCTTATGAAATAAGATCGAATGGATAAAACGTACTAATATAAATTTTAATCGAATCAAAACCGAAATCTCTTTATGCATCATTTATAACTGTGAGATGTATTACGTTAAATTAACTATAGTAAATGCATTTGGAAATTTTTTTATATTGAATAAAATTGCAGAAGTAGGTATATTTATAACATTTTATAAGATATGTGAGAAATTAAACGAATGAAAGTAGAAAAATGAAAAAAGGAAAACAAAAAGAGAAAAAGCAAAGAAAGTAAATAAATAAATAAATAAAGTAAAAGGGCACTGAGGAATACGTGGAAAAGGACGAAATTCAGGCGAGAAAGCAGTTCATAATTATCTCAAAGTGCGAGAACGTGAACGTGTTAATGAAAATAAATCTGAGATTAGTGAGACCGAGAGAAAGAGAGGGAAAGAGAGAGAGAGGGGGTATGGGAGAGAGGGGGAGGGAGGGAGGGAGGGAGAGAGAGAAAGAGAGAGAACGCTTCCGGGTGTGTTTAGTAGAGCAGTGAGTCTCGCTTCACGTGTTTCACGATTCCACCTGGCTCGTTACGATGAACGATCACGTACGTATATACATATACATATATATATATATATATACATATACACATATACTCGCAATATAGCAATCTAATTTATATATATATGTATGGGTGCGTGTGTGTTTGTAGGGGGTGTGTAGATCTTCGTGCCTGTTTCGATCTCAAGTAGCATCAAATATACTCCTACCCCTTTCCATTAATTCTTCCAACACATTTGTGAACGTCTAAAGGTTTTCTTTTTTTTTTTTTTGTTACGAAATGATGGTTGTTTATCACTGATGTCATTCGAACGATAATGGTAATGACGATTCAACTATCGGACGATTAGTATGCGAGATAACTTGTCAGGTTGTTTATAGTTTCCGTACTAACGATAAGTATACAATAATTTATTTTATATATATATATATATATATATATATATATATTCGTACTCGAGCGAAAATCATTTAATCATTTGTAATTGAAAAAAAAAGAAGAAAAAAGAAAAAAGAGAGAAAGAGAAAAGAGAAAGGAAAGAATTTATACCATGTAAAATTCGTAGTTGCTATATAAATTAAATTTAGAAGACATTAATCTCCTGATATGGTGGAAAGGAAAAAAGAATTTTAATTATGGCAAATAAATGTGATATATATAGTTATAATGTAAAATTTGTAATATAACTTAAATCCAACAAACACATTAATCTTTCGGATATGATTTTATGGCAACGAGAAGAAAAAAGATCGAAAACAAAAGAATTTTAATTATGATCAAAAGAATGATACAGCTGTAATGCAAAATTTTACAGTACAACTTAAATTTAGGAAACATTAATCTTCGGATATATGAAGAATAAATGAAGAATTAATTAATAACTTTATGTGGCGAGGAAACAAATTAAAGAAAAAAAAAAATTCAATTCGGATAAAAAAAAATATATATATATAATGTAAACAATTTGTAACATAAATTTATAATTTAATTTAATAAATTTCGGAAACATTAATCCTCGATTCTGAACGGACAATTAATTTTATGGCGAAAGAAATGAAACGAAAAAAAAAAAAAAGAAATAAATAAATAAATAAAAAAGAAAATAAAAGAATACACATTGGCATACATATTGCATAGTGCATATGTGTGCAAAGTCACAATTTTATCGCGTTGAGATCGTTTATGAGTAAATGGATAAATGAATTGGAAGTTTCCTTTTTTGTTTTTCTTCTCTTTTTCTTTTTTTTCTCTCTTTTTCTTTTTTTTTTCTCCTTTCATCGTTCAGCGAACTAAACGAACGATCAGCTTCTCGCGTTAGGGACGTTTATCTCTCTCCTTTTTTCCCTAGCACGTTCAATGACGTGACTCTGGAAACAGTGTAAAGGAAGTAAGGGGCAAATGGGAGGGAAGAGGGAAGGGGTAGAAGGGGGGTGTGGGCGGGGTCAAGAGGACGGAGCGAGGAAAAAGAAAATAAACAAAGGAAAAAAAAACAAGTGAGAAAAAAAAATTGGTCAACGTATCGAGAGAATTTCCTTCTTTTCTATTGCGATAGAGATAGATCGTTTGCACGTTTCGTGAAACATTGGAGATCGATTTTCCCTGTCAAAAATTATGAAAAATGGCGCGAGTTTCTTTCTCCCTGGCGTGGAAAATAAACGAGGACGAAAATTAAATCCTTTTTCTTTTTTTTATGTTTTAGAATATGGATAAGAGGGTGGTGATGAAGAAGAAGGAGGAGGAGGAGGAGGTAGCTGGCGATAAACTGCAAAGGGGAAAGGGTTGAGAAAGAGAAGAGAGGGATAGCAGGGATGAAAGAAGACTGGACGTAGCACAGTACAGACAAATATTTACACGTTTATTTCCATATTCGATATCGAGAAACGAATCGATTGATGTGTGAGAAAGAGAGAGAGAAAATACATGTGGCTCTCGACGAATGAAAAAAAGAATGAAGCCATAACGTATGAAGATGCGAAAGAACGGGAAAACAATGGAACTTCAACGTCGACCGTTCGTTGCATTGTTTTCGTTATCATCGTCCGTACGTACGTGCAAATAAACGATCAATATTGAAAGGACTTATTTTCTTACGACCGGAATTATGCTTATCGCGAACGTCAGTACGTGTTCATATGTATATATGATGTGTATATGTGTATATAAGATATATACGTTGATGCATATGCGTGAACGTATATATGTATATTTTATATATATATATATATATGTGTGTGTGCATGGTGTGTGTATGACGAACAATGAAAAAGATATATATATTATCGTATTAGTCAAAAGAAATTGAATGAAACTAGAATTTGTTAAGTATCATGTCTTTAATTTTCTTTTATGATTTTTTAAAACATTCGTCGTTTTCTTCGCATGTTTTTTTCTTTTTCTTTCTTGTTTGTTTTTAACACGCTGATTTTATCGCGCACGAATGAAAATAAAAAAAAAAAAAAAATTCTTTATAAAGAAGCACCGATACGTAGTATGATCTACGTAAATAATGTATTTTTTATTTTTATTTAGATATTTGTATACAATATCATTTTCTTTTTTTTTTACGGATTAGCTTTTTCTTTTTCTTTCTTTCTCTCTCTCTCTTTTTTTTTTTTTTTTTTTTAAAGAGAATCTTGTTCTTAGAATTTCCCTTCGAAACTTCGCGCGATGGGTTTTTGACGAAAAGAATCCGTTTTAAAGTACCCAGGTGATCCGAAAATCTTCTTAACTCGATCATCCTTGGTAAGATTATTTCGCGTTCTCACAATAAGATTAACTTTGACGTCTGGAAATGTACGAAGTATTTTCTCGAGAAGATTTTGGCCCAATTCACTGGTCACCCCGGTTAACAGTATTTCACGATTTGCGTACCACTCGCGAAGAGACATGTTCGTTGACTGAGAGGACTTGCGAGTATAGTAACTGACTTTCGAATTCTCTAACACATATGCTTATGTGTGATTTTATCTACAATCGTAGTCGTTAGAAAGTTTTTTCCAGACTTGTTTTTCTTTAAAACGTGATACTCTACATATCCTGAAGGAAAGAGAGAGAGAGAGAGAGGGGAGGGGGGGAAACAATTAATAGAATTAAAATAGAAAGAAAGAGAGAAAGAGAAAGAAATTTATTAAAGAGGTCATGCATAGTATTGTAATTTTCCATTATGCTATTAATCAATTTTCTGTTCATTGTATTCTAATTTCTAATCCCTAAATACAGAGAATCTTTAGTGTTAGACATTATTTTTATTGATATTTTATTATCATACTATTATGCATCTTTCTTTAATTTTCCACTTGAGCATTAACAAATTTTCTATTTGTAATCTATTTCTGTACCTGTTATCTAATTTTTTTTCTTTTGTTATTTTCTTTTTTTTTATAGATTCATATCTCTTTAGTATACTTTCTTGTTAGTGTTACTTACTTATTATCTTTATTAGTGTTTTATTCCCTTCAATTGTCCCAGATAAAAGGACGTAATCTTTTCTTATATTTCATTGATTTTATTCCAGTTATAAAGA
This sequence comes from Vespula vulgaris, assembly GCF_905475345.1. Lineage (NCBI taxonomy): Eukaryota > Metazoa > Arthropoda > Insecta > Hymenoptera > Vespidae > Vespula > Vespula vulgaris. Next base: position 4,088,487 of record NC_066595.1, on the reverse strand, counting down.
TCAGCTTCGAATCACTTTGTCCCTATTGTAGATTTCTTGCGCATTAAATTATCAGTTCCTTTAAATGCAAATTTCTAATCAAGATATACGTCTGATAAATTTAAATAAAGGACAGATAACATAAGAAAACAACGTTATCTTGAACTTGAAAAAATTTTGATAGAAATAGCGAGAGATTAAAGTCGATTATCATTATGAAATTTATTCTATATAAAATATGAAAAATATCGTTCGTATTTGTAAACAAATACACGTATATACATACACACATATATATATATATATATATACGTATAGCGACGATTGCGTTCCTTATACATTAAAGCGAAAACGATTGAAATAGGCATAAGTTATTATGCAAATTTATTAACATAACATAAGGGTTGAACGTTGGTAAAATAGTCGGTGTTTGTTTGCTGTTTAAAAAAGTACAAAGATTTCCTTACTTGCATAATGTAAACGCGCTAACGATCGTTAGCATGCTTTTTATATAAGTATACGAAGATAGAACAATATTAATGGTTAGGAAATTTTTTCAATTTTTTTATTTTTATTTTTATTTTTAAACGATACATCGCAATCGTAAATTCTATTGCATACTCTTGGCGTATTTCCATTAGCGACTTTTTCGAGTATATTTTAAATGTATACATAAGTACCTGCGTGTATGTATATATGTATGTATATATGTACGTATGTATTTACGTATACAGAGAGTAACGAAAGGAAAAGTTAATATAGTAGTGTGTTTAGTAGAGATGCTTTGTGCTGTCGACAACATGAACATTTTCTGTAACAACGAATCCTTTTTAATTACCTGTTTGCATTTCTTTTTGCAAATTTTACTAGTAATACATAGCAGAGTAGTACAAACAAGTGGTAATTATCTCTCGTTATTACTATACTTTTTCTCGAATTATGCATTTTAAATCAGATTTTACCCAATTGTAATGCGAGGACAACGATAAAAAAAAAGGGAAGAAAAAAAAAGAACAGAAAAATAAAGAAAAAGTAAAGAAGACAAAACGAAAAGAAAAATCAAAATAAATATATACCTAATAATGTTACATGTTGCGAATGTACATATACGAAAAAGTGAAATTAGACAAAAAAAGAAAATGTGCAAATTATGCATCCCTCTACATATATATTTTTTCTGATTTTTTTTTTGCTTTTTTTGTTAGTTTTAATTTTTTCTTTGTCTTTCTATCGCAATATCACATGTCCCTCGGTAAAATTATGCGTGCCAAGTGAAAGTGTAAAACCGTAAAAAGTTGAAGGACCAACGACCGTCGAATATTGCGCAACGATATTCTATACTTCTATAGTATTACTGACGAGCTACTTGTTGCTGCTTCTCGATTTAATACTCGGTAAGACTCTTGAGTTTCGAAAAGTCTAACTTAAGTAGTGTATCTACAATACCGAAAGATACCGGAGAGGTATGCTTCTAATTATGGTCTACTTAAGATATAACTCTTTGGCGATTCGTTATCGTTAATATATGTAATTATCTATCGAGGCACGTCGATCGTTAAACTTTATACAAGTTGGCTTCGGTTGATTGAGAAACTTTAATTATCCAAGTAACGTGTTGCATTTATTGATGAGAGTTCCTATATGATGCTTTCTAATTAGATTAGATTAACTAATACGTTAGATATAAACGTATGAATATGCAATAGAGTTCAAAAAAAAAAAAGAAAAGAAAGATAACACGAAATATGTTTGAGTGTACATAGATTATTTAGAAATACACCTACGCACGCAAACGTACTGTATTCAATAGTAATTTTCTGTTATTACGAATTACGAAACTCACGTATGTTACATACATATGTAGATACATATGTACATACATACCTGAGCACACTTGAAATGATTGCATTATTAATCGGTATTGCCTAAGCGACTTAGGTCAATAATAACGATTATAAAAAAATGTACTATAACTCATCATTACGTATATTACGAAACATGCGCTCGTTTGAATCTTTTTTCTTTTTTTTTTGTTTTGTTTATTTTGTTTCTTTTCGTTTTTTTTGCCCTCCATGAATCAGCAAGCTTTCTCTTTTATAGCAGTAAACAAATACACCATCTATATTATTTATAAAAACAATATGATACATATATCTATCGCCTTAGTCATGTTCATCCTCTATATCGATGGTTCGCGCGATGGTTTGTTTATTAGTTACCATATCAAAAATTTTCTATACCATGTGTTTTCTATATGGAGATTGCTTTTCAACATTGCCCTTGTTTCGAAAAATAATAGGTTACAAAGAGGCATCGAGGGTATTAAAAAAGGAACTTTGAAAAAAACAAATTTCGAACTACGGATAGGAGGTAATAGGTTGGGTATCGTGATTATGAACATTTTAGATGAAACATTTTAATAATTTTTTTTGTTCCATTATTTGAACGAATAATAATATCGTAATAATATAAAAATATTATTCATATAGGTTGTACTATAATAAATATATTCAATGATATCGACGAGGAAGAAAAATGGTTACAAAAACGTAAAAAAAATGATTACAATTATCTACATGGCTAATTTTTTTTTTTTTACACATTTAACTTACGTTTTTAATCTCGTTCGCCGATGAACGATTTAACTACTTTCGTTATATTTCTTTAGAGTTGTAAATATTAAAGTTACACGATCGTATTCTATATACAGAGTTCAAAAGTTTTTAGATCGTTGAAAACTTTTTAGACGATTTTAAATATTAATTAATTTGAATTACCATTTTACGAGATATTTCAGGACTGCAGTTAGGCTTGTAGTTTTACGGCCTGACGAAAAAGAAAAAGAAAGAAGAAAAAGATTAGCTTAAAGGATTAGATAAAGAAAGGAGCAGTGAAGTCGATTTTTAAAAAATTAAGAAGTCATCCTGTAGGTCATAGTCTCGGATAATCGAAGAGAAAATAAAAAAAGGTTGGAAACGTCGTAAAAGTAAGGGATAAAGAAAGGACTGTATTAAATCGTAGCTTAGGAATGATCAAAGTGGGGTTAGAAAAAGAGGGTGGACCAATGACGTCGACGATCCTATCGAGTAAACTTCTCTTCGTGACAGTTGGTTCGATCGTTTCGACTCTTAATGCATTTTTGATCGTCATGCTCAGAACGCAATGGCCCTTGTTCAAGCTGTACACGTAACCGTAACGGCAGATGCAGTCGAAATGACCGGGCAGATTAATGCAGCTCTCGCCGTCCTCGTACGTGCAATTGTGAATCCCACGGGTACACTCGTTTACGTCGACGCATAGACCAAATCTCGAAGACCACTCGTAACCTGTTTCCGGACACTCGCAGCTAACGTTGATTTGATTCGTTTTAAGGGAAAAAAAATCACGATTCTTTTCACGATCCAACCAGCACTCCCTGCGTCCTGTAAAAAAATCAAATCTCGGTTTAATCATTTCGAATGCTGACCAAAATAATCTTTCTCCTTTCTTTTTTCTTTCTATTATTTTTTTATTCTTTTATTTTTTGTTTATTTTTTTTTTTTAGTTTTTTTCTAAATCTATCCTTCGGAAAAAGAAATTAAATCCTCCTCAAGAGATAATCGAGTTATCTGTGAGCGATTATAACTCTCGTTAATTTACATCTCAGCGTTTAATGATAATCTTAGAAAAAAAGGATGGAATGAAAATGGGAAGAAATTGAAAGACATTAACGTGATATTTTTTTTTTCTCTTTCATTCTTTCTTTTCTTTTTTTCTTTAATCGCAACATCGTCAGATTCCTCGTCGATTTCATTGTCAAAAGGGTTGGTAGAATTGGATGATTAATATTTAATCGATTTGATTCGTACGCGCGTTTATTATTAATGAAAGAAAAAGGTAAAAGAAGGAGAAACTGAAGGAAAAAGAAGAATACTTGTTTGATTCTCAATGTACCTGGAAAGTTCACGGCGTAGCAAGGATTCTGCTTCGACTGGAAACAATCTCTCATGTGCCAGATGTGCTTCATGGGGCAACAGTGATCTGGACAGAAACTGTAGAGAGCGCAAGCGAAAGGTTTTGCATCGTCGGCCCTTGGATCCTTATTACTTGGACCGTATTCGTCGAGACAGTTGGCAAAATTGTCGCAGGATTCACCAAAGTTGGCCAGTTCGTGAACACCCATCATCGTGTACCAACACATGTAATAACTGACGCTGGTACGCCATTGAAAGCGTTCTGGGAAGTGGAACGAAAAATCAATGGAGTTCTCGTATTTTTTCTTTTTCTCTTCTTTTTTTTTATATTCGAAGTTAGAAGGAAAAATTTGAATGAACTCGACGAGAGGAAAAAAAACGTTTTGTTCTTTTGACTGTGACATGTGTAATGGGTCAAAATGTTTTTAGAGGCATGAAAAAAAGAAGGAAAAAAGAAAGAAAACATTAAAAGTAGTCTAAAAAAAGAATATTTTTATAATCGTTGAAAAACATTTAATCCATCGCTTTAGGTCTGCTCCATTAAGAATATATCCCTTACTGATTTTCCAATTAGAATTAACGACGAATAGGATAAATAAAAGTCTTTCGTACGAGTATCGCAATTTATTATCGAATTTTCTTCTCTTTCTCTCTCTTTTTCTTTTTCTTTAATTTCTTCATGGTATTAAAGTAGAATTTTATTTATGACACGAAACAAATGATTCCAAATTATTCGTACCAAGACGTCATACATACATACATACATACATACACACATACATACATACATTCGATTTTCCTTTTGCCATTTGTTTAGAAAAAAAATTTCTTAGGTATTATTGTAATAGGAATACGTAATATTCCCTTTGGAAAATAATGAGAATAGGACGGCGAATTGGCAAAACTCTCTCAGTAGGAAAAAATTTTCTCGTAACTTGCCGATTGGGCCTTGAAAGGGACGCATGGTTAGATTGTCCTGCCTCTGGGCCTCCACGCAGTCCCTTTGAACGTTGAGAATCTGCTCGGTATTGTTTGCCAGATTCCACTTCTGCTCTTTCATGACCGTGACGGTGTCGTCTTCGCGCCTCAGGCCAGTGAGCTTAATGATCCTTCCGAGATATTTCAAACACTCGACAAAGCTCGCTTGGCAGTGTTTGCGTACCTCCCAGTGTACGGATCTCAATGTTGGATTTGGAAATTCCTCATACAAACGACTGCGAACTTCCTCGATGCTCTTGTAATAACGTCGATCATAATCCTTCAAAAGAAAAAAAAAAAAAAAAAGGGAAGAGAAAAAGAACAGAAATAGATAAGTCCAAGTAGATCGATGTAATCCAAAAAAATATATTTCTTTTTTCTTTTTTTTTTTGTTTCTTTTGAAATCTTTCTTAAGTAATTTTATAGGAAAATCGAGTTCGAATGTTTTCGAACAGTTATATTTTACAGTGATTAATTTATAGAATTAGCTTGTTAATGAAACTAATTTATCTATTCTTTTGCATATTATATATATATATATATAAAATTATCATATTAAATTAGAAATGATTATATTACATCATATTGCATTATAGTGAAAAAATGTCAGGAGGATATTTAATATCGTTAGATGTAGATTTTATTAATAATGATACATTAATTAGATGGGATATTGAAATATTATATTTAAGAGTGAACGATTTCGATGTTTATCAAAACGAATTAGATGGATATCAAAGGGAATCTTTCTTAAGATGTTTTACGTTACGAAGAATTGTACAGAAAAGTAGTCGAGTATCTACGAGGAAAGTTCGTTTCAACTTTCACGAGTCCTTCTCTAATTAACAATTTCGAGTGGTTTGAATACAAGGCAAAGTTGTAGTACTTACCTTTCGTGACGTCTTTCCATAAAAGCGACTTAAACGAAATAGCTTATAGGAGACGCTACCTGAAACTTATGAGCTCGAATGAAGTACGCAACGTCCTTTATAACTTCCTTTGCGTCCCAGTTTGGTTCAGGAGACGGGGTAACATCGTCAACGTCCGGTATATCAACTATACTTATATTATGCTGCATAATTTGTTCTGTCACTGGTACAGGACCGACTTCAACGTTATCATCCGTAGTACTCTCTAGTTCGACATTAGTAGTAATACTTTCGACGTAATCAAAATATTTTATTATCATTATAAAAATGAATGAATTTTTAATACGACGTATATTCATCGTTTACGCTAGCAGGTTAGAAAATTGTAAACGTTTGATATATTTCTTATTTTTGATCGTCATTTTTATCGACGAATAATAGATTTTAAACGATTAAGAGAATACCAGGACGGTAAAATCAAATCAATCTATCGTCCATTATTCAAGAGTATATGTTTTCGTGATTGGACGATACAGGATCAAGAGATGATTTTAGATCGGTCCTTCTATTCCTAGATTACGATCTTGCTAAGATAGGATCGTAGGATTTAGTACATGTTTACGATGGACTATGCTTATGTATATTTTATCGTGAGTCGTGAATGAAAATAACGTTTTCGATGTTTACGCCGAAATTATGCTTTATCATTTTATTCTATTAATTTTGTTTGACTGATATGATCGAACGTAATTTTTGTTGATTGATCGAAACGTCAGATAGATTAAGGTAACTTTATATCGATTATCCGAACGAACTGATCTGAAATTAATGCATGATCTGATATTTAATCGTAATATTTTTCGCAATCCAAACGATCTTTTGAAATTTTTAGAACGATACTTCGAAATTCAATGAGAAAAAAATAAATCTTTGTAGTATGTATATCGTTTCTCGTTACTCTCCTCGTCGGTTTAATATAATCCTGCACTTAGTTTATCGTCAGGACAAAAGAATTGGCTCTGATGTTTCATACTAATTTCATGAAAACAAAAATACGTTTTAATCTTTCATAATCGGGAAGCAAAGTTGTTTTTTTTTCATATATATAAAAACTAAACGAAAGCGAAAAAAAGAAAAAGAACAAAATAAGAGAAAAATAAAAGGACTTAAGTATTATATTCCTTCTTTAATCCGCACAGACGACACGAGAGATAAATCCATTTCGAGAATTTTCTTTCCTCTTGTTTTATTTCTTTCAGAGAAAATTTCAACCTGCAATCGTGTTTTCTATAGCATTCTTTTTGTTTTGTTTTGTTTTTCTTTTTTTTTCTTCACACGAAAGATTATAAGCCGAGGATCATGTATTATAGAAAGAAGAGAAAAATATAGTCGCAGAGATTTCTTTGTCCTTGGAGAGAATCGTAAAGTTTTCCGAATATTCGAGCTTAGATAAAGTGGAAGATACGAAAGTAGAGAAGAAGTAATATAAGATGTAATAACAAAAAAATAAAAAACAAGAAAGAGAGAGAGAGAAGTACAGAGTAAGATATAATAAAAAAAAAAAGAGATGTAATAATTCAAAATAATTGGTTGTATGTCGGAAGAATTCTTTAAAAATGTTCTTTTAAGAAACGATTTGTAATATCATTAAATAATACATATAAACAAAGTAGATTATTATTATTATTATATTTGTATATAATATTACGTACTATATCTAATATAGATTTATATAGTATTATGATATATCATGATTATAAATTTATGAAAAGAAAATTTTGTTTTAATTACTTTTATTATTTTTATTGCTGTAATAATTTATCATACTAATATTGCGTCTGCTCTTTATATGTAATATAACTACAATTTATTATTACATTTAATATAAGAAATATATTCTATTTGTATATATATATATATATTATAGTTATATCGTCTATATATCGGATAATATCTAATGTTCTTTTTCTCTCGTGTCACCAAGGAAGAAGATATGAAATTCTTCGGACAATAAAGTGCCCGTCATATCGTTAGACCGTCTAGCTCGAATTACGTGCAAAACCTTAATGCAATTTTCAAAAGAGACGAAGGCAAGAAGTAAAAGGATAGCATGACGGTCAAACGCGATATACGTCGAAGTGATCCAAGATTAATTACCGCATTAAAAGGTACGGAAAAGCTTGTATTAAAACGAGGTTGAAAGTTAGCTCGTCGATTAGCAAGTAAATAAAACGACGTTAAAGAGAGAAAACTTTAATTACTTGCGAATATCGATGAGTGACTAAGGGATATTCGTTCATTTTAAAGCCATACTGAAAATGTCATTAACTTTAATTTTTATTTACCCATTTATAAATACGAACGAATAATTATTAGAAAAAAGAAAGAAAAAATGGAAAAGAAAAAAATAATCATTATTAAGTATTAGAGTTAATCGTGAAATATCGAAAGTCGATTGTACTCAAAATATAATCAAAAATAAATTTTTATTTATTTGCTTGAACGTGAACGAATAATTTTTATCGAAAGAAAAAAAAAAAAGAAGTAATATATACTAAGTATTCGCTGATCATAAAATATCGAAGCGTTAGAAGATCGATCGTCCTAAATATATTATCGAATCGATATTTTATTTATCTATTACGCGAGGGAATGATTATCACGAAAAAGGAAAAAACAGAAAAAATGAATTATTAAATGTTTGCTTATTACAAAATCGTTAGAATTCAAAATGAAGCATAAATATTCGATTGGATTCTATTACTTCGATTATGAATCGAACAAATTTATCGGTCGTTTCTGGATGAATACAAAAATCTAACATTTTCATATCTCCGGACAAAAATTATATATTACTTCTCGTTGTCTCTAAAAAACGCGAAAGAGGGTGCGATGAATCTTACAATGATGGACGCATGATTACCCCCGAATACGAGATTTTAAACCTTCGCAGACTTATATATACTTTGAAAGCTTGCTTGTAAAATGTTGTGGAAGAGTGGAAAAAGGGTTTTTGGAGATGGAGAAAGAGAAGCAGAGAGAGAGAGAGAGAGAGAGAGAGAGGAGAGAGAGAGGGAGAGACAAAAAAAGAAGAAGAAAAGAAAAAAAAACTGAGCGAAAGTTCAGTGAAAGACTGTGAAAATAACTCGAAAGGGGAGTTCCAGGCGAGTGACTTTTTCGTTCCTCGCAACTATTTTTGCAGTCTCATTTCCTAGGGTGTGTTCGGATCAACGAGATCCTTGTTTTGTACGTTGTAAAAATAGACTTCATTTAGAAATGATGTTAGAAAGAATCGCCTAAAGCTATTTTACTGCAACTCCGAAAGGAAAGGTGTCGTTTTTATGTTATTTATAAAAATAGAAAGAGGAATCTTAAGTGTAATTAAATGAAATTAGTGACTTTTTCGTTCTTCGTGAGTATTTTTTGCAGTTTCATTTCTTAGGATGCGTTCGGATCAACGAGATTCTTTTGTACGCTGTAAAAATAGACTTCATTTAGAAATGATGTTAGAAATAATCGCCTAAAGCAATTTTGCTGCAACTTCGAAAGGAAAGGTGTCGTTTTTATGTAATTCGTTTTTATGTTATTCGTAAGAATAGAAAGAGGAATCTTAAATGTAATTAAATAGAATTAGCTTATATATACATATCTAGAAAAGAGAAAGATATAGAAAAAGACAAGAAGAAAGAGAGAACTTGAAAATAACTTTGCTCCCTTCATAAAGAACAAAAAACAAATCTGGTTGCTACTAATAATTAATTTTCGAAATTAAAGGATAAAATTTTATGATGAATAATATACGAGTAACGTCGCGACAAAAAAAAAAAAAAAATTCGCCGAAATCGTAATAAAATGGAAAGGAAGAGTTTATAGCAGGTAGGTGTAAGTGAGCGAGGGACAAGGTGTAAGTGAGTGAGAGAGAGGTTTAGTAAAAACGGAGATAGAAACGGCGTTACATTCTAAGTTTTAGATTCTATAGGGTGTACAGGTTGGTTGGTACGTGCGCGACGACATGTACGTGTTATTTCACGTAGGAAGTGCCTGGCGGATGAGCATGACTTCTATGGGATGTCGCGCCCCTCTAGTATTTTGTCGGATATTAATGGAAGGCAGCTTGATAAATGAGCTGGTCGTGGAAGGCACGCGAAAAGATAGAAAGGGTGGAGAGGGCGAGGAGAGAGGGAGAGTCCGAAGGGAAACTAGTCTTCTCTTCGTCCTACTAGTCCTCCCCGTTTCAACCCCTTAACTTCAACCCCTTTCTACCTATCTACTACTAGGTATCCTCTTTTACTCGGGTGTACCGCCTCCAGGCTTTAAAGAGAAAGATTCCAGACTCATACTGGCAATCCGCATTGCGTATGCACCCGCATCTAGATTCGACCTCGTATTTGGAAATTCTCGCGCTTGTTTTTTTTCTTTTCTTTTCTTTTTTTTCTCTCTCTTGTTTTTTTTTATTCAGTTCTTTTCTATTCTTTTTCTTCTTCGTCTTCGTCTTCGTCTTCATCTATTTCTTCTTCTTCATCGTTTTCTCCTTCTCTTTATCTTGTCTCTTCCATTATTCTTCTTTTCTTTTTTTTTTCTTTCTTTTTCCTTCTTCTTTCCGTCGTTCTTTCATGGCGAATATAGAGGAAAGAGAATCACTCGAGTTTGCGTCGTTCTTGGTAACTGACAGACAGGATCTCTCTCGTACAATCTTGATTCACCAACGAAAATCGAGTAAAATTTTACCCTCTCTAACTCAATTTTCTCTTCCTTCTCTTTTTTGTCTTTTGTCTTTTTCTTTTCAGTTTTTTTTCTTTTCTACTTCTTCTTCTTCTTCTTTTTTCTATCTCTTTCCTGATGTGATACTTAAATGTTTAGTTAATGTAATTAGTTATATTACTATATGTAATTATATTATATTATAATTATTTTAAAGTATACATTATTATGTATAAGTAATATTAAATTAACACTACTGTTTGTTTTTATTATAAAAGTGAAAATAATTAAGATTAATAACAATACGTCATCGTGTTTTTATTATAAAAATGTTATGAATTGGTATGACAATTTTTGTGTTTATTTTTCTTATAAAAATGATAAATAGCATCGTTATTAAAAATTTCTGATTTTTAATGGCGCGATCTTTTGGCGTAATACATTATAAAAACCTAGTATAAAGTTTTATATTTCATAGTAAAACTTTATATCGTGTTGTTACTATTTAACACCTACGTACTAAGTAATTTTATTCTCAATACAATAAAATAACACACACACACACACATATATAATATATGTGTATATATGTCACGAGTGTATGATTTCAAAAGTGACAAATCGTTATAAAGAGTTAATTCTTTTGTACACTCTTTTTTTTATTAATATTACTATTATTATATAAATACGAGTAGGTATCACTTTTCTCAAACGTTTCCAAATTCTCGTCACGTTCGATACGATGTAACAAATGTTTACAAATTTTCGTACAATTTCGATAAAAATGTTTTATGTTGCACGTATTTTTTTTCATAGAGAAAGATAGATAAATAGACAGATAGAGAGAAACAGAAAGAGAGAGAGGGAGAGGGAGAGAGAGAGAGAGAGAGAGAGAGAGAGAGAGAGAGAGAGAGTAAAAAAGAGAAAAGAGAAGAGATGAAAAGAGAAGAGATCGAGTAGTTTCGTTCTCTTGACGTTATCCCAAGAAGTTTCGTGAGTTCATAACCAACGAAACGTAATTTTGGCGTGGTAATACATAGATATATACGTAGATACGTAACTCGCGAGACTGCATGAAGTCCCTTCCGAAATACGTTACATTATGTAGCATCAACAAATTAAATCTCGGATATGCGCGCTCTCTCTCTCTCTCTCTTTCTCTCTAGTATGTCGACCTAATTCGTCCAACGAGACTTTAACGTAACCGGTGAACTTCAACCTATGTAAAACGTCTATCATCTCTACCGGTTTCACGTCATTGTTGGAATCTGAATTCGTCTTGCGGAGGAAAACCAATTTTGCTTTCATTTTAAATTTAACAATTTGTTCGTGAGAAAGCAACGTGTTTCTATTACACACACACACACATATATATATATATATACATATATACATATCAATCCTATATATATCAATATATGTAGACATATATACATGTGTATATATTTGTGTGTTTGTTCGTGTATGTATTTATAAACCTTTATCAGACTGCATCAAAGTTAAAAAAGAAAAAAATACATATATACATGCAAAAATAATATAAAGTAAAAAATCGAAAAACGAAAGAGATCGTCGAGTGATTAGTAACGAATAAATCATGACTCGATTCGCCTGTATTTTACGAAGGTACGAAGGATCTCTTTTGTCCAACGATAAGCAACGTTTCACTGGAAAGGATTAAAAGAGAATTATATCGCAATACCGTGGGGGTACCTGGTAGAGTTGCTATTTAAAAAAAAAAAAAAAAAAAAAGAAAAAGAAAAAGAAAAAGAAAAAGAAAAAAGAAAAAAATAGAAAGAAAGAAAGGAAGGAAGAAAAGAAAAAAAGAGAGAAAAAAAAAGAAAGCAACAAAAAAGGGGGTGGGGAAAAGGGAGAAGAAAAGAAAGAAAAAAAAGAGAAAGAGAGATAGAAAGAAAGAGAGAGAGAGAGAGTGAGAGGGGGGGGAGAGAGAAAAAGAGAGATAAAAAAGTGGGTAGTAGTATCAGCCTCGATCGTGCAGCTTGGACACAGTAGCGGTTACGTAATGAACTTTTCGCGTGAGCACGCATCGCACCTTTTTTAATACCGAGCACGTTTCAACGCGTTTATATGTATCTATGTATATACGTATGTACGTATGTACGTACGTTTCTACGTACATATATACATATATGTTGGTATATATCACATAAACATAGAAAGCAATGTGTTTCTATGTGTACGTTGGCTGCGTGTGAAAAGAATTCAAGCGGAATGTGTGCGAGAAGCTTTATTACGCTCCTCCCACCACCCCTTCACTTTCCACCCTCACCAACATCGAAAGAGAACGAGAATGAGAGCGAGCGAGAAAGAGAGGGAGAGGGAGAGAAAGAGAGAGAGAGAGAGAGAGAGATTCGGTCACGGAAATGTTTTTAATGCCAGCCACGTTCGTTCCGTCCGCTAATTACGGCCGGCAATAAGCAAGACAAGTACATTAAGCCGAGCTTCTACTTGGTGTGCCGTCGAAGTTACACGCAAAACTCTTGATTTTCGCTTCTTTCCATTCAATGAAAACGTAAAACACCGTATGCCGGAATAATAGATAATTTTATCCCCGCTTAAAGTCCCAAAATATTTCAGCCGGGATTAGCTATTTTCTTATCGAGCCGGTTGACGGTTTTTTTTTGCTTTTTTTTTTTGAAAATCAATCGTATTTGTTACTAATGTTTTTTTTTTGTGATTCGATGGATTCGTAATGATTTTAGAGACATAGTTATAGTTAATTTTTATGATATTCTCTCTCTCTCTCTCTCTCTTTCTCTCTATATATGTATTTATATATTTATCTTTTATATAATATATTTATATTCTTTGAAAACGTGATATTAAGTTAGTAGAATGCACCATTCACCTTTTGTTTTTTGGAAAAAATAATTTTCATACGTTGGAAGATCTGAGAAGAAAGACCAATTACTCTCAAGAGAGTTAGATATAGATAGTAGAGGAGTACATTAATTGTATAAGTTGGCCAATATCTCACGAACTTAATAATAATGATCGAGAGTGCTGAACCACCGAGAACCGTCGTAGCAACGTGTGTCCGCAATGAATTTAATAGACATTTTCGTTTCCATTTTCTCCGCTCGTTTAATCTCGGCGCGTTCATTAAAACGTTTTTGCGATGGGGGGACGGAAAAAGAGAGATAGATAGACCGAGAGATAGACAGACAGACAGACAGTCAGACAGACAGATAAAACGAGATAGGGAGATAAAGAGATAGAAACAGAGAGAAAGAGAGAGAGAGAGAAAGTGAGTTGGTTTTAGAATATATGAATAAGAGAAGGAGAATCTCTGGAAATTAATCAACGAATCATCCAAGTTCGATATGAACGTGTATCGAATTTTTAACGATTATTATCATTCGTTATGGAGGAAAATATTTCTGGCACGTGCATGTTAATTAACGTCAAAACGAGAGAGAGCGAGAGAGAGAGAGAGAGAGAGAGAGAGAGAGAGAGAGAGAGAGAAAAGAGAGAGAAAGAGAGAGAAAGAGGAAGAAGACGAGCTTCCATTGAAATTCTGTAGCAGCGTTGCTCATTTTCAAGTTAATTATGTACTCGAAACGATCCGGAACGATGCCTTGACTCCCGATTTACACGTTAATCGCGTTTCACTCGTGTATCGAACCGAGCCTTGGATAATTATCGATGCGAACGGGTAAACAACTGTGTGAAAGAGACAGAGACAGGCATGGAGAGAGATAGAGAGAGAGCGAGAGAGAGAGAGAGTGTGTGTGTGTGTGTGTGTGTGTATGTGTTTGTGGGAGAGATAGATCGCATAGAGAGACAGAGATAGATCGCAGAATGAAAAGTATCACCGAGGTTTTACCGAGTCGTCGACGTTAACGAGTCGTTTAACGTTAAATCGTTAGAGATGCGAAGTTAACGTTTCAGGAAAGATACACGGACAAGGTTAGAATGTTCGTAGGAACAAAGACGGAAGTTGGTAGTATTGGAATCCTGACATTGTTAAGTGGGATTCCGTAGTTATTAATTGGACTTGGAATTAATCCCACACCCGATGTTGGTGCGCGCCCTCAATACGAACCACCTGAAAACTTGATTAGTATTCCCTCGAGCGCCGCGAACACGCTGATGGTGAATTTCTGGGAATAGTTCGGTATCGATCTACGTACCTAGCACCCTATCTATCTCTCCCTCTTTCCCTCTCTCCTTCTCTCCCTCCTTTCTCTCTCTCTCTCTCTCTCTCTCTCTCTCTCTCTCCTTTTCCTCTCTCTTTCTATTTCTATCTTTCTCTTTCATTCTATGAAAGCTGCTACTGCGAGAGTGAGAAAGAAAGAAGGATATATATATAGATAGATAGATGGATAGATAGATAGATAGATAGATGGATAGAGATAGAATGAGTGAGAGAGAAGGTGAGTGAAGCTTAAGGGTGGTTGAACGTACTGGCGACAAACAGCGAAGAAAATGCTCGTGGAAGGGATGAGACAGCAGAATTTCCCACTTGTTATGCGTCTGGCAAATGAGACGAACGTTTTGTCGAAACTTATTCTATACATTCCTGATTTCGAGAAGTAAGAGAGATAGGAAAGCAAAGAGAAAGAGAGAAATAGAGAGAGAGAAAGAGAGAGAGAACGATAGAACGATAGAACGAGACGTTTTTGAAGTAGCACCGTATTTGCATTTCATTTGGATGCCAGGCCGACTTTAGGGAGAAAACGAAGTGAGCTCTCGGCGAAAATAGATTTCTTCCTCTCTGATTACTTCCCAGACATACTCCATTAGTTTCCACGAAATTGAATACGGACCTAACCGTCCACCCTCCTTTTATCTCTTTGTTTAGAACGTTTCGAGATTTGCCAGATTTTCCTTCCCCTTCGTGAATTTCTTTTCTTTTCGTTTCTTTTTCTTTTACTTTTCTCTTTTTTTTTTCCTTTTTTTTTCTTTCAATCAATCGATATTTAAAGACCTCCTTCGAATATTTTTTATCTTTTTCCTCCTGGCCGTACCCTTTCTATCTTTCTTTCGTTCGTACTTTTCGTTTCGTTTCGTTTCGTTTCTTTTCTTTTATTTTCATTTTGCTTCACTTTTCTCTCTTCTTTTCTCTTCTCTCTTTGATCGTTTCGCGCTTCGATGTTATCAGAAAGTTAGACGGGTGCTAACATCAAAGCTGGGCTTCTATCCTTCCTTGTTAATTTTCTTCGTACAATAAAAATCATCTTGTACGAGGGTTGCAAACCCTCAAAGCTTCATTCCTTTCGTAATTATCCTGAGCTTCTTGTTAAGATCTACGCGTATGTAATTATATCTGCTAACAGCTCTATCTCTTTCATTCTCTCTCTCTCTCTATCTCTATCTACCTCTCTCTCTCTCTCTCTCTCTCAACATCTCGAAGAAATTCAACACCGTGGATGAACGATTGCTAGGAAAAAGCTTTTGCGCGCTTTCTTTCTCTCTCTCTCTCTCTTTTTTCTTTTTTTCTTTCTTTTTTTTACAAGTCTGTCTTTGTTAAAGGTTCTCATTTAGCGATAGTACGTGAGCATTCCGCTGGTCCACTTTTATCGCCGCGAGAATGTTCGAAGGAAACGAATCGTTGGAATTTTAGAAGCTCGCCCGCTACGTGATGTCTGCTCGTAATCGAGCTATCGATTTTTCTTGACCATTTCATCCAGGATTCTTCAATGATCCGTTTCAAGTACTTACCTTTGGTTCATCGGTCAAAAGAATCGTTTGTATTGTATTTTTCTTTAACATCTGTTTTCTTCGAATTGTATGATAAGGAAAATAAGTATATCGCGATATAATATGACTGAATGCGAACGATGCAATTTAAAATATTCCACTTAATGATATTTTATAGAACGAGTTACGATATCTCAGAAAATTTCTACATTACTTATTGCCCGTAATACAATACTATATTATTTAAAAGATATCTAAACATTTAATATCGAATATTCCAACATTATTTTCATTCGAATCGAATCTATATAAAATGTTTAAATGTCACCATAACATCGAACGATCTTTAACATTTTAAGTTCCTTAATTAAAGATAATTTCCAATGATATTACATAAGTATATTAAAAAATTAAAAACTATTAGAAAAACAAAGGGACAACAAGAATATATATCTATATATACACATTATATAGATATAATAATTACAAAACATTCAAACCATTAATTATCCCGTCAAATCAAACGCACGTATAATATTTTTATATATCGTATTATCACCGATCTCTAATTTCTAATGAGCCACTTAAACAAATTAACAACTAACGCTATCGGATCCTCGAATCTCTCTCTAACTCTATATTAAACTTGTAAAACCGCAAACAGTCATCGAAGAAGTTCACTCGGTTTTAGAACTGATCAGAAGTTGGGAGGAAAATTTCTTAGAGACATCCTACGTCTTAAAGGAGGGCAGTCAAGAGTTGAAGGAGGATAGGAAATGTAAATGGTGTGCTTCATTAGCGTTCCTCGCAATCGGCCTGACAAGGACGCTTCTCTTCTCTTCTCATCCATGGATATCCTTGCTGGTAATCGGGCCTTACGTCTTCGACGATGTCACGAGGCGGTTCCCTCGAGATAGTTAATGAGAAAGAGAGAGATAGAAATGGAGAGAGATAGATAGAGAGAGAGAGAGAGAGAGAGAGAGAGAGAGAGAGAGAGAGAGAGAGAGAAATAGGGAGAGATAGAAATACAGAGATGGAGAGGGAAAGAGAGAGAGAGTAAGAATCCTTACCGCGGACGGAAATACGTAGCCGTCTCTCGGATGATTAAGATTTTCGTTAATCTCCTTAGCTCCGCAACGTAGATCCTTCCACGTCGTAGTCATGCTTTTCTCGAGCTTTCGCAAGCTTCCGTAAGGCGATTTCATATCGCGATCGTACCGAGACGTTAACGAGTATCGCGTGTTACGCGTTTATGAGTAACGAGACGAGTTGAAAGTAAATTGCGAAATCGCGAGCTTCCCTCGAAGTTCTCTTTCTCTTGTGTACATATGTGTGCGTGTGTGTATATGTTTATATCTCTGTGTGTGTGTGTGAAAGAGAGAGAGAAAGAGAGAGAGAGAGAGAGAAGATTACGGAGTACTAATTATATGTACCGAGTATTTGAACAAGTATTTTCTAAGAGAACCGACATTTTCTTATTATTTCATATTCTCTAAGATCTATGGATCGTTATATTGAATTAACCCGATTTTTATAATGTTTTATATAAAATGTTATATATGTATTCTTTTCTAAGATATATTTATTTTCTATATTTTATTTATTGATTTTATATATATACGTATATTTAGGGAGGGAGAGAGAGATGTATCGATCTTTGCGGTCGACTAATTACACGTATCGATTATTTGAACAAGCTTATTTTGTAAGAGTATCGACGTTTTCTTATAATTATTTGACATATCCCTTTTAAAAGAAAACTTAATTAAATTCTTTATCGATTTCCTAATAATAATAAGTTTTATTTTCGCATTTCTACAGAAAAAAAATGATATATTTATATATATTATTTGTTTTTCGAATATTTTGTTAACTAACTTTCTGATAATTTATGATAAATTAATGCATGGTTTTTCTTTCTTTTTTTTTCTTTAATCTTTATTATTCTTTGAGTTATTCAGTTATTGTTCACAAATCTATCTTTCTTTTGATTTTGATTTTTTTTTATTTTTGGAAATTTTTGTCACACTCCATAGATATAATATAATACTTCACGAGGAAAATATAACATGGAAATCACTCATGGTGGAATATCGATAGCCGTACCTAAGTACTTACTTACTTTCCGAGAACAGTTCGACGGAGTAAAATATGGAATATCCGATTCGCTCTGCCTACTTCATATCCTTGCAAGCGCCCTTTCTTTCGAGCTTTTAAATCGTTCGATAATGCAATTCCATTACGATTTTCTTTCGCGCTCGCTCGGAGCTCGCGCTCTCACTACAGCAAAATTTCATTTTCTTCGACGTTCTCGTCATCCTTTCATGTAGAACGCTCGATCGGCGACACGACTTCGATTTGATTCGATTCAATACGATCCGGAATCTAAACGAAAAAGGCAAAAATAATTTCATACGCGGGAGTATAATAATTAAAGGTTATAACTCAAAATATTTTTTTTCTCCTTAAAAATTACCTTCAAAATGAACGATTACAAATTTTTATCTCGGAAATGCGACGTGAGATTTTTCAACAAAATTTATTTATTAATGATTATTTTGTTCTTTCATTAAATATCGAGTATCTTATTTATATACGTATATAAGATAATAATAATAGCAAAATCAATAGTTTTTTAATTAAATAATGGAATGATAGCATTAATGAAATATAAATTGTCTACAATTAAGTGGATTTAAAGAAGAATTTAATAAAATTAGAATTAAAAAAAATTTACTTGTTTTTTAATAAAACATATGGAGGATCTCTTCATTTAACAAAATTTATTAAATTATTATTAAATATAAAATCTATGAATATAATCAGCTTCGGTAGACGCTTATAAATAATTTTATAAAAGTTTCTTATGATATCTTTGTAACTTTCGTCGCTCTTATATCTTATAATAATTTAATAACTCATTTTTATATCTTTATACAATATTTTTACAAAAGTACATTTATATTTTCGGGTATATAATATTTATTATATCTATTTCTTGGCAAATTATTTAAAACTAAGAAGCTTAATATTTCAAATGATACCATCCTTAAATAACTCTTCCTTATATATTATCTACACACACACACACAAACATATGTACATATATAGAACGAGACAGTCGACATATATACCTTAAATAACTTTGACATTAAAAATCGTATCACGTATATATATACACACACATATATTTTCTTGTAAATACATAATCGTTTGTGCATAGACAGTTTCTTACTACTTTTCAAAGCGATTTCGAAAGTGGCCTCGAGAGAACGTCCTACTCGTGGTAACGTGTATTACATATACGATATGTGTACATACACATACACATACACATTGACCACATACATTGACCACATAAATCACGTTCATAGGCGAAGCCTCGGAGCTCTGCATCATGACTAACCGGCCCGTTTTCTGATTTACGATCTGAACTTCGTCCTCCGTCTTATCTTCGTACATATTTTCAAGGAAGAAAAAGGAAAAAAAAATAGAAAAAAGAAAGAAGAAAAATAAAGAAAGAAAAAGAGAAAAAATACACAGAGAGAGAGAGAGAGAGAGTGTGAGAGGAAAGAAGTAAGAGGGTGAGTGAGTATAGTTGCAAAGATGTGGAAGGGATGTTCGGAGTTTTATATAATGCGTATCCTTTCAAGCGTGAAGTAGTATAGACATGGAAAAGAGGATAGCCTCCTTTAAATGCTATACTTGGCTCTCCCTCACTCTCACCCCTTCCTTTTTTTCTCCCTCTCTCTTTCTCAGTTTTTTCTCCCCTTTTTTCTTCTCTCTCTTTCTCTTTCGATAAATATCTACTACTTTACTAATTAAAAAGACTCATTTTTGTGCTTAATTAAAAAGTAATCGCTTTAATTAGCTTGATAATTATTATTCGAACTGAGAAATATTAGATCTATTAATCATTAAACGTAGGATCATACTTCTTTTTTTTTTTTTTTTTTTTGAAGTATCTTGTAATTTCTTTTCTTTTGCTTTTTTTTCTTACTCTCTTTTTTTCCCTTTGTTTTAACAAAAATTAAAAAATCAAAAAAATGTCGTGAAGAATGTTAGGCCCGAGTAATCGTCAAATAGCGATAATTTTCAAGCTCGTCCAATCTGTCGTATAAAACGTCGTCGTCGTCGTCGTCGACGTCATCGTCGTCGTCGTCGTCGTCGTCATAGTGACGGCTTTTCAAAAAAGAAGAAAATCGAATACGATGTCTCTTTTGAAAAAGGAGAAAAGAAAAAATATAGACGACACGATTCACAGGAATAGCCTTATCTTTATGCGCCCGACTATCGTACGTATACGTATGAATGTACATATACAATAACTCTGTATACTCATTTATATATATTTATATCTATATATGTATATATATATGTATATATATATAGCGTCGTAATTAAGAGAAATTGTGTCAGAGTAGTGTCTTTCTCGTTGAATGCAGTCGCACGAAATAATAATGACGTTAGTATTCTCACCCTCTCGGCATCAGTTCTCCTTCTACGAAGTAGTACTGCCTCGAGAGCCAACATGGATACGATCTAGCAGCTCATTCTGTTTCCTTCTCACCAATAGAATTTATTGAATTATGTATCGGAGAAGTCCGGGAAACGGGTGTTTGAACGTAGCAAAGTGATTAAACGAATTACTACGCGCTAACACTTCTCCATCTATCTATCTGTCTTTCTCTCTCTGTCTGTCTCTCTCTCTCTCTCTCTCTCTCTCACACACACACAGACACTAAAGATATTACTACATAATTAATCCAATCGTGGTAGCTAATATACCAACACTATTGCGATATGTATTATATATTCATTATTATAAACATCTCGTCATCGTATAAAATAACATTTCACTATCTATTTATCTATCTATCTATAATGACAAGTGAATATAGGACGAACAAATTGAAAAGGAAATTGTTTTTAAGTAGAATCGAAAGGGAAAAAGACCAAATGACTCGAATTTTTAATGAATTATCATAATACTTTCATCGTCTCGAATTTGTGAAATTTGATACTATTAATATTAATACAAATTGATTTCTATTACGTATTATTTTTTTTTTATATATAATAATAAAATATATTATATCTGAATGATTATGTTTATTAAAAGTATCATAAACTATTGAATTAAATCTGATGTGAAATCATTTTTTATTGTTAAATATTAAAAAAAGTGAATTGTTTCAGTTCTCTCTTTCTTTTCTCTCTCTTGGTATGTGTAATTATGTGAGATTAAAAATATTAATATTCATGTTAACAAATCTCTACGATATCGATTTTTGAGAAGAAAATATATTATTTTTGAATGATAGTCTCACAATAACAAATATCATAGATAATTGAATAAAATGAGATGTAAGATGATCGATTAATTAATTATCGTATATGTCAATGATGTAATCGTACGACAAAATGTAGAAAAACGATTTTCATCATTGAATTTCGTTCTTATCCTATTTAATTTCTTAAGTTTAAGCGACGTTTTCTTATTCGTTAAAAAGGAAAGAAACCATCCCCGATGGAAATGAGCGAAGGCGGTCTTGATTCAATGTTTTATAAGAAGCTTGAGCTTTTTCTTAAGTCGACCTGTATATTTTAAAATATATAATATATATATATATATTATATAATTGTACATACGTGTATAAAAAAGACGTCTATATAAAATGGTTAAGTATCATAAAAAGAAAAATTATATACAATATATAATTTATCCATTTTCAAGCTTATATTTTTATATTTCAAAATGGCAAAATATTAAATTGTCGAATGAAAATCTTTCTCTCTCTCTCTCTTCTTTCTCTTTTGAAAATAATACGAGTCAAAGGAAAATTTTTAAAGTCGATTAATCTTGAAATTTGTACGGTTTTCGAAAGGTTGGCAGTTATTAAAAATAGAGTAAGAAGTAGAGATAGAGATAGAGATAGAAGAAAGAGAAAAAGAGAGAGAGAGATAGAGAAAGAGAGAGAAAAAGGAAGGTAAGAAAATCGAAGAATTCGACGTGGTAAACATGTCACCGCATTTGAAAGCGTGCCACGCGTTTTCCAGGTCGGCGAAAGCTTCTCCTTCTGGTTGTTTCTTTGATATCTCTCACCCTATTTACGTGTTCCCTTTTACCGGATGCCTTTTGAATCGTACTCCGATGCGAAGGTAATACCCCGTTCGATGCTTTCGAGAGAGAGTCATACGATTCTTCAAACGTTTTCATTCCGAAGGACCTTCCTTTACCAACGTCTTCCTTCTCTTTCTTACAATTTTTACTCTATTTTTATTTCACGTCTACTTACTATTAGAAAAGAAGAAAGCTGTGTGATTAGATTATCTAAAAAAAAAGATGTGTGTATATATGTATATATATATACGCATGTATACGTATAGTACATATACATCTTTATAAACGCAAATCAGTTCAATTGCGTTTGACATAAGATCAAAAGAATTTCTATTATTATTGTTATTATTATTATTATTATTATTATTATTATTAAAAAAAATCAAAAAAGAAAAAGAAAATTTACGAGCGTGTATCAAGAAAATATTTATTCGAATGCCAACATCATTACGAAATTTTCATAATCCTTCCTATAGATCATTTTTAACAGAACAAGAGATATATGGATTGCGTTCGTTAAATCTTTAAAACGAATCTATTTGTCAATAAAAAAGTATGTCTATTTTAATGCTATCCATATCCGATATTCATCATGTCGAGATTTTCTAATCCCTTATATAAATCATTCTTCAAAAAGAAAGAAAAAGAGAAAGAACGAAAGAGAAAGAGAGAAAGAGAGAATGAGACGACAGTAACGTCCGAGAATTGATACACGCGTAGAAAACGATCGCGGTTGCTATGAATTATTCAGAATCAAAGAGATTCTCTCTCTCTCTCTCTCTCTCTCTCTCTCTCCCTCTCTTCTGTAACATGAACATTTTTAGGAAAGAAAACGCGTCCTTTGTGCAGGCGATACGTTTCGAATCCTTCCGCTCGAGGAGCTTCTTTCATCCCCCTAACGATGAAACTCGGACCGTAGGAAAAATTGAAACGATATAGATAGATAGAAAGAGAAAGGAAATGGAAAGAGAAAAGGAGAAAGAGAAAGACGAATAGATAGATAGAAGAAGATAAAAAGAGAAAGACGAGGAAACGTTGCAAAAAATTCGAGAAACGATGGAGCCCGCTCATAAATTCGATTGCGTTCGCTCCGATATTTCTTTCTCGAGATAGATAAAAAGAGAGATATAAAGAGAGAGAGAGAGAGAGAGAGAGAGAGAGAGAGAGAGAGAAAGAGAGAAAGAAAAAGAGAGAAAGAATAGGAAGAGAGGGTGGTGTTGAAGGGGGTGGGAAAAATGACGACAGCCTTCGCCACGAGCGATCGTATTACCCAAGTTAATCCGTATGCGCAACGGGCCAAATTTATTGGACGCGCGACAAATTTCGCGTGTTGGGCTGGCCCGTTACCGAAAGAAAAAAGGACGAGTGGTACGCGAGCGAACAAGAAGCAAAAAAAGTGGGGAAAGATAGGAGAGAGATAGAGAGAAGAGATACAAAAAGAGAGAAAGAGATGGAAAGATAGAGAGAGAGAGAGAGAGAGAGAGTGAGAAAGAAAAAAAAGGAAAAGGGAAAGGGAGAAGAGCCGTCGTGACGAAGTCTGTAGCAATATCCTGTAACGAAAGCCAATAAATAAAGGACGGCTTTACCGCGGAATTAAAACACATAGATCACGTTAGCGCTCGCTACCTGCCATGTTCTCCGATTCCCTCGAGTTCCTCTATCCTTCTTCTATCCTACTCCTCCTTCTCCTCCTCATCCTTCTCTTCCTCCTTCTCCTTTTCCTATTCCTCCTTCTTCTTTTTCTTTTTATTTCTTTCTTTCTTTTCTTTTTTTTTGTTCTTTTTTTATATCTTTTTTCCTTCTTCTTTTTTTTCTTTCCTTTTTCGTCCTTCTTTCTTTTTTTTTTAAATACATATACATATACATATATATATATATATATATATATATATATATATATATATATACATATGTATGCTAAAGCATGCATCCCTTCCCTCACCATCAACTAACATTTTATCCCCTTTCCTCAATCTCGTCGTTAGAAATACGGGCGTAAACGATACTCTCTCTCTCTCTCTCTTTCTTTCCTTCTATCTATCTATCTATATATCTATCTTTCTCTTTCTCTCTCTGTCTCACTTTCTTTCTCTATCTCACTCTCTTTCGATTCTGATACTCGAAATTGTTTCACGATCGAGACACGAATACTCATCTTCTTCCCTCCTTCCTTCTTCACCCCTTCTATTCACCTCTCTTTTCTTTCACCAACAACAATAACTCTTCTCTGAGAATACGAATGTCACATTGATAATACATGTCTAGGTTAGTGTAAGAGATAAAATGTAACGATAAAAGGTATGCAATTATTATTCCGTCAATGTCTCAATCCAATATGGCATTCGAACTAATGGTCGTATTTCGTTCGCTCGACTCTACTACATACATTTTGTAATTTTTTTTCTCTTCTCCTTTTTTTCTTCTCTTATTGTTTTTATTTTTTAGTTTTTAATCTGTCGCATTGCTTTTTCCTCTTTCCTTTTTTTTTCTAATGACTTAAGAAAGCGTTTAGGTTTATTATTACGTTTCAAGTAGAAACAATTTTTTCGGTTTTTACATTTTATAAATATCTATATACAAAATTTCTGATAAAAAAAAATATGAGTCAAAAAAGGAAAAGAGAAGAGAAGAGGAAAAGCTGCACTTAGAGGAGTATCGTCGCGAGTTAAAAGAATTTTTTTTTAATCGTTCTTTGTCGAAACTTATTAGTCGTCTTTTCTTTACTTTGATTTCCATGAAAAAGTGTACGTCGTCGCGTCGCGTTTATTAGTACAGCTTTTTTTTTTCTTTGTCTTTTTCCTTTCCTTTTTTATTTCCGTTTTCGCACGATGAGAGAACGTTTTGTCAATTTTTTTTTCTTTTCTTTTCTTTTTTTTTTTTACGATCAAAGAGACCCAAAGACTCGAGAAAGTTTATTATTTCGCCAGAGTGGAACAGCTTCTCTCTCTTTTTCTCTTTCTTTCTTTCTCTCTCTCTCTCTCTCTCTTTCTCCCTTTTGAAGGAAAAGCTCGTTAGCATTTCACGCGTTACGTTAGTTGTTTTCTTAAACGCGAATTCGTGCTCTATCTTTCTAACTCGCGATGCATTTTAATCGGGAAAGAACCATCGGGACACGTCGCTCGATCGTTTAACGTGTTAAGCGTACGATGCATACCATGGAATAATTCCGAAAATAATACCACGAGAGTTTGTATCAAAGAGCACCATAGTTCTCTTTTTAAAACATTTTCTTTTTTTTTCTTTCTTTTTTCCTTTTAAACACGTTTTACATATTTTAAAAGTTATTAAGAGAACAATCGCGTGTATATCGGACGTGCCATAAGCATCTTATTTATATATATAATTCTCTCCGACGTTGAAAAATTAATTATATTTACAAATCTACGTTACACCGTGAATTGTGTAAGGAAATGATCAAATAAATAAATTTTTGTTGTCAAAAAAGAAAGAAAAAAAAAAAGAAGAAGAAGAATCAAAGGAATAATTCTTAATAGGATTTATATAGTCAACGATTTTAAATTCAGCTTTTTAAGAATCTTGCGCGAAATAGAAATATGTAAATACGGTTACAATTTTTCTAGTTTGTTTTTCTTTCATCTCTCTTTTTTTTTATCCGATCTATTAAATACATTTAACCAAGGATGGATGGTAGTATAGATATTTAAACTATTTGTATCGAGCGTTGAGAAGTATCGGCCATCGAGACGGTTCTTCGCACGCCATTAACATTCGATCGGCACTATCTGGGGGATATTGGGAGGGAGGGGAGGGCAGAGGGAGGGGAGGGCAGAGGGTGGGGTGAGGTTGGGTAGGGGAAGATTAAATATTCATGAGAGCTTCGTACCGCGGTATTGGACCTAACACCGTACTCGAAACTCAACCTGCCCATTCCTCTCCCACCTCTTTCACCCTCCTCTCTCTCTTTCTCTCTCTTTCTCTCTCTCCCTCTTTCTACCACCTTAAGAGATTTCCAAAGTTTTATTGCATCGGTCGACTCTCGTGAAACACCACCGAACACTTTTAAGCGCATCGAGATGGCTTTCGACTCAGTTTGCGGCCTCAGACTTTTGCACTCTGAGCATTTGAACTTTCCTTTTATCAATACAAGATGGCTGGCTAGGATAAGTCGGATGTATTTCAGAAACAGGATAAATGGGATATTTATTCTAATAGCGACATATTATTATTGATCATGTTAAAGTTATATCCGATCGTTTATAATTTATATATATATATATAAAGGTAATTATTTGTTATTATTTTTGTACGTATTGCTTGTTAAATACATAAGATCGACGAATGTACAATATGAATGGAATATTCTATTAATTCTTATAGCAATGAATAGCGACGAATCAAAAAAAAAAAAAAGAACGACCGATAAAGGATTAATAATAATTAACTATTTATTTGTAGAACAGTGTTGTTAATCAATTATGTATGCTTAGTAAATATTAATCAACTGATTATCGCTTAGTCACAAAATTAAAAATCTTTGTTTGTATACTAAACTTTTATTCTTTATTCTCCAAAAAATTAGCTCGTGCAATTCTTGTTTAAATACATATAAAAATTTATTAACGATATATATATATTTATATATATATATACATATATAAAATATATCAATACATACACCTATACGAGTATAGAACTATATGAACAGCGTAGATTACGTAGTCCGAATTGTTGTTGTTGTGTTGTTGTTGTTGTTGTTTTATTTCTTTTCGTTCTCTTTTTTTTCTTTTTAACTAGATGCATAATTTCTCTCACCTGACAGATGTTTTTCATGTGGCTGCAAATCCTGGTCAAAATTCGTGCCATATTTCTAACTCCTCTAACTCCTTCCTCTGCCTAGAGGAAACAAGGAACCGCCCGAAGCTTTTCGGTTGTGTTAACGTCATACCAGCATTATCAGCCACGAACATTCGCGTTGTTAAGTATATGTGAAATCTGTCTGATAAATTTTAGGATTAATGACGTAATAGATTTGAAAATTTTCTACTACTCTCGGAAACGTCCGAGTTTTCTGACACACTTTATTAATGTTCATTCGTTCGTAAGTTAAAGACTTTACGAGTTCATAATTAACATAATATATTATATTATTAATATATTCACGATATTTAATAGAGAATGGACGTTCTTTTTTTCTATCTGATTTATGAAAATTTTTAAATACATTTTTTATCATAATTTTTATAACACTCATTATATGATAACTATAGAAAATTTATATCGAAATACATATGATAATTTTAATTAATATATATATATATATACATACATATATATATATATCATTTAATGAGATCATCGTGATTGATTCTGTTCTTCGTATAATTGAAAAATATTTATTCCGATAACGTTTAATCTCTCTACGGGGATCTCTGATTACACAAAGGAAAAAAAAAGTCGAACGTTTCGTCAACTTCGAAATTGATTTCCTAGCGTGGGTGGCACGTGATTGCTACTTTTCGAGGGATTGCTTTTGTGCGACACGTTTGAAGATAAAAAGTGAGTGAGCGCACGCGCGCGCGAGAGAGAGAGAGAGAGAGAGAGAAAGAATGAGTTAGATAGATAGGTAGATAGATAGAGAGATAAAAAAAGAGAAAGGGAGATAGATAGATAGAGAGATAGAGAAAAAGAGAGACAGAAAGAGAAAGAGAGAAAGGCAGAAAGATAGGGACAACGGGGGAGTGATACGAATCAGAGTATTGTAAGAGAGAAAGAGAGATATAAAGAAAAAAAGAAGAATAAGAAGAGAATTCTAAACGGTGTCGTTTCGCATAAATAACAAACAAATTGGACATTAACCAAACTCAATGGTCGACGAAAAAAAACTTGCTTGTTCGTGTTGGAATGAAACGTGACTCTCGTTATATCGATTTACATTGCTTGGTAGATCGACGAGAGAGAGAGAGAGAGAGAGAGAGAGAGAAAATACGAAAAACAAGGACATAACTACGGTTAAGGTCGAACATCGCTAAGATTCCTTAAAGGAGAATGTGGATAGATAGAAACAAAGAAACAAAGGAAGAAAAAGAAAAATAAACATTTATATTTCACAGCTATTCGGTTGTGGTTTTGAAAGTCCTTCATGCGTTATCGAGGTCACAATTTTCGCTGCTTTCTTCTCAGTCGAGTTTCAAACACGGACGCACACAGTCGAGTTACACGTACATCGAATTAACCATCATCCATGGTGTTCAACATTTATTTCTATAGAACGTGTTAAGCAGTGACATAGATTATTCGACGTTAGAAAGAGTTTTGAAATGTTTCGTCTTTTAAATCTTCGAAAATGGCGACGAAAACGGCGAAGTAGCAGCATTCAACTTATGGATTCGTCTTTCTTCTTTCTACGTTCTTCCCTACCCTGCTTTTTATTATCGTGAAACTTGAAATTAGAAGAATCGAAGTACATAGAATGTTTCTACCAGGTAAATATTTATATTTCTTGTACATATGTACGTATGCGTAATCGTATAAAAAATATAATCGTAATAAAAATTGTAATCTACGTCGTATAATTATATCTACGTCGTATCGATCGTATTACGTCTTTCTTGATAATATCAATATTTATTATCTTATCCGATTATTTAAAAGCCAACGTAAATGAGTTTTCCTGTAAAACTCGAGATCTAATTTTAACTCGTTCTCAAGAAACGATGAATTCATCCAGCGAATATTATTTAAATCCTTATGTCCGTTTTCAAGATCGAATTTATTAAATGTACAAATGTAACGAGAATTGATAGACTATAGGATATGCTAGGATAGGATAGAAAAAGCAAACCGAATGAAAGAAAGCAAAAAAAAAAAAAAAATACAGAATATCGTAATTTCCCTTCGCTGTATCGAATTCGTTCGAATTGAAACTAAAGCGGCGAATGAAATAATAAATCGATCGCGAAGGTATCGATGAAATAATTTCAATTTTCTGCTGCAGTGGACGATGTTCTTAAAAAAAAAGAGAAGAAAAGACTAGTTGCTACATAAAAAAAAAAAAGAAAAAAAATAGAGAAAGAAAATACAGCAAGTATCGTGATTTTTAACGCGAGTCAATCTTCGGTTGGAAAATTAATCCCAGGTTCGTAGGTGTAACCGTGTTCGTGTTCAGATCGATCGAAATAACTTTGGTATCGGTGATAGTCCCTTTTTCTTCCTATTTTTTTTTTCGATATTAAATCGTGCAACTCGATATCCGTCTCGATTCATCGGTTATTCCTCCTCCTATCCTCCTCTTCGTCCACTATAAAAATCTTTTTTATCTATCTTTTTTTTTTTTTATCTATTTATTTTATTTTATTTCTTTATTTTTTTATTTTTTTAATCTAATTAATCTTTCCACTTCTTCGGACACTTTCCATCGATTTTATTTTAAATTTCATTCGTATAATGAATTTTTTTAACTTTGATCACTTTATACACGTTATCTGAACTTATTCCTAAAATATTCATCGTTTTTTCTTCTTTTCTTCCTTTTATAATAATAGAAAAATCTTAAAACCTTATACTACTAGTAGTTGAGATAAATACTAGTTGAAATAAAAATAGTGAAATTATTGAGTATAATTACCGTAAATTATATTATTAAGTATATTTACCGATATATTTAATTTATCAATAGAAAATTGAACGTATATCAATAAGTATTATATTTCATTTTATACACGAAACATAATATATATTATATATTAAGTATTACACACAAAACATGTATATATAGATATATATTATTTTATGAGGGATACACTTAATGATTACGTACATAGTTACATACAAAAATGATATACGCGATGTATAAAAGTTTAACAACACGTTGTGATTATATTGCTTATCAAAAATACATTTGTTACGTATAAATAAATTAAATGTCTTTATATGGACAATCTTCTTAGAAAACGGAAACTAAAGCTAAGATATATCATTAGAGAATTGATGATATAAGCGAAATGAGAGAAATAGTAATAGAAAGAGAGAGAGAATAGAGAAAGAAGAGGGAGAAAGAAAGAGAGAGAGAGAGAGAGAGAGAGACAGAAGACGAACAAAGGAAACCGAGAGAAGGAAAAGGAGATGGGATATTAATGCTTGGCTTCGCCATAGTAGAACGAGCTCGTGGCTTTCTCGATGCTTTGCTGCACATAGTTTCCGTAAGAACTAATTAACGAACAATTAAAATTAATTTCACGCAGAAGAGAACCAGAGTTATTCACGTGATCGGCGCGTACGTATATACAGTTAACGTATATGCTCTTGTATATAACGTCAGTATCGGTATATGTTTTCTATCTATGTATATAAGTACGTGTAAAAGCAGAGAGAAAGAGAGAGAGAGAGAGAGGAGTATACGAGTGTTTTGTGTATATGTATGTGTGTATAGTCGTATAAGAAGAGAGACAGAAGGCTAATTCCAACCATAAATCAGCTGACTAGGTGGAATTCAAGAGGCGCTTAGTTGCTCGAAAACCGACGTTGACTTTCTCTCTCTCTCTCTCTCTCTCTCTGTTTGTCCGTCTCTCTGTCTTTCTCTCTGTCTGCGTTTCTATTTCTATTTCTATTTTTATCTCTTTCTAACTTCTTTGCTTTAAAGCACGAATCTCTTTTCTCGTTATATATGTACATATATATAAACGTTTACGCTATACATAGGTTTTACGGTCGAAGAAAAGAAATTAAAGATAATACTATATTTATATACATATATATATAT